>NC_087211.1:73944868-73962060 GCF_015104395.2 Macrobrachium nipponense | reverse complement strand
TTATAACGCGTCCTGAACACCCGAGATGGGCATCAGTCGCGACTTGTTGTTGGTGAGAAACGGAGCTAAAGACCTCTACTCTCCTTTCGAAGTAAGTATTTTCCCCAAAGTTAGAAATTAAGGCCAAAATTTTAAGATTTAAACAGATTTAAACAGAGGGTACTGAAAATGGCGCCCACGGCAGTGGAAATCTCACCAAAACGCGTTCAACATTTTTACTTACAACTCGAGGTATTTAGAAGATTGACGCCATCTCGATGTTTACGGAGTAGCTCTGTGTCAATAAACTAACCATTTCCTGTGATAAATCCGCACACCACTTGTACCCACAGACGCTGGAGCACTTTTATCACAAACAATCGAAACACGATTTCTCATCAACAACAAGCCAGGCGTAAACGCTGTTGGGGTAGAAAGATGACGAGGAAGCGTGTCTTGGCTAATTTTTAAATTAAGTAGTAGAAAACATCAATATTTTACATATTTTATGATGGAGGTATTTGAAAAATATTCGTTATTGAAAAAGTAACTCGACTCTGACTCAAATTTAAGTAATTATTTTTCTGAATTAGAACGTTCTTTCAAGTTCTGTATTATGACGTCACGACATCTTGACTTTCGTACCTATTGTAAATAATGCTATACTCAACTGTCATTGCAGAACAGTTTACCAGTTATTCATGCAGATTGTTATCAGCTATACATGTAATTTGTTTAATAATCGTAATGCGCATATATATCTTTATTATTTACTTTTTGGATATATGAAGATGTTTTGACTGCTGGATTATCGCCGTAGTGTGACGCAATCGTTTTCGGTCCATGGGCCTCTTGTCTGTTTTCGCACCATAAGAAATTATGGGGCCGAATTTGCAATGACCAGAAAGTCGTTA
The DNA here is from genome assembly GCF_015104395.2 of Macrobrachium nipponense. Lineage (NCBI taxonomy): Eukaryota > Metazoa > Arthropoda > Malacostraca > Decapoda > Palaemonidae > Macrobrachium > Macrobrachium nipponense. Next base: position 73,961,167 of record NC_087211.1, on the reverse strand, counting down.
AAAGAGGAAAGTTAGCATTGAGGGGCATATGTTTTGACTGAGAAAAATACAAATTTTATTCAATAGCTAGCTTGTAAAAAATACTTGTTATTAAAAACTTGATTGACAACTAGCAGCATGTCTACTATGGGTTTCAGAGACAGTGCAAGCAGGTTTTTGGGCAATACCTATTTCTGTAACGACACTCTAACAGAACGAGATTTGCTATAGTGCATTACACCCAGTGCCGTAATTTATAAGGGTATCGTGAATCACTAATCGTAAAGAATAACGACACTTGTCCTTGTACCAAGAGACAAAAACTCCATTATGCAGGAAATGGATACGAACACGCGTATAAAGCTCCACCTACCCTCTCCCCAAACCCCCCCCCCCCCCCCCCCCCCCCCCCCTCCACCGCCATCCCTTTTCTTCTTCGTTCCTCGCCTTCCTCTCTCTCTCTCTCTCTCTCTCTCTCTCTCTTCTCTCTCTCTCTCTCTCTGTTGCCATTCGGTATGTGTTGACCCTCCAAACTGGGTATAAGACTACACACAAAACGTTGAAATTGGTGAAATTAGGCTATGTATGGAAGTATATATACATAAATATTAAAGCAATTTATCATTATTGCCATTACTATGACAACTAGAATTCATGGAAACAGTTTATAACCTGTTAAGCGTCACCCAGTAATAATACGTTTACCGCGATCTACTCGGTAGCGCCTTCAACGGGATATTACGTTCAAGACTTTAACTGTGCTTGTCAAGCCGTCAGCCCCGTAATAATACGGTTTAACTCGTATAGAAAGTGTAGGAACATCATTTGGTAACACTCTCAGCACATGGGAAAACTTATTTCCAGCCTGGCAACTCTTTCCTTGGTGGTCGCTTATGCTAGAAAACTGCTGTCCCTGTTGGTTTTCTTTCAATACGCTTCGGGCGTTATCGAGACAAATTGGATTTCGCGTCTTTCACAATGAATGTCCCAAAGAGGAGGCATATTTCTTTAGGTGAGATCAATCAAATACTAGATGAGGAGTGTGATATTGATAACCTATTTGATGATGAGAGCTCTAGTTCTGAATCCTCCAGTGATGATACAAACTTTTCTTCCAATTGCGGGAGTGAAGATGACTTTTCTTTGCCGAGTGACTGGACTCCGAGAGAGAGAGAGAGAGAGAGAGAGAGAGAGAGAGAGAGAGAGAGAGAGAGAGAGAGAGAGAGAGAGAGAGAGAGAGAGAGAATTTCCTACAGTTAATTACAGTATGAAAATAACAAGCATAAAAATCAATATTAACTTTGAAAAACTATCATCAGTGCTATGATCCCACTGATTACAAAAAAAAAAGCGTGACGGTACGTTAGCAGCGAGGTCATCAGGGGCGGACGTTAACGAGGATAATGGAACGGCGTATGTGTGAAGCCTCCACAATAATGTGGCAACGATGATTTTGCCATTCTTAGCATGCAACATTAAAGCATGCAAAACATAAGGTTACATTTATTTTGGCATACGATTATTAAGAAATTCAAAAAACTAATAAAGACTTAAATCAATGAAAAAGTGCTAGCAAAAACAAAAAAGCAAAAAAAAAAAAAAACGTAGTCGTTCCTCTATGCACTTTTCCGTATTCGTCCTCTATGGTTTTCGGCAAGCCAGATGTACGAAAACGTTAGAAACATTTGATTTTATCTCGTTAGAAAATTATCTGTAATTTTTCGGGGTAATTTGGTTGAAACAAAAAGGGATAATATACATGAATTAAATCAAAATTTTTAAAAACAATGTAAATTTAAACTAAATAACGAGTAAGTAAACAGTTTAGGGAATAAAAACTTTGCAGTCGTGTCGTGTCGTCGTCGTCCGTCGTGTCGCTATTTGTAATTGTGTTTTGGGCGCGCGCGCTTAGAAACCAGGAACAGCAACGGGTTTTTAAAGTGCAATGTGGAGTGAACTTGAGACCAAAATGTGTATAAATAAACAATCAAATAAGCACTGTGGAGTTTCAGTTGTGATGGCAGTAAGGATAAAAACCGCCGATTACAAGGTAAGAATGAATTCAGTTCCAACCATAACCCCCGGGAATAACAAGTTTCATACAAATTTCACTAATATAGGCAACAAAATGTTGTTTTATTGTGCTGATTACAACTGCAATCTTGAGTAAGATCAATAAACGTTACATACATACGCTAACATTGTTCAAATGAGTGCTGGGAAGGCTGGGGAAAGATGGTGTCCGTCACTGATGAGAACCGTCCATGAAAAAACCCGTTAGCCGCTTTCGCCATATTGGATTTCAAAACTGCCTTGAAAACATATTTACGAAGAGCTCACATGCTTATTTTAGTTCGTATGGGGCTTTCATATATCACAATATGTTGACGAAACTTCAGTCTTTTAAATGGTATGCTTAGAGTTGCAATTGTATTCATGTTTCACCAATTAAATATCGAGTGAATAAGACCCGTCTACCGTGATGAGGGTTGGCCTGTACTGATGTTTCCCCCTAGTGCAAATCTCACCAAAACGCGTTCAAACATTTTTACTTACAACTCGAGGTATTTAGAAGATTGACGCCATCTCGATGTTTACGGAGTAGCTTGTGTCAATAAACTAACCATTTCCTGTGATAATCCGCACACCACTTGTACCCACAGACGCTGGAGCACTTTTATCACAACAATCGAAACACGATTTCTCATCAACAACAAGCCAGGCGTAAACAGCTGTTGGGGTGGGAGAAAGATGACGAGAAGCGTGCTCTTGGCTAATTTTTAAATAAGTAGTAAAACATCAATATTTTACATATTTGATGATGATTAATTTGAAAATATTCGTTATTGAAAAAGTAACTCGACTCTGACTCAAATTTAAGTAATTATTTTCTGAATTAGAAAGTTCTTTTAAGTTCTGTATTATGACGTCACGACATCTTGACTTTCGTACCTATTGTAAATAATTGCTATACTCAACTGTCATTGCAGAACAGTTTACCAGTTATTCATGCAGATTGTTATCAGCTATACATGTAATTGTTATAATCGTAATGCGCATATATATCTTTATTATTTACTTTTTGGATATTTGAAGATGTTTTACTGCTGGATTATCGCCGTAGTGTGACGCAATCGTTTTCGGTCCAGTGCCTGCTGTCTGTTTTCGCACCATAAGAAATTATGGGGCCGAATTTGCAATGACCAGAAAGTCGTTAAAAGAGGAAAGTTAGCATTTGAGGGGCATATGTTTTGACTGAGAAAAATACAAATTTATTCAATAGCTAGCTTGTAAAAATACTTGGTTATAAAAACTTGATTGACAACTAAGCAGCATGTCTACTATGGGTTTCAGAGACAGTGCAAGCAGGTTTTTGGGCAATACCTATTTCTGTAACGAAACACCTCTTAACAGAACGAGATTTTGCTATAGTGCATACACCCAGTGCCGTAATTTATAAGGGTATCGTGAATCACTAATCGTAAAGAATAACGACACTTGTCCTTGTACCAAGAGACAAAAACTCCATATGCAGAAATGGATACGAACCACGCGTATAAAGCTCCACCTACCTCTCCCAACCCCAACCCCCCTCCACCGCCATCCCTTTTCTTCTTCGTTCCTCCGCTTCTTCTCTCTCTCTCTCTCTCTCTCTCTCTCTCTCTCTCTCTCTCTCTCTCTCTCTCTCTCTCTCTCTCTCTGTTGCCATTCGGTATGTGTTGACCCTCCAAACTGGGTATAAGACTACACACAAAACGTTGAAATTGGTGAAATTAGGCTATGTATTGGAAGTATATATACATAAATATTAAAGCAATTTTATCATTATTGCATTACTATGACAACTAGAATTCATGGAAACAGTTTATAACCTGTTAAGCGTCACCCACGTAATAATACGTTTACCGCGATCTACTCGGTAGCGCCTTCAACGGGATATTACGTTCAAGACTTAACTGTGCTTGTCAAGCCGTCAGCGTAATAATACGTTTACTCGTATAGAAAGTGTAGGAACATCATTTGGTAACACTCTCAGCACATGGGAAACTTATTTCAGCTGGCAACTCTTTCTGGTGGTCGCTTATGCTAGAAAAACTGCCTGTCCCTCGTTGGTTTTCTTTCAATACGCTTCGGGCGTTTATCGAGACAAATTGGATTTCGCGTCTTTCACAATGAATGTCCCAAAGAGGAGGCATATTTTTCTTTAGGTGAGATCAATCAAATACTAGATGAGGAGTGTGATATTGATAACCTATTTGATGATGAGAGCTCTAGTTCTGATCCTCCAGGTGATGATACAAAACTTTTTCTTCCAATTGCGGGAGTGAAGATGACTTTTCTTTGCCGAGTGACTGGACTCCGAGAGAGAGAGAGAGAGAGAGAGAGGGAGAGAGAGAGAGAGAGAGAGAGAGAGATGGGAGAGAGAGAGAGAGAATTTCCTACAGTTAATTACAGTATGAATAACAAGATAAAAATCAATATTAACTTTGAACTATCATCACTGATTACAATGATCGCTGATACAAAAAAAAGCGTGACGGTACGTTAGCAGCGAGCTCATCAGGGGCGGACGCTTAACAGGATAATGGAACGGCGTATGTGTGAAGCCTCCACTAATGTGGCAACGATGATTTTGCCATTCTTAGCATGCAAACATTAAAGCATGCAACATTAAAGGTTACATTTATTTCTGGCATACGATTATTTAAGAATTCAAAAATACTAATAAAGACTGAAATCAATGAAAAGTGCTAGCAAAAACAAAAAGCAAAAAAAAAAAAAAAAAACGTAGTCGTTCCTCTATGCACTTTTCCGTATTCGTCCTCTATGGTTTTCGGCAGCCAGATGTACGAAAAACGTTAGAAAACATTTGTTTGTTCATGCCACTTACTGACAGATATATATAGCTGTATTTTCTGACGTCCGACAGAAATTTCAAAACTCGCGGCACACGCAGTGGGGGCGGGCCAGGTGGTAGTACCCATTCCCGCCGCTGGGGAGGCGGATATCAGGAACCATTCCCATTTTCTATTCATATTTTTTTCTGTCGCCGGTCGGTAAACATCTGTTTACAGACCTCTGCTCAGGATTTTTTGGAAATTGGACTCGCTTTTAAGTATCTGATTGATTTTGTTGGTATTGAATTGGATTGTTGAATTGGCATGCGCGATAGTGGACCGTTTTTTGATTTTGGATTGACTTTCTCTTTAAGATATGTCTGGATCAAGTGTTGTGAGTTTCAGAGTATGTGTGAACGGCTGATTGTAAGGTGAGGCTACCGAAAGCATCGGTAGACCCCCACACAGTATGTATGAGTTGTAGGGGGCTAATTGTTTGATTGATCATCGGTGTAATGAAATGTGAGAAATTGACTGATGATGAATGGAGAGTATATGAGTCCTATCGCCTTAAATTGGGAGCGCGATAGGATTCAGGAGGTCTTCCTCAAGGAGTGGTTCTTCCAAAGGTAAGACTAACATCTCTCCTGCACTAACACCTGTAGTGTTTACAACCCTAAACCTGTGTTGCCTTCGGGCTCTGATTCTGTGTCAGGAAGAAGCGAATGCTCTCTCATGATTTTGGGAGTCTCTTCGCACTCTGGAGAACAAAGTGAAAGCCTTAGAAACTGGCTCGGTGCAAGTGTGTGATCGTGCCCCCAGTGTTGTGGAGGGGGGTGTCAGATCGCCCCATAATGCCTCTAGGCCTAGACCTCATCAGACTCCAAGACCCAGGGAGAAGGTATGTCGAAAGCCGCAAGAGGGTTACGTGGGGCTTCCCACCGATCTGGCGTCCCTTCGGCAGACCATGTAGCAAAGACCCAGGCTGCCAAGGACCGTGCACGAGCACGCGTCCTGAAAGAGTGTTCTCGTCCTCCGAAGCGTCCTCCCCGCGCAAGGGGTGGAGCGCTCGGAGAGACTCTCGTCCGTTAAAGAGGACGTTTATTGCGGAGGACGCTTCACGTCCTCTTTCGCCGCTTTCGTCGGAAGACGCTTATGATGTCTTTCCGCCTCAGAAGAGAGGTAGGATTTCCTCCGATGAGGACGCTAGGTTGCGCTGCACAGGCGCGTACACCTGAGAAACAGGTAGCTGTACCTGTGAGAAGGAAGGAGGCGTCCCTCGCCCCTCGTCTTCTCACAGGATCAGTCCTGCTTCCTCTGCTCATTCTTCCCGACGAAGAACATTCTTTTGTCTCTTCAGGAACAGCTATCCTCTTCTTATGGCTCAGAGGACTCGCCCAGCAGCAGTCGAGCCTAACAGCGAAGGAAGGACCTTAGACTGCCTGTCAAGAGGACTAAGCAGCCTCCCTTCGCCTTCTCCGACTTCGTCCGTTCGCCGATCGCTTCTCCTTTCGGCCGATTCGTAGATCTTCGTTCGTCCCCCCCTCTGCCTAGAAGGACGTTAACGTCAGGACGCTTTTCTTGAGGAGGACGCTCTGTACGGATGGGTTTTACGTTCGGCAAGGAACGTTAGGGCAAGACGGGCTCGTTCAGGCACGCTTGTTCAAGACGCTCGTTGTCAGGACGCTTGGCAAGAACGCTAAGCAGGAAAACGTTCGTCAGGACGCTAGGGCAAGACGTTCGCAGGTTGACGTTCGCCAGGTCTCTAGACAGGACGCTCGGCAGGACGCTCACCAGGACGCTAGACAGGACGCTGGCAGGAAGCTCGCCAGGACGTTCAGACCTCATTTCAAGATGTTTTTGGGGATTCTGATCAAGAAGTCTTTCCCCCAGACGCTAGTTTACTGTGCACAGGCAACGCTTATACCAGCGAAGACATGTAAGGGACGCTTCTCGAGCAGGTGAGACTGCTGCGGAAGACGCTGAGGACACTCGTCCTCATCAGGACGCTCTACCGTCAACGAGCAGTAAGCGTCATAAAGTAGCAGCCGTATTAAGGCTGCATCTATCAAGGATAGGGGTCCTTTGATAAAGCCAAGACCCGCCATTAGGACGCATTCTCCTGACAGACGTGTCTCTCCGGTTAGAGAAGAAGGAGAAGCTAAGTAAACTCTGCCGATTCGGCTGAAGAGGAACCTGCTACAGCCCTTCTATCTCGGACTATAAGGGGGGGGTCCTCGTACGGACTCTTGCTTGGTCTTCGTTTGAAGATAAATTTCAGCCCGCAGCTCCCAAGTCTCCTCCTTCGCAGTTTTCCTCATCTAAAACTGGACAATCCCGGAGTTTGTAGAGATGAAGACTTCTCTATCTACAAAACTGCTTTCAAAAAGCTCCAGGACTGGATGATACGAAGGAGAGAGAGCAAGGTAAGACGACCTTCGCATTACCTCCTACAGACTTAGTGGAAAAGGGGGCATTTTGGTATAGAACCAAAGATGAAGTGGGAATTCGTATTCCTTCTTCTGCTCAGGGAGATTTCTCCAGCCTGGTGGATTAGCAGAGGAGGTCGCTTTACCCTCTGCCAAGGTAACTTAGACCGCGTCGGAGACTGGACCATCATTTGGAAGGGTTCTGCCTCAGAGACGCTGGAAGTCTTCAACTTCCTTTGGACTGGTGTTTGGGAGTTCTGGATTTGCAAGCGAGAAGCCCCAGAATCTCTTAGTCTGGGGGGAGCTGTCCCAAACGTATGTTAGCATGTATGGACAAAGCCGTCAGGGATGTGGTTCGGAGGAGCGTCGTTCTCACTTTGGAACAGCTTTACTAAAAAAGAGAGCTTTGCTGTGCAATTCACAGCTCGTTCGGTGACGCCAGCTCAGAAAGCAGACTTGTTGTTTCGCCTCTTTCGAATCATCTCTTCCCCCAGACTTTGGTTAAGGACCTGACGAACAGCTTACAAGAGAAGGCTACTCAGGACCTTTTGGCCAGTCTACTAGACGGTCAGCCGTACCTTCAACCTCTTCGGCTGCAGTTCGTCCGCGAAGAAAAAGTTAAGCCCTTTCGTGGGGCTCCCCCCACTCGAGAGCAGCTCCTCGAGGGAGAGGGTTTTCACGAGGAAGAGCTCCTTTAAGCCAAAGCCTTCCAAGTGAAAAGCATGTCTTCAGACACCAGTCGGAGCCAGACTGAAGTATTTTGCGGGAGCGTGGGGAGGGAGAGAGACACGGACTCTTGGTCTCTCAAGATCGTGGAGCAGGGGTACAGATCCCTTTTTGAACTTCCTCCTCTTTCTACGACTCCCAGAGAACTTTCTCCGTCCTATCAAGGAGAAAAGAAGAAAGAAAGTCTTGTTCGATCTTCTTCAACAGATGATCGACAAAAGAGCGGTGGAACAAGTCGCGGACCTGCAGTCTCCAGGTTTTACAACAGAATCTTCCTGGTACCAAGCAGTCGTCAGGTTGGCGTCCAGTTCTAGAGTGAGCAGGCTCAATCTTTTCGTGGAAAAGATCAAATTCACGATGGAGACGCCTCAGTCTGTTCGGGAGGCCTTGAGACCGGGCGACTGGATGGTATCCTTAGACTTGCAGGACGCGTACTTCCACATCCCGATCCACCCTCTTTTCAAGAAAATATCTAAGATTTGTCTTGAACAACAAGGTATGGCAGTTCAGAGCTATGTGCTTCGGACTGACCACGGCTCCGATGGTGTTCACAGTGGTGATGAAGAATGTAGCGAGGTGGCTACACTCTTCGGGAATAAGAGTTTACCCTATATTCGACGACGGGCCTGATCAGAGCGTCGTCGAGAGAGAAGTGTCTGAAGGACGTGCAGTTCACTTTAGCCTTAGCGAAGTCCCTGGGACTTCTGGTCAACCTCGAAAAGTCGCAATCTGACCCCAACCACAGTCCATCGTGTATCTGGGGATTCAGATGGATTCAGTGGCTTTTCGAGCGTTTCCGTCCCAGGAACGTCAGCGGCTAGGCTTAGAAAAGATCTCAGCCTTTCTAAGGAAGGAAACTTGCTCGGCGAGGGAATGGATGAGTCTGCTGGGGACCATTTCCTCGCTGGAAAGGTTGTTTCCTTGGGAAGACTGCACATCAGGCCTCTCCAATCTTCTTGGCAGACGAGTGGAAGGCCAAAGACGATCAATGCAGTATTGAGAATATCGATCACTATCAAGAACCATCAAATAAGATGGTGGTTAGACCCTCAGAAGCTTCAAGAGGGCGTTGTCCCTAAGTCTTTTGAGCCCCACGACCTAGTGTTGTTTCAGACGCTTCCATCACAGGATGGGGAGCAACACTAGGGGGGGGGCAAGGAAGTGTCAGGCTCCTGGAGAGGGGAACAGGTAGCCTGGCCTATAAATGTCAAAGAAACTGGCAGCAGTCTTTCTGTCCCTGCAGTTCTTCGAGAAGAGTTTGGAAAACAAGATTGTTAGATAAACTCGGACAATACCACAGCACTCGCTTATTTAAAAAACAGGGAGGAACACACTCCAGAACGTTGTACTCCCTAGCGAGAGAGATTCTGCTGTGGGCAAAAAGAAAGAAGGTGACTATCCTGACGAGATTCATTGCAGGAGTGCAAAACGTCAAGGCAGACCTTCTCAGTCGTCGGGACCAAGTCCTTACCGACGGAATGGACCTTGCACGAGGACGTTTGTCGAGGACCTGTGGACGCTGTGGGGGACGTCCACTGGTCGACTTATTCGCAACGTCAAGGAACAAGAGACTTCCTCTTTACTGCTCCCCGGTCCTGGATCCAGAAGCAATCGCGATAGACGCTTTGCTTTGGAATTGGACGGGCCTAGACTATATGCCTTCCCACCATTCAAGATTTTGGGGGAAGTCATGAGGAAGGTTTGCGGCCTCGGAAGGGACAAGGTTAACCTGATCGCTCCGATGTGGCCAGCGATGAGAATGGTTCACAGAGGTCATGTCTTTCCCTTGTAGACTTTCCAAGGGACATTGCCCTGGAGAAAGATCTACTCAAACAGCTCACTTCGAAAGGTTTCACCAAAACCTCTCCGCTCTGAGTCTGACTGCGTTCAGACTATCGAAAAGTTGGCCAGAGCGAGAGGTTTTTCGAAAGCAGCTGCGAGAGCAATCGCACAGGCGAGACGTGCTTCCACAAGAGCTGTTTACCAGTCGAAGTGGGCTTCCTTCAGGGCATGGTGTAAAAAGGAGGAGTTTCCTCTTCCTCGAACCTCTGTGAACCAGATAGCTGATTTTCTGCTATTTCTCAGAAAATGTGCAGAAATTAGCGGGTCCCGGTCCCACCATCAAGGGAATACAAAGCATGTTGTCAGCGGTTTTAGGCACAGAGGCCTAGACTGTCTGACAACAAGGATATTCATGACCTTTTGAAGTCTTTCGAGACCTCGAAAGGTTCTCAAATGAGACTCCATCATGGAATCGGATGTAGTCTGAAATTCCTTATGTCGAACACTTCGAACCGCTTCAGACAGCGTCTCTTCAAACCTGACAAGGAAGGCTCTTTTTCCTAACTCTCTTGCGACGGCTAAGAGAGTTAGTGAAATCAAGCGTTTAGCAAAGTTAATGGGCTTCAAAGGGGACAATGCTGTCTGCTCGTTGAACCATTTTCTTAGCGAAGAATGAAAATCCTTCGAACCCTTGGCCGAAGACTTTCGAGATCAAGGGTATGTCAAGTCTGGTGGGCCAAGAACCAGAGAGAGTCCTTTGCCCGGTAAGGGCTCTCAAGTTCTACGTGCATAGAACTAAAGAGGTAAGAGGTCCCCTCAGGTAACCTCTGGTGCTCTGTGAAGAGGCCAGAGTTACCTTATCGAGAATGCTGTGGCTTTCTTTCTAAGGGACACCATTCGGGAGGCTCATTCATCTTTCCAGAAGACTGATTTGAGCCTCTTCCGAGTAAAAGCGCACGAAGTACGAGCCGTCGCTACCTCTCTTGCCTTCCAAAAGAACATGTCAATCAAGGACATCCTTGATTGCACCTTTTGGAGGAGCAACTCCGTCTTCGCCTCACATTACCTAAGGGATGTGAGAACGATCTATGACGATTGCAATGCCACTGGGGCCATACGTTTCTGCGGACACAGTATTGGGGTCCGGAAGTAGCTCTTTCCCTATTCCTTAGTTAGGTTAAGTTAGGTTGTTGTGTTTTTAGGTTGTGGTGAGTCTTATGTGAAGATCTCCCATCATTTAGTTATGTTGTTAAGGGATTTTATGTATAGTTGGTCAGGTGGTGGTCAGTTGCTTCGTTGCCCATCTATTTGTATGGCCTCGATGATCTGTCACGCTGAGGTCTCGCACCCGTTGACAGATCATCCAGAGCGCACCAGCACTACAGGTCTCCACCTGGCTGGCAACTCCGTGATGAAGCAAAAGCAGCCTTTCGTGACAGTAATCACATAGTCTACTTTGCAAACAGGTAAGGAACCAAGATGTATATCATCTACTTAATGTAGTTCCAAAAAATCCTATTCTGTCTCTTCCCACCATCCGAAGGTGGGATTCAGCTATATATATAATCTGTCAGGTAAGTGGCATGAACAAAATGTTTATTGTTATTATACAATTAAGTTGTTCATACTTACCTGGCAGATATATATAATTAAAGTGCCCACCTCCTCCCCTCAGGAGACAGAGGCATTAATAAAAAATATGAATAGAAAATGGGAATGGTTCCTGATATCCGCCTCCCAGCGGCGGGAATGGGTACTACCACCTGGCCGCCCACTGCGTGTGCCGCGAGTTTTGAAATTTCTGTCGGACGTCAGAAAATACAGCTATATATATATCTGCCAGGTAAGTATGAAAACAAACTTAATTGTATAATAACAATAACATATTTTATCTACGTTAGAAATATCTGTAATTCGGGGTAATTTGGTTGCAAAAAAGGGATAATATACATGAATTAAATCAAAATTTTTAAATAACAATGTAAATTTAACTAAATAACGAGTAAAGTAAACAGTTTAGGGAATAAAACAAAACTTTGCAGTTTCGTCGTCTGTCGTCGTCTGCTGTTTGTAATTGTTTTATGGCGCGCGCGCTTAGAAACCAGGAACAGCAACGGGTTTAAAGTGCAATGTGGAGTGAACTGAGACCAAAATGTGTATAATAACAATCAAATAAGCACTGTGGAGTTTCATTGTGATGGCAGTAAGGATAAAAATAAAAACCGCCGATTACAAGGTAAGAATGAATTCAGTTCCAACCATAACCCCGGGAATAACAAGTTTCATACTTTCACTAATATAGGCAACAAAATGTTGTTTTATTGTGCTGATTACAACTGCAATCTTGAGTAAGATCAATAAACGTTACATACATACGCTAACATTGTTCAAATGAGTGCTGGGAAGGCTGGGGAAAGATGGTGTCCGTCACTGATGAGAACCGTCCATGAAAAACGTAGCCGCCATATTGATTTATTTCAAACTGCCTTGAAAAACATATTTTACGAAGAGCTCACATGCTTATTTTTAGTTCGTATGGGGCTTTTCATATATCACAATATGTTTGACGAAACTTCAGTCTTTTAAATGGTATGCTTAGAGTTGCAATTGTATTCTTTCATTTTTGTTTCACCAATTAAATATCGAGTGAATAAGACCCGTCTAACGTGATGAGGGTTGGCCTGTACTGATGTTTCCCCCTATTAGGGGAACAACCGACTGGACTAGCTGATAAAATTTTCACCGGGTGTGATCACCCATTCGAAAAAGTACTTTAACACGTCCTGACACTGGAGATGGGCACCAGTCACAAGTCATCGGGGTGAGAGCAACACCTCGAGACTCTACTCTCCTTTCGAAGTATTTTCTCCCAAAGTTAGAAATTAAGGTCGTACTAGGGTAAAAAATTCCAAAAAAGCAGGGTACAGAGTGGATCATGTACGATCAGCGTGAACAATCCCTATAAGTACATTATAACGCGTCCTGATATCGGAGATGGTCATCAGTCGTGACTTCTTTGTGGTGAGAAACGGAGCTGAAGACCTCTACTCTCCTCTAAGTAAGTATTTTCTCCAAAGTTAGAAATTAAGGCCAAATTTAAGATTTAAACAGAGGGCTAGTGAAAAGGGGTGTCAAACGTAGTGCAAATCTCACCAAAACGCGTTCAACATTTTTACTTACAACTCGAAATATTTAGAAGATTGACGCCATCTCGATGTTTACGGAGTCGCTTGTGTCAATAAACAATAACCATTTCCTGTGATAAATCCGCAGACCACTTGTACCCACAGACGCTGGGGACTTTCATCACAACAATCGGAAAACCTCTCTCACTGAGTCAAACACTGTTTGGTAGAAGATGACGACGAAGAGGCACTTCGATAATTTTTTAAATAAATAGTAAAACATCAATATTTTACATGTTTATGATGATTAATTTGAAATATTCGTTATTGAAAAAGTAACTGGATGCTGACTCAAAATTTAAGTAATTATTTTTTGGAATTAGAACGTTCTTTAAGTCCTGTATTATGACGTCACGACATCTTGACTTTCTTACTATTGTAAATATTGCTTTACTTAACTTCTTGCAGAACAGTTTACCAGTTATTCATGCAGGTTATCAGCTCTTCATGTAATTGGTATAATCGTAATGTGCATATATATCTTTATTTATTTACTTTTTGGATATGAAGATGTTTTACTGCCGGATTATCACTGTAGTGTGACGCAATCGTTTCGGTCCCTGCCTCTGATTCGCACATAAGAAATTATGGGGCCGAATGCAATGACCAGAAAGTCGTTAAAAGAGGAAAGTTAGCATTGAGGGGCACATGTTTTGATTGAGAAAAATACAATTGTTCCGATACGTAATACACACCCTCGGTCCTTTAAACAATAGAAGTAGCTAGCGGCAGCTGGAATGGTCGTAAGCTTCGAAAACGGGAGAACGGTAGTTAACTGCTTGTCGACAGTGCGCTCGCTTGAGAGGTAAGAATCACTTTTGCTTTCGGCCGTGGTGTGTCAAGACGTGCTCGTCATCGCTCTGCCCGCTACTCGTCGTATGCTTTGGTTGGATTTATCCTTATTCTGGTTTGTCTGTAGAGTGAAAGAAACTTGTAAGTACAGTTTTTTCCTTTTGTTTATTTCATTGTGTAAGTGAATAAACAAACAAGATGGATCAAGAGATGGAGCTTTCGCCGCGCCCCCAGTTGCCCGTAGAGTGTTGTCCCGGCTGGAGGGGCGTAAGTGCGGTGGATTTCGCTCCTTTGTGGACGTAGATCCACATGAATTGTGTACGCGGGTGCCGGGGGCGAGAATGCTCCGGTCCTGAACCTTGTATGTGTATGAATTGGTCCGAGGCGCAGTGGGTTCTGTACGAGGGTAGGAAGAGACGTAGGCCTGCAAAGGAGTCGTCGGAAAGCTCTCCAGCGACTCCTTTGGTGACGGATACCTCGTCTTCCTTCCTCCTACCCCTGGTCAGCCCCCACGTTTCGCGCCTTCCCCTGCAGGGGGGTTAGCGGAGTCCTGCTCCTCACTCGATCCGTCAAGTGTGGAGGAGGGCACTCGCTACCCGGATGTGCGTGTCTCTAGATCTCCAGGACGCCTATTTTCACGTCCGATCCACCCTTCATCGAGAAGTACCTCCGTTTCATGACGGGGGGAAGGATCTTTCAGTTCAGAGCCTTGTGTTTCGGCCTTTCCACAGCTCTAGGTCTTCACAAGCCTGATGAAAAATGTGGCGAGTTTTTCTTCACTCAAAGGAGAAATATCTCTCTGTATGGACGACTGGCCTCATCAGGGCCAGATCAGAGAGACAGTGATTGCTTGAGGACCTGACGTTAACTTTAGATCTGATCAAAGCGTTGGGATTGCTCGTGAACCTCGAGAAGTCGCAGCTGACCCCAGACAGAACTTAGTCTATCTGGGGATTCAGATGGATTCTCGGGTTTTCGAGTATTCCTTCGCAAGAGAGAATCGCAAAAGGTTTGCAGATAGTCTCTCTCTTCTTAAGGAAGGAACAGACGTCGGCGAGGGAATGGTGAGCCTTCTAGGGACCCTTTCCTCGCTCGGACAGTTCTTCCCGCTAGGAAGACTTCATTTACGTCCGCTTCTATTCTTCCTCAAGAAGTCTTGGAGTTGGAAAACTGGACAACTTTCGGACGCCTTTCCCATTCCAGTGGAGATAAGACCGCACCTGGAATGGTGGTTTGCCCCCTCTGAAAGAGAACAAAGGGATCTCTCTAAGAACCCGAGAACCCAGACCTAGTGTTGTACTCCGACGCGTCGGAGAAAGGTTGGGGAGCAAACATTAGGCTCGAAGGAGGTGTCAGGCACCTGGGAAACCAGCGCAGGTTGTCTTGGCACATAAACGCAAAGAGCTCTTCGCTGTGCATCTGGCTTTGAAGAGTCTAGAACCTATGGTGTCGAACAAAGTAGTGCAAGTAAACGTGGACAACACCACCGCACTTGCCTACATTCGAAAACAAGGAGGGACTCACTCCTCGTTCCTTACGAGCTGACGAGAGACCTTTTGCTTGGACGTCTCACAGGAACATCTCCCTTCTGACAAGGTTCGTTCAGGGAGTAAAGAAGTGAGGGCGGACAGACTCAGCGGAGGAACCAGGTCCTTCATACAGAGTGGACCCTACGACGGAGGAGGTGTGTCAAGATCTTGGTCGCTGTGGGGGACACCTCATGTGGATCTCTTCGCCACATTCATCTCCAAAAGGCTGGCAGTCTTTTGCTCGGTCGTGGAAGACCCAAGAGCTCTTATGGTGGACGCCTTCCTGCTAGATTGGTCTCGCGTAGACGTCTATGCTTTTCCTCCATTCAAAATCCTGGGGACTAGTACTAAAAAAAGTTTGTGGCGTCAAAGGAGACGAGGATGACATTAATAGCCCCCTTTTGGCCGGCCCAAGTTTGGTTCACGGAGGTGGTAGAGTGGATCGTAGACTTTCCCAGATCCCTACCAAGAAGGATGGATCTTCTTCAGACAGCCACACTTCAAGAGGTATCATCAAAACAAATCCCCGCTCTCGCTCTGACTGCCTTTCGACTATCGAAAGACTGTCAGAGCGAGAGGGTTTTCTCCGCGAAGTTGCAAGCGCGATCGCGAGAGCACGCAGAACCTCCACTACGAAAGTATATCAGTCGAAGTGGGAGGTTTTTAGAAGGTGGTGTAGAACTAAGAAGTTTTGTCCTCCACTCACCTCTATAAGCGGAAATTGCTGATTTCCTTCTATCCTGAGAGAGCAATCTCATCTAGCTGTATCCACAATAAAGGGATACAGAAGTATGCTCTCGGCAGTCTTCAGGAATAGAGGATTAGATCTGGCAGATAAATAAAGATCTCCACGATCTCATAAGGTCCTTTGAGACTTCAAAGTCGAAGGAACCGGTCCCTCCGAACTGGAACCTAGACGTGGGTTCTCAAGAGTTTCTTTCATCTGAAAGATTCGAACCTCCTCATCTGGCTTCGTTTCGAGACATCACCAGAAAATGCCTATTCCTATTATCTTTAGCTACGGCAAAGAGAGTTAGTG
>NC_087211.1:73927290-73944368 GCF_015104395.2 Macrobrachium nipponense | reverse complement strand
CAAGTGCTGTAAAATTGCTGCTAGTTAAGCATTTTCTTCCAATGAAATAAATTACAGCCTTTCAGTCTTTTTTCATGGCAGCCATTGGGATTTTTATCAGATATCGGTTGATTGACAAGGAGCATAATTGAATGTACAAATGGGATCACATTGCGGACCTATATGGAGTAAGGGAAAGTGGATTGGAATAAATCGATTGGTTTTAAAGTTTCGCCATTGTTCAGTGATGGAAGCCCATTGGTCGTACTTTTTGGAGTTTTGATTAGATCTGAAGATGTTGAAAGTGAAAGTACTGGTATATTCTTTGTCTCTGGGAACAAGGAATGCACATATCCTTGTTTAAAATGGCAGCTGTGGAGATTACGTTATTGTAATGGAAACTTGAATGGCAAATTGTGAGGCAGGTGGCCTCGTCCTCGCAATTTGAAATAAAAAAAGTTCGGACAAACTAGTATTTTGATTTGACCTATCTTCAAGTAAGATGTTTTTCTTTGTAAGAGCAACCACTGTAATGTTTAAAATAGTACTCGGGTGTTCAGTAGATGAGTAAGTTTAGGTAAGATTTCTTTTAACTATTATAAACTCCCCAAAGGTGCATGAATAGGTACTTAATCCTGAAGGCTATACATTGAGAGAGTTGTATCGTCATTATAATCCAGCAGACAGGACTTTTTAATTTTTCTATAGTCCATGAGAAGTACCATTCCATCTATTAATGTACAAAGTGAATGAAGCTCACAAATGCTGAACAGCAGGTAAAAGTTGTAATGGCTATAGATCAGTAGTATGACCTTTATGTGAGGGGCATTTTCCTTCATTTTATTTTTATACTGGATCACATATTTATAACAGTTTGTCATTTGGAGTCTTTAACTTTTATGCCCTGCTGGTAAATTTAGAAGTCGTTATTGATTTAAAAGTGAGACTGAACAATAATCTGGCAAGACCTAGAATTCGAGGGCAATTCGTGAAAACAATTATGCATATTTGCAAATTAAATATATCATCACAACAATGGAGGGATCCCGTAGGGGCGTAGTGCCGTCAAGCACCTCAAACGGTGCAATGTAGGCATTACTTAGAGTTCTTTTGCAATGTCCCTTTGACCCCTAGCTTCAACTACTTTGTCCTTTTATTTTACCTTCTTTCATGTTATCTTTCTAACATCTTACTTTCCACCCTTTCCTAACAGTTGATTTATAGTGCAACTGCTAGGCTTTCCTCCTGTTACAGCTTTCAAACCTTTTCACTGTCGATTTTCCCTTTCAGCACTGAATGGTCTTAGTTGGCCCAGTGCTTGGCATTATGCCTAAAACCTATAAATCAATCGATTAATAATGGAGGGAGCACTAGCATTTTGTGAAGGATACTAGAGGACCACGTTGTTTTATCACAAGGACTGTGTTTCATGGCCTTTGTACCAGCTTCTTGAGGTTACATATTGATGATCAAACATCGTGTTTAAATGTTGCATCAGTAACCTAGTAAGATAGAAAGTAATTACATATTCCTAATTACTGTACTGTACTTCCAAGTCAACATTACAATAATGCAAGAACTTTAAAAAAAAAAATTATATATATATATATATATATATATATATATAATATATATATATATATATATATATATATATATATATTTATATACTGACCCCACAAATGCATAATGTTTCTAAGACTTTTACAGCAAACGAAGTTGGCACCATTGATCTGTGTTAATTATAATTTATAGAACTTGTGACAGCTCAGGTGCTGTACCTCCTGAGAAACTGATGATAGCCTGTCAGTCTTCTGTCATCTCTAATGTATATTTTCACACTTGCAAGAAAATGTTGTTTCGCTGCAATTAACTAATTTTGCCTTGAGGACAGTGGTAGAAGAAATTGTATAACAGGATTTTCAACAATACTGTCATTATCCCAAGCAGTATATACTAGTTTCACTGATGGTAGACTTGCTTATGACAGTACCGTACAGATTAGTAAGAGTTGCAATTTGAGTGAATGAAGACAGCCAGGTTTGAGGTGTAATTTTCCAAACTTACATAGCTTGGTTACCTGTGAAGATTAAATTCCTATTTGTATGATTCCTGAAAGGTGCATTTCTAGAATTCTTGAAATGATTTTCTTCCAAGTCTACCAGTAATTTCAACTTTATTTTTAACTGGATATCATTAGTCATGATGAACTGTCATCTCAAGTCTGATACAAGGAAAAGAATCTCAAGAAAGGCTTGAGTGGATATGGTGGGTAAGGAATAACTTGTTATTTAAAACCATGAAGAGATGGTGTGGGAATTTGCAGTTTTAGGTACTATTGTTATCTAGACAGGATCAATGGAGGTATCTCTGAAGACCTTGGGGATACTTGCAGAGAGGAAAAACGAACTATACTGTACAACATTTTAGGTGTCAAATAAGTTTTTGAAAACGAAGTTTGTTAACTTCGTATAAAAAAAAAAAAAAA
Organism: Macrobrachium nipponense; assembly: GCF_015104395.2. Lineage (NCBI taxonomy): Eukaryota > Metazoa > Arthropoda > Malacostraca > Decapoda > Palaemonidae > Macrobrachium > Macrobrachium nipponense. The sequence continues at coordinate 73,941,901 of NC_087211.1, read as the reverse complement.
AAAACTGGGATAGTCCCATCAGTGCACCTCATTCGGTGCAATGTAGGCATTATTTTAAATGTTCTTTGCAGCGTCCCTTGGGCCCCTAGTCTAGCTGCAACTACTTTCATTCCTTTTACTGTATCTTCGTTCATATTCTTTCTTCCATCTTACTGTCCACCCCTAACAATTTTTTTCCTTGTGCAAATGCGAGGTTTTCATACTGTAACACCTTTCAAGCCTTTAACTGTTAACTTCCGTTTCGGTGCTGAATGGCCTTATAGTTGCCCCGGTGCTTAGCATAGTGCCAAAAATTTATAAAAATCAAAATTCATTGTAAAATTTCCTGAAATCTGGCTGAGGGACTTGGTGATGCATGGAATCTTAGAAAAACTATGGAACTGTTGTTAGCAGATCTTGCCACTTATCATGATTATGAAACTATTTTAAGTTCTTTTTTGAATAAAACATTCATGTATACCTAATTACAGGTGAATCTCCCTGACCCTATCTTCTTAATATGCCGACAAAAGCACCTTAATTTATTCAGGAAAAGTGTGCAATAGTTAACCTGTTCACATACATATTTAATGAAAATTCTTTCATATAGAGGAATTTTTAGTTGATTCTTACATGAATATAGATTCACCTGTTTGGAAGTAAGATTGACAATCCATTTTCCCTATTCTTCATTGTTGCAACAAACTGCCTGAACACCAGGTGAAAAGTTTGGTCATATGAAATCTTTATTTCCTTTGTGGATGTTTATAGCTAAGATAATTAGGAAACACACAGTGGTTCTTGAATACAGCGAAGAATTGACAAAAGGAAAAACCTCATGGAGACAAGTTTCAGGGAGAGATAGAGAAAGCAAACTAGAACTTACTCAGTATTGAAATCTAATATAGAGAAGCTGATGATCAAGACATAATTATCTTGACAGGTTGTTAGGACAAAAAAGATGATGTCGAAAGCCATGTATTCAGGGAGTGACATAGCCCACGGAAATATCAATGGGTGAAAAGGAAAGCAGAGCATATCCGTCTGAAGAAAGGCTCGCTTGTCAATTCATTCATATTTTGTCCCGCCAATGCTTGTCAATAATAGGAGGTGAAGAGATGTAATAGTGCGTCAGTGACGTGGTCGGCTTGGTATTGGCCTGCAACCTCAGAGGCTGCGAGTTCAATTCTCGGGCATTCCATTGACGTGGTTCAGAAGTCACGTAAAAACGTTGGTCCCGTTGCTGAATAACCACTGGTTCCATGCAACGTAAAAACACCACACAAACAAACAAGAGATGCAATAAAGGGAAGAAAATATCTGTGCAAGTTTTGGACAAAAGATGTATTTCTGATGTGGAATCTGTAATAAAGAAACGAGATAATCGTCGAGATGGAATGCACTGGACTGTGGTGCAGATATGATTCTAGCTTAAAAGGCAATGACACTTCTCTTACTAACTTGACTGTTGGAAAGAATATGTGGTTGGGAACTGGAAATCACAACAGAAAGATGTGGTTTCTGCAAAGGCATTACACCCAGTAATGCTCATCCGTCTTAGGATAGAGAAAGACATTAATGACACAATAAGAGATGAATACTCTGATTCTAGAAAAGGCATGAGTTGCACAGATCAAATGAATATTAAGCTATATTGCAAAGCTTTGTACGGAAATGTAAAATTCCCTTACACTGGTTTATACTTTATACTACTATTCAGTAAGTGATCATATGGTTGCTTTCATAAAGACAGTTAATCAATATTATTAGTTACGATCACATAAGATGAATAGATATTCAGTTCATTTACGATTACAGAGTAAAAACAAATATTCACTTCGTGTAAACACTCCATGAGAGCTGTCTCATAAATATTTCTACACTGTTTCAGCAAACTAATTAGACATACAAATGATGTAAGACGAATCTACAAATTAAAAGAAGCTTATAGTGATGTAAAACTAAAAATAACCCCATGTTGCATCATTTTAGGTAAGTATGGACGATTTTAATGTTTCCCGAAGGTCAGTCAGTCTCCCTCTGGGCCCCCGCCCTAATGGTCGAATCTTGATAATTATTAAAGAAGAAGAGTGTGGATTGGACGCTGGTCCAGAGCAAATCTTTTGAAGTAAACAAGGAAAATTGCATTAACAGCCAGAGTTATCGCTTTATGTAGGTAAAGAATGTGTTATTGTGTAATTTGATAAACAATTCCAGTGTGTAATCTTATTGTTTATTGTTTCTACCTGGTGTAATCTACCCATGCAAACCTATTCCACGGTGGGTTTAGCTAGGTATTGATGACCAGAAACGTGTTTTATACCAGGTTGCCTTAGTGACGTTTCTTGATGAGTTTAAGCTTTGACTTGCTTAGCTAATTGATTTGTGTTTAAAGGGCCGTTTTTACCTTGTAGTTATTGTCTCAAGAAAGGCAAGATTTTCAATAGCTTGTAGCCTAATAGCTATCCTACCTATCGTGGCCAGGCATTGCGTGATGCTTAGGCTAGTTAAAATCCCAAGTACCTACCTAGGTACTATGCTAGGTACCTACTGTAGCTACTGTATAATTTTATTAGTGGTCCTGAAGTTAAGATCCCATTTGACAAGGTACCTGGTGTTTTGGGGATGTATATTAACACGTCTAGATCCCCTTGCTTGTCTGGATAAGGATGCTTACTTTGCTTAGGTTACTTTAGGGTAATTTTAGGCAATCACCCGGAACGGAGGACAAGGAATGTTCCTGCGCATGTGACAGCCATAAGGGAATGGGGCGTCAATTGTATTTCGCCGTGTTTAGTGCTAGCCCTTGGGGGTTAATTACAGTCGACCCCTCAAAAATAAGGTTAAAGTCTTAATAAGCAACTCAAATACCTACTTCAGGAAACTGTAATTTCCAAAGAAATACCCAGCGCGAAGTTATTAGGTATGTAGATCTACTTACTTTAGGTTAAGCTGTAGATGTTGTTCTGCTTTAGGCTAATGTTATAAATTGATACTAATACAATGGGAGTTTTTATGCTGTAATTTTATGTCCCTGTAATGTGTTCAATATGAATGTCACTGCAAAATTTGAGTGGTTGTATCTACCTAGTATTAAACTCTTACAAGACTGGGTAAATAGGCTAAACATGGACTGTACCCAAGACTGGTTAGACTTTAAAGTTGGCCCATTTAAGAAATAACACGGTAATTCTAAAGAATAGTTCCGCACAGACTGCAAGGAATGTAACCACGAATACGACATCCACTATTGATTGGGGCATCTAATGTATTTTGCTGTGTTTAGTACTGGCTCCTGGGGGTTGATTAGGTATAGTCGTCCAAACAAATATTAAAATTCTTGTTCAGGAGGTTAAACTGCATAGAAAAACCACAACTGCCATAGTCTAGGCCGTCGCGGAATAGTAATATAGATCTACCAACAACACATTATTTGAAAGGGAAAAATAGCTAGCTATGCAAATGCTCATAGTACCAATAAAACAAAATATTTTTACATGTTCTGTACCTTCCACAGGAAATTGAAAGTAATAGGTACCTATCTTTTTAACCCTGTGTGGGTCTTCCTTGGTAAATGTAAAGAAGACGGCCAAATGAAGATATCGTTAACTAGTTGAATATTCTATTTAAACAATAGGCTGTAGAAAAGGGTGTATACTAGGTATAATGGTAAAACTAAAGACTACTAATGTGGCCTGTTTCTCACCAGTCTTCAACAGTGATATTTACTGCCATGTCTTTAAGTTTATCTTTGTGTTTATGTCTATTGTGTATTATAGTAATATTTACTGACATTTATCCCTATGGCAGTAGTAGTCTTCCGTTTTACCTATGTAGTGCAGCGCAGGTGAGATCTGAGAAGTGTACCAATATAATGAGAAATTTACTGTTTTTTTTTTGTTTTTCATCCATGGTGGGCTGATATTAAACATGGCCGGAACTCCTCAGGGCACGGTGTTTAGTACTAGCATCCCCTTGAAGATGAAAGTGAAAATATAAACAAAAGGTGGTATTGATTGATTGATTGTAGGTTTTCTGGCATCACAACACAAAAGGTGGTAAATTTTGTATTTTTTTATATTTGAAATTATCTTACCTTTAGTGCATTATATACATCCTTTTGTATAATCTTCCATTAAAATATTACATTAATAAATATCTTATTGTGGCCTTTTCCTTTATGGTTTCCTCATTTCAGAGAAACCCATAAAAAATATGCTTATCAGTGAGTTACACATGTCCTTTACAAATACTTTTTTTTTACTCTAAATTTTACAAAATTACAATTCTAGCTCACATAGAATTGTAAAAGAGAAGAACTAAAATCAGCAACAGTCACTCAGTTTATTTATGGAGAATTATTTATGAGATGTACATGGATGGGGAGATGTAGGCTAGTACCTTTTATTGAGTTATATATATTCATTCTGTTATTTTTGTGCCCTTTAAATGAAAGAAATGTCTCCCTGTCACCCACAACTTTTAAATTGGGGATGTGCTGCAAAATCTCCCAAGTGGAATGAGAAAGATAAAATCAAAATTCCATAAAGATATGTACAGTTAATTTGGGAATGAAGGTTGGAAGGAGGGAGCTTTATAATTTGCAGACAAGAATTAGGGTATATGTGCTGTTTACAAAGGTCAGCTATGAAGGAGAATAGGTACAAAACCAGTTGGTAACTTGGTAACATGCAGCAATACAGATTTTTGGTATTGAAAGTTGGACAAGAGAAAAATGAGATAAACACCTACATGTGATAGAAATACATAGGTTATTTTGATTAAATTGATTCAGTTAAGAAGGTAGTGCACATGTTCTTATTATGTATACTTACCACCAAGAAGAAAATCAGGTATGGAAAAGATTTTGGATGTCCCAGTCAGAAGGTAAACTAGTGTGAAGATTCCTCAGTGGACATGTTAGAATTGACTTTTAAGTTGCTTAGGGGGGAAGTAGTAAGGTAAGCGTTGAATACAATGCCTGAGTCACTGTATAAGAATGCTACTGGAGCTAAAGATTAAGGATGCTGAGCACACTGTTCAAGAACCCTTTAGAAAAATTCATAGCTTTTGAGTGGAAAAACTCAAATGCAGCCTCATCTCCGAGAAAATGGATGTCCTTAAAAGGGATTTTTTATGCATGACACTTACCTGGCAGGTATATATATATAGCTTATCCTCTTGACGCACTGGCAGAATTTCAAAACTCGTGGCAACCGCTAGTACACTGGTAGTTCAGGTGATGGCCACCCCGCTCCCGTGGCGCTGGTACTTGGAACTATTCCCGTTTTCCTCAGATTTTTCTCTCTGCCAGCCGAACCGGCAACATCGTTGTTGGTTCTCTGTTGGAATTTCCTGCTCGTTATCTGACTTTTGGATATTGGTATCGTATTCACGAAGTTAGAGTGGCAATCGCAATTGATTTGAATTTGTCTAGTATGTCTGATTCAGGAAGTATGTTTAGAGTTTGTGTGAAAGAAGGGTGTAAGGTGAGACTGCCGAAATCATCGGTAGATTCCACATACTATTTGTAAGAAGTGTCGTGAGTTTGTATGTACGTGGGACAATAGGTGTAATGAATGTCAGTGTCTGAATGAAAGAGATGGAGGGCTCTTATGAAGTATGTGGAGAGATTGGAAAAAGATCGGGTTAGAAGATCTGTATCTAGGAGTGAAAGATCGGGATCTTCGAGTAAACCTTTGGATATTCTTTGCATGTGTCTTCTCCAGCTCATTCACATGTAGATGTAGCACCTTTTCCCAGGTTTCTCCTGCGCCAGTTGCTGTATCTGAGGATACTACGGATCCACAAATAGTGAAAGTGTTCGCTGCCCTTGCGTCCCATGGGAGACCAAATTAAACGGTTAAACGGACAAAGTGGAAGTGTTTGGTGACAGTGTGTGGAGGGGGCGTCTGATCGTCTCTCTCGTGCTCCTAGACCTAGACCTCTGTCAAGCTCCCAGACCCAAGGGAGAAGGCATGTCGACAGTCGAAGGGAGGCGAGAGGGGTTGACTTGCGATCAGGCGTCCCTTCAGGCAGTCCTGTTGAGACGTCCCAGGCTGCTGCAGTACGCCATAGAAAAGGCGATACTGGGAAGTGCCGTTACTCTTCGGATAGTTCGGCCTCTGGGCAAGGAGCAGGCGATTCGCGGAGGTATCGCGTCCTCTCAAGAGGTCATACTGTCCGTCCTCTTCACAGGAGGATAGGGCTTTCGACCAGGAAGGGTGGAGTAGCCCTGAGAATTTTTCATCGGAGGATGAAGAGATGATCCCTATCAAAAGGAAGAGGATTTTTCGTCGGTTGGAAGTTCGCTCGCCGCCTCGTGTGAGCCCGGTGCGTCCTCGATCTCCTCATCATCAGGAGTCTCGTAAGGAGGCGGGGACGAAGGAGGTGCTGCGGGATATGCAGCAGAGATTGGCAGTAATTGTGCAATCATGGGAGAAGCCCGAACAACCTTCGGTTAGACGTAAGGACTCGTCTCTCCCGGTTAAGTCCTCCAAGAGGACGCAGGACGTACAACGCGATCCAGGACGCAGTGCGTCCTGTAAGAAGGACGAAGTTCAGGACGCAGGACGCAAGAGGAGAAGTGATGGACGCAGCGTGGACGCATACGTTCAGGAGGACGCAGGACGCAGGCGGCAGCAAGTCAAAACATTGTCTCGACAAGGAAGAGAGGAGTTTTGTAGGGAGTCAGTGCCGCATTCGCTTTCTAAACAGCAGCTGCATAAGGACTCTGATTTGGAGAATCAGCAGGATCTTGGTTTTCAAGATATTTCTTCGCAGGAGGAAGAATTTGCGGAGAGTACGGAAGAGGACAAGACGGAAGCGCCTTCTTCGGATTACAAGAGGCTAACAGAGTGCCTTCTTTCTCTGTTTGAAGGAGATTTTCAACCTTCAGGCCCGCCATCGCCTTTGTCGCAATTTTCAAAGACGAAGAAAGCCAAGAAATCGTCGTTTTTGAAAATGACTTTGTCCATTTCGGCCAAGAAAGCCCTTCAACGAGTAAATGAGTGGTTGAAGGAGAAGAAAGAGTCGGGCAAGACTTCGTTTGTTTTTCCTCCGGCCAAGTTGGCTTCGAAGTCTGGTGTTTGGTATGCTACGGGGGAAAGTCTTGGCCTGGGAGTACCTGCCCTCCTCCCAGGGAGACTTTTCCAACATAGTGGATAGCTCTCGTAGACATGCTTTGCATTCAGCCAAAGTGTGGTGGACTTCTTCGGAGTTCGACCATTTACTCAAAGGGATCTTTAGGACTTTTGAGGTATTTAATTTTCTTGACTGGTCGTTGGGGGCCCTGGCTCGGACTTCGGAGATGGAAGAGTCGCCAGTTATCCGAGTTGTCCGAGAAGCATCATGTCCTGTATAGATAAAGCCTTGAGAGATGGAGCTAATGAATTGGCTTCAATATTCACAGCAGGCGTCTTGAAGAAAAGACATCTCTTATGCTCGTTCGCTGCTAAGGAGTGTCGAAACGCGCAAAAGTCGGAGTTGATGTTCTCTCCCCTGTCAGGACAGCTCTTCCCTCAAGAGATCATTAAGGACATATCTCTCTCCCTCACTCAGAAGGCTACCCAAGATCTTCTTACGTCATCTGTGAGGAAGTATTTACCTTCTAAGGTCATGAAGAAGACTACGAAAGATACGAAGACAGCACAGCAGCCCTTTCGGGGTAGGACTTTCTCCCGACCAGCATTTAGAGGGAAAAGAGTTCCAGCCAAAACGAGGTGCTAAAACTTCAACGAAACAATGAGTCAAAAGTCCTCCAGACTTGTGTAGGGGCCAGACTTTTGGACTTCTGGGAAGTCTTGGACAAAACAAAGGAGCGGATCCTTGGTCCGTAAAGGTAGCGAAGGAAGGGTACAAGATCCCCTTTCTCAAGAAACCACCTCTCGCTACAGCTCCGAGAGCCCTAGGGGCTCACTACATCGATTTAGAAGAGAGAGGCTCTTTGGCATCAGGTCGTCACCATGATGGAAAAAGGGGCAATAGAACCGGTTTCTGGATTGCGAATCCCCAGGTTTTTACAACCGTCTGTTTCTAGTACCGAAATCATCAGGAGGTTGGAGGCCGGTACTGGACGTAAGCCAGCTAAACTTGTTCGTAGAAAAGACCAAGTTTTACGATGGAAACGAACGATTCGTACTGGCAGCGGTTCGACCAGGCGACTGGATGGTAACACTGGACCTTCAGATGCGTACTTCCATATTCCAATTCATCCAAGGTCCAGGAAATATCTGAGATTCGTGATCCAGGGAAGGATTTATCAATTCAAAGCCTGTGTTTCGGGCTGTGCACGGCGCCTCAAATTTTACAAGAATGATGTCGAATGTGGCGAAGTGGCTTCATTTGGCAGGAGTCAGAGTATCTCTCTACCTCGACGATTGGCTCATAAGAGCACAATCAAAACAGCAATGTCTGGAGGACACGAATGTAACATTGGATTTAACCCAGCAGCTGGGTCTGATGGTGAACCTGGAAAAGTCACGACTGATCCCATCTCAGGAAATAGTTTATTTGGGGATTCGGATATCCTCAGTGACTTTTCGGGCTTTTCCGTCACCCGAAAGGCAGACCATGTGTATACGGAAAGTGCAAGAATTCTACTGAAAGACCAATGCTCAGCGAGAGAGTGGATGAGCCTGCTGGGGACACTCTCTTCGTTTTAGAGCGGTTCATTTCACTAGGGAGACTTCACATGAGGCCCTTACCGTTCTTTCTGAACGAAGTCTGGCCAAGAAGATCGCAACCAGATTCCTTCCGGTTTCCAATTCCTCCAAAGATAAAGGAGGAACTAAAGTGGTGGCTAGTTCCGGAGAGGTTGTCAGAGGGTACGTCTCTCCAGCAGAAGAACCCAGACCGGATATTATTTTCCGACGCGTCAGACGCAGGCTGGGGAGCGACGCTGGGCCCTCGGGAGGAGTCAGGCCTTTGGAGCGAAGAAGAAAAGGCATGGCACATAAACAGGAAGGAACTGATGGCGATCTTCTTGGCTATGAAAGCGTTCAGACCGTGGATCGCGGCGGCAAAGTAGTGCAGATCAACGCGGACAATACCACAGCTCTGGCGTATATACGGAAACAAGGAGGAAACTCACTCGTTGTCACTTTGCAACCTGGCGAAGGAGATTCTTCTTTGGTCGCAGAAAGAAAACGTCACCCTGCTCACCAGGTTCATTCAAGGAGAGAAGAACGTCAGGGCGGATCTGTTGAGCAGGGACGGACAAGTGCTTTCCACGGAGTGGATGTTGCATCGTCAAGTATGCCAGAGACTGTGGAAGCTTTGGGGCACTCCAGTAGTGGATCTTTTTCACGCTCACCGCGCGGCGACGAAGAGGTTACCGAACTACTGTTCTCCGATCCCACCCGGACCCTCTTGCAGTCGCAGTCGATGCCTTCTACTAGATTGGACGGGGCGTAGATGCGTACGCTTTTTTCCCCGTTCAAGATTTTAGGAAAGGTAATGAAGAAATTCAGGGAAAGTCCGAGGAAACAAGGCTCACCCTGATAGCCCCATACTGGCCGGCCCAAACGTGGTTCACAGAGTACTGGAATGGACAGTAGATTCCCCGAGAAGTCTACCCACGAGAGTAGATCTTCTCAAACAACCCCACTTCGACAGGTTCCACAAGAACACCCTCGCTCGTGGTCTGACTGCGTTCAGACTATCGAAAGACTTGTCAGAGCGAGGGGGTTTTCTAGAGAAGCAGCGAAGGCAGTGGCAAGAGCACGAAGACCATCGACTATCAAAGTGTACCAGGCGAAGTTGGGGAAACCAACTTCCGTAGATGGTGCAAGAATCGGAAGATTTCTTCATCCAGTACCTCTGTGACTCAGATTGCAGATTTCCTGCTATACCTGAAGAAAGAACTAGGTTTTGGCTAATCAGACGATTAGAGGCTATAAGTGTATGTTGTCTGCAGTGTTTAGACACAGAGGTTTAAACCTGTTCATGACGCAGATCTTAGAGATCTCCTCAGATCGTTTGATACAAAGAAAAGAAGGATCGACGGTCCAGAACCCCTTCTTGGAATTTGGACGTCGTTCTCAATTCTTGGAGACGGATAAGTTCGAACCTATGGGCAGTGCACCGTTGCGAGAACTAACTAAGAAAACTATTTTCTTAGTAGCTTTAGCTACAGCTAAAAGGATTAGCGAGCTGCAAGCTATTGACAAGCAAATAGGTTGGAAACACAACAAAGCAGTTTGTTCGTTTCAACAGGAGTTCTTAGCAAAGAAATGAGAATCCTTCGCAATCCATGGCCAAGATCATTTGAGATTGAAGGACTGGCTGATCTGGTAGGTCAAGAGCAGAAAGGGTTCTTTGCCCAGTAAGAGCCTTACTTTGGTTTTACGTAGAAAGAACAAGAAGCATTAGGGGAACTTCAGGTTCTCTGTGGTGCTCTGTTTAAAGATCCTACTAGACCTATGTCTAAAAACGCAATGGCTTCTTTGTAAGAGAAGTCATTAAAGATGCTCATTTGCTTTGTCAAGAAGAATGCTTCGGTGTAATTAAAGTTAAAGCGCATGAGGTGAGAGCAGTAGCTACGTCCTTAGCATTCAGAAAAAATTTAGCCCTCAAGGACATTATAGATTCAACGAACGTTTTGGAGGACAAACTCTGTGTTTCCTCGCATTACCTTAGAGACGTGAAGACAACTTTTGATAATTGTCAAACGTTAGGCCCCGTACGTATCCTCAGGTACAGTACTGGGCAAAGGAGTTTCCACCCATAACCTAATAACATGCTAGGTTTTATTTTAATTAGGTTATAGTGTTTTTATGGTTGTCTGAGGAGGTTAAAGACCAACTCAGTCTGGTGATTAGTGTGTATTATATGTGTGTGTGGTTCAGGTGACAACTTTCCTAGCCATGAATGCCCGTGGTGAATGAGGGCTAGGGTTCTCTGTCAACGAATTGGTCACGTCCAGTTGTCAGGCCCTTATTGTTAGCTTTCTCAACAAACAGGTCACGTCCTAGTTGAGAGCTACTAAGGTTTAGCAGGCTAAGAGGCAGGACCTACGAAGTCAGCTACCTTAGCAGGTAAGGAACATAATACATAGTTCTAAAAAATTTTGGTTAAATTTTTGAATTATGACGATGTTGCTGTCTATGACCCACCTCCAAATGTGTCAATCAGCTATATATATACCTGCCAGGTAAGTGTCATGCATAAAAATGGTATTGTTATGATACAATAAAGTTTTATGCATACTTACCTGGCAGGTATATATAATTAAATTCCCACCCTCCTCCCCTCAGGAGACAGGGTTCAGAGAAAATCTGAGGAAAACGGGAATAGTTCCAAGTACCAGCGCCACGGGAGCGGGGTGGCCATCACCTGAACTACCAGTGTACTAGCGGTTGCCACGAGTTTTGAAATTCTGCCAGTGCGTCAAGAGGATAAGCTATATATATATACCTGCCAGGTAAGTATGCATAAAACTTTATTGTATCATAACAATACCATTTCACTGTCATTTCAGGCAAGGTGTGCATAAGACCATGTTACTATCTGGGTTTATTGTTTATTGATCGATATTCTGCTGCCTTCTGAGCTGGTTTTCCTTCAAGGGTAACCTGAGTCCTTTTTTCCTAGGTTGAGGTAACAGGAATTTTCAGTATGGTGTGGGGCCGTGTTTCCTGGGGCATCACATGCCAGGAAGCTGCCTGTCATTACCTTGAGACAGTTCCTCTGATCTAAGAGTACATCTCTTTTAAGAGACAAGGTTTAGTATTCATGTAGGGAAGAATGGCCATTTTTTTTTTTTTTTTTTTTTTTTTTTTTTTTTTTCTTTTTTTTTTTTTTTTTTTTTTTTTTTTTTTTTTTTAAGAATGTAGAAACTGGAAGTGTTTAATTGTAACTACCCCTAATCACCCCTCTGTTGCCCTACTGCCAAAGGAAATAGAGAGAGTGTACGTGTGTGCATGTGCGTGCATGTAATTATGCACAAACTTGCATGAGAGACACTAGACCACTAAATGTAAAACTTTGCTGTTCATACGCGAGCAAACCTTCGGTCTTAACAATAGGATAGAATAGGATAATTTCTAGCTCCTAGCTGGATCCGGTTAAAAAAACAGATGACAGCAAGGAATCTTGTGATATCTGGCAACGCATGCATAGATCGGGTGAAGAATGGTTGAAGACCATTCACCTGCGACAACGCTTTTCTTTGACCGCCTGGGCGAGAGTCGTGTTTACCTCTCTTGGCCTTTACCCGGTTCATTGCCTGTTTCGCTTGTGTTTAGTGTGTGTGTTTGGCTGATGTTATGGCTTCTTCTGCTCCTTCTCGGCCTCGTCAATGTATATGCCCCGGAATTACAGGTTTTCCGTGTTCTCGTTTTTATACATTCAACTTACCTGTCAGATATATGCATAGCTATTGACTCCGTCGCGCCGACAGAATTTCGAATTTCGCGCACACGCTACAGGTAGGTCAGGTGATCCACCGCGCCGCCGCTGGGTGGCGGGAATAGGAACCCATTCCCGTTTTCCATCAGATTTTTTCTGTCGGCCATACTGGCAACATCGTTGTTGGTATCTCCGGCTGGATTTCGTTTTTGGATACAATTGATCATCGTTTTGGACCCTTTGGTGACGTATTTGGATCGTTGTACTGGCATACGCTTTTGTGGATCGTTATTTGGATTTTGGCTTGGAATTTTCATCATGATGTCTGATTCTGGAAGTGTGGTGAGAATGTGTGTGAATGAAGGGTGCAAGGTGAGAATGCCGAAAGCTTCGGTTGATCCTCACACTGTATGTAAAAGATGCAGGAAGTATGAATGCTCGATGGATAACACTTGTCATGAATGTGAGAGTTTGAGTGCTGAAGGGTGGAAGTCTCTAACTTCTTATTTAAGGAATTAGAGAAAGACCGGTTAAGGAAGTCATCTTCCAAAACCAAGCCTAGCTCTCAATCTTCAAGTGGTTTGGTGAGTAATATTGTACCCTCCTCTAACATTATGAACCTCCTTATATATCTCAGGGTCCTTCTCTGAATGCAGATCCTACGGACTCTGCTTCGGAGAATAGCAAGCTTATAGCTGCGCTTATGAAAATGGAGCGTAAAATGGCTGCATAGAAGGTAAGCAAAGTAGTGCTGTGGAAAGTGATGTGAATTTCCCCAGTGAAGTGGAGGAGGCGTCTGATTGGCTTCACAACACTCCCAGGCCTAGACCTCTTTCAAGCTCCCAAGCCCAGAGGAGAAGGAATGTCGAAAGCCTTACGGAGGTTATGGAGGATCCCCACCAGTCAGACGTCTCTTCGGCAGAATCTGTAACGTCACAGACTGCCAGAGAACGCATTAGAAAAAGCGTTCTACGTGAATGTTTTTTCGTCATCGAAGAATTCCTCACCTAAAAGAGGATGGAGATCAGCGGATCGTTCTCGTCCCTTGAGAGGATCTGAAGAATCGGGCATAAACTCGAGTCCGGAACGTTTTCGGAGGACTCCCCCGACAGAGAATTGGTGAGTAATATTGTACCCTCCTCTAACATTATGAACGCTCCTTATAATATTTCAGGTCCTTCTCTGAATGCAGATCCTACGGACTCTGCTTCGGAGATAGCAAGCCTTATAGCTGCGCTTATGAAAATGGAGCGTAAAATGGCTGCCATAGAAGTAAGCAAAGTAGTGCTGTGGAAAGTGATGTGAATTTCCCCATGAAGTGGAGGAGGCGTCTGATTGGCTTCACAACACTCCAGGCCTAGACCTCTTTCAAGCTCCCAAGCCCAGAGGAGAAGGAATGTCGAAAGCCTTACGGAGGTTATGGAGGATCCCCACCAGTCAGTACGTCTCTTCGGGCAGAATCTGTAACGTCACAGACTGCCAGAGAACGCATTAGAAAAAGCGTTCTACGTGAATGTTTTCGTCATCGAAGAATTCCTCACCTAAAAAGAGGATGGAGATCAGCGGATCGTTCTCGTCCCTTGAAGAGGATCTGGGAAGAATCGGGCATAAACTCGAGTCCGGAACGTTTTTCGGAGGACTCCCCGACAGAGAATAAGAAAGCAAAGGTTTTTGGCTTCTCCCGATAAGTTGTGGGGAATGGAGAAAGAAGGCTCTCTTCCTCTCGTTTAGACCAGAGAGAAGAAACGACGAAGATATTTACAAAGGATATGCAAGAGTCTATTGCTTCTCTAGTCGGGGTTCTTTCGAGAGATCCTCCAAGAAGAAAGGATGTTAATCTCCTGTGAAGAAGTCAAAAAAACCCTTACTATCAAACCTCCCAGAAAAGAAGATTCTTCTTCGGATGAAGGGTCTATTTTTCACAGACCCGCGAGTTCGGGGCGCGAGGCGCCAGCCAGGCGTGAAGCGCCAGCCGAGCGCGAAGCGCCAGCCAGGCGCGGAGCGCCAGTCAGCCGCAAAGAACTAACACGTAAGCGCGAGGCTCCAATCAGGCGCGACGCGGCAACACGGCCCTATCCGATATCGCAGGAGACGACTAGCGCGAGAAGCTGGCCAGGCGCGAGGAGCCCAGCCGCCGCGTGAGAATTTCCTACAAGCAGGAAGAGACAATCAGGCGCGAGGCGCCATCCAGGAGCGTAGCGCCAGCCAGACGAGAAGCGCCAGCCAGGCGCGAAGCGCCAGACTGCCGAGAAGCGCCTACCAGGCGAGAAGCGCTAGCCAGGCG
>NC_087211.1:73893452-73926790 GCF_015104395.2 Macrobrachium nipponense | reverse complement strand
CGTGCGGAAACAGGGGGGGACTCAGTCTTTCTCTCTGTACGAAGTAGCCAAGGATCTCCTCCTGTGGTCAAAAACGAAGCGAAGGTTCAGCTAGTCCCCGAGATTTGTTCCGGGAAGATGAACGTCCTGGCGGACGAGTTAAGTCGTCAACAGCAAGTGTTTACCTCTGGAGTGGACTTTGGACAACAAGATTTGTCAGAAAAACTTTGGCGCCTTTGGGGACGACCGTCAATAGACCTGTTCGCGACATCGAGGAACAACCGTCTTCCTCTCTTTTTGTTCTCCAGTCCCAGATCCTCTAGCTTGGTCGGTGGACGCAATGCTGTTGGATTGGTCGGGTCTGGAAGCTTATGCATTCCCTCCGTTCGGTCTAATAAGAGAGGTGCTGAACAAGTTCATGTCGCACAGCAATGTAACGCTAACGTTAATCGCTCCCATTTTGGCCCAGGAAAGAGTGGTTCCCGGACCTTCTCCAGTTGTTAGTAGACTTCCCAGACTTCTTCCTCCAGAGAAGTGGCTCTCAAAACAACCTCACTTCAAGAGGTTCACCAAAACTTGTCCGCTCTAGCTCTGACAGGGTCAGACTGTCCGGAATCTTGTCAGAACGAAAGGATTTTCAAGAAGAGCTGCAGAAGCTATCGCTCGTTGTAGGAGAGAGTCTTCTAACAAACTCTATCAAGGGAAGTGGAGAATCTTCAGAGAGTGGTGTAGAAGTGCTAAAGTCTCACTTCTGCGACCTCTTTAACAGAAATAGCAGATTTTCTTCTATTTTCTTAGGAACTCTAAGAAACTGGCTCCTTCGACGATCAGAGGATATAGAGCCATGCTCTCTTCGGTTTTTCGACATCGAGGTTTGGATATTTCCTCCAATTCCAGATCTGTCGGACCTCATTAGGTCTTTCGAAATCACTAAGCTCCCGCAAGATACAGTGGCTTGGAACTTAGATGTGGTGCTTAAGTTCCTCATGGGGCCACCGTTTGAGCCTTTGAAGTCGGCTTCACTCAGGAACTTGACTAAGAAGGCACTCTTTCTTATTGCACTAGCTTCTGCTAAGCGTGTCAGCGAATTGCACGCTATAGACAAAAGTGTCGGTTTCTCTCAAGGCAATGCTGTATTTTCGGTATCTTGACCTTTCTAGCCAAAAATGAGAATCCTTCTAATCCTTGGCCGAGGAGTTTTGTGGTAAGGAACTTATCTGATTTGGTTGGACATGAGGAGGAAGAAAGGCTCTTATGTCCAGTCAGGGCTATTAAGCAGTATCTGTTTGCCACTAAGGGTCATCAGAGGACAATCTTCTAAGCTCTGGACCTCGGTTCAAAATCCCTCTCGTCCTCTTCTAAGAATGCTATATCGTTCTTTATTAGAGAGCTTATCAGGGAAGCTCACTCGCAGTCCGAGAACGACAATCTTTCCGTTCTGAGAGTTAAAGCTCACGAGGTTAGAGCAGTGGCAACTTCTTAGCATTCAGAAAGAATTTATATTTAGCTTCGATTCTTCAGAGCACGCGTTCTGGAGATCGAATTCGGTTTTGCGAGTCATTATCTCAAAGAGATAGAAAACGGTTTTCGAGAATTGTAAAACGTTAGACGGTGGCGGTTTTCTGGCATGGTGTTGGGAGAAACGGCACAGGGGTCGTCACCTCTATGCTAACTTTCACCTTGAATAGGTTGTCGAGTTCAAGGGAAGCTGGGGGTACTGAGTACTGGGGGATACTCACCAGTCTGTTAGGTCAGATTTTACAATGGTTGGGTATATATGTTTTAAATCTGGTGTTGGTGACAAATGTTTTGTATGATTGAATTTCTGGTCTTAGCCCAGGGCAAGGGCAATCTTTGTTGTTACTATCCTCCGTCAGTCAGCCTTGACTCGCTTGAACTACGGAAGGATTCCACTCCTGTAGAGGCTAACTTTGGTCAAATTCCAATTCCTCTACAATAGTAAGAAGAGCACCGACCAGAGGCAGTAACAGTCTGCTGTAGCTCTCTTGACAAGGTTAAGGTACCAACAGACACCTTGAGTGTTTACTGGTATTGCAATAAATGTAACCATTTAAAAATACTAGTGGTCCACTGAATCCCACCTTCCCATAAATGTGTAATCAGCTCTATAATTGTTCGGTAAGACACTACAATAAAAATGAAATTTTCATTATTAAAATGAAGTTTTATTGTATACTTACCGAACAATTATGATTATACCCACCCTCCTCCCCTTAGGTGGACGGACGGGCAGAAAGAATTTGGATTCACCTGGGCAGTTGTACCTGGTTCTCCCGCGAGTGGAGGGAGATGACGTCATCACCACCAGTGTTGGCGACGCCGACGCGCTAAATTTGAATTTAGTATCCTGCCGCTCGTGGAAATCACGGCTCTATAATTGTTCGGTAAGTATACAATAAAACTTCATTTTAATAATGAAAATTTCATGTTTTTTTTATGTTTTTCATCCATGGTGGGCTGATATTAAACATGGCCGGAACTCCTCAGGGCACGGTGTTTAGTACTAGCATCCCCTTGAAGATGAAAGTGAAAATATAAACAAAAGGTGGTATTGATTGATTGATCGTAGGTTTTCTGGCATCACAACACAAAAGGTGGTAAATTTTGTATTTTTTATATTTGGAAATTATCTTACCTTTAGTGCATTATATACATCCTTTTGTATAATCTTCCATTAAAATATTACATTAATAAATATCTTATTGTGGCCTTTTCCTTTATGGTTTCCCTCATTTCAGAGAAACCCATAAAAATATGCTTACTTCAGTGAGTTACACATGTCCTTTCAAATACTTTTTTTTTACTCTAAATTTTACAAAATTACAATTCTAGCTCACATAGAATTGTAAAAGAGAAGAACTAAAATCAGCAACAGTCACTCAGTTTATTTATGGACAATTATTTATGAGATGTACATGGATGGGGAGATGTAGGCTAGTACCTTTTATTGAGTTATATATATTCATTCTGTTATATTTGTGCCCTTTAAATGAAAGAAATGTCTCCCTGTCACCCACAACTTTTAAATTGGGGATGTGCTGCAAAATCTCCCAAGTGGAATGAGAAAGATAAAATCAAAATTCCATAAAGATATGTACAGTTAATTTGGGAATGAAGGTTGGAAGGAGGGAGCTTTATAATTGCAGCACAAGAATTAGGGTATATGTGCTGTTTACAAGGTCAGCTATGAAGGAGAATAGGTACAAAACCAGTTGGTAACTTGGTAACATGCAGCAATACAGATTTTTGGTATTGAAAGTTGGACAAGAGAAAAATGAGATAAACACCTACATGTGATAGAAATACATAGGTTATTTTGATTAAATTGATTCAGTTAAGAAGGTAGTGCACATGTTCTTATTATGTATACTTACCACCAAGAAGAAAATCAGGTATGGAAAAGATTTTGGATGTCCCAGTCAGAAGGTAAACTAGTGTGAAGATTCCTCAGTGGACATGTTAGAATTGACTTTTAAGTTGCTTAGGGGGGAAGTAGTAAGGTAAGCGTTGAATACAATGCCTGAGTCACTGTATAAGAATGCTACTGGAGCTAAAGATTAAGGATGCTGAAAACACTGTTCAAGAACCCTTTAGAAAAATTCATAGCTTTTGAGTGGAAAAACTCAAATGCAGCCTCATCTCCGAGAAAAATGGATGTCCTTAAAAGGGATTTCACTGTCATTTCAGGCAAGGTGTGCATAAGACCATGTTACTATCTGGGTTTATTGTTTATTGATCGATATTCTGCTGCTTCTGAGGCTGGTTTTCCTTCAAGGGTAACCTGAGTCCTTTTTTTTCTAGTTGAGGTAACAGGAATTTTCAGTATGGTGTGGGGCCGTGTTTCCTGGGGCATCACATGCCAGGAAGCTGCCTGTCATTACCTTGAGACAGTTCCTCTGATCTAAGAGTATATCTCTTTTAAGAGACAAGGTTTAGTATTCATGTAGGGAAGAATGGCCATTTTTTTTTTTTTTTTTTTTTTTTTTTTTTTTTTTTTTTTTTTAAGATGTAGAAACTGGAAGTGTTTAATTGTAACTACCCCTAATCACCCCTCTGTTGCCCTACTGCCAAAGGAAATAGAGAGAGTGTACGTGTGTGCATGTGCGTGCATGTAATTATGCACAAACTTGCATGAGAGACACTAGACCACTAAATGTAAAACTTTGCTGTTCATACGCGAGCAAACCTTCGGTCTTAACAATAGGATAGAATAGGATAATTTCTAGCTCCTAGCTGGATCCGGTTAAAAAAACAGATGACAGCAAGGAATCTTGTGATATCTGGCAACGCATGCATAGATCGGGTGAAGAATGGTTGAAGACCATTCACCTGCAACAACGCTTTTCTTTGACCGCCTGGGCGAGAGTCGTGTTTACCTCTCTTGGCCTTTACCCGGTTCATTGCCTGTTTCGCTTGTGTTTAGTGTGTGTGTTTGGCTGATGTTATGGCTTCTTCTGCTCCTTCTCGGCCTCGTCAACGTATATGCCCCGGAATTACAGGTTTTCCGTGTTCTCGTTTTTTGGCTTCTGCAGCGACTGACCCCCACATCACGTGCAGTAGGTGCCATTTTAACTTTTGTACTATAACGAATCCTTGCACGGAATGGCAGGCATGGCCTAAAGAGCAGTAGAAGTCATTTTCATACAACCAACTTACTTGTCAGATATATACATAGCTAAGACTCCGTCGTCCCCGACAGAAATTCAAATTTCGCACCACTCGCTACAGGTAGGTCAGGTGATCTACCGGCCTGCCCTGGCGGCAGGACTAGGAACCATCCCCGTTTTCTATCATATTTTCTCTGTCGCCGGTGGTATCAACATTGTTGCTATTACCTCCTGACTTAGATTCTTATTTCATCCTTTGATCATCGTTTATCGGCTTTTTGGTGACGTATCTGGATCGTGTTTTTGGCATTCGCTACTGTGGACTGTTTTTTGGACTTGCTTTTTGGATTTTTCTCAGTATGTCTGATTCAAATGTGAGTGTGAGAATGTGTGTGAATGTAGGCTGCAGGGTGAGGATACCGAAAGCTTCGGTTGATCCTCACACTGTATGTCGTAAATGTAGGGGGTTTCAGTGTTCTGCTACTAATACTTGTCATGAATGCGAGGGATTAAATGCAGAAGAATGGAAGACTTTAACTTCTTATTTGAAGAAGTTAGAGAGGGATAGGGTTAGACGTCTGAAAGGTGTGACTTCAAGGCCTATTGAGCCTTTTATTGATACTTTTTCTAATCCTAATGATTTAGATTCTCCCTATGTGTCTAATTCACAAAGTTTACTTTCGGAATCGGCCTCGGAAATCGCCGATCTGAAAGCTACTATTCGAGACATGAAGTCCAAAATGGCGGACTTACAAGGTAAGGCTAGTGAAAGTGAGCATTACAGTGAAGTGAGTTCTCCCAGTGTTGTGGAGGGGGCGTTTGATCGTCCCTGCGACGCTCCCAGGCCTAGACCTCTTCCAAGCTCCCATGCCCAGAGGAGAAGGAAAGTCGAAAGCCTTAAGGAGGTCGTGGGGAATCCCCAACGGTCCAGGACGTCCCTTCAGCAAGCTCTGTTTCGTGGCAGGCTGCTCAAGGGCGCTTTATTTAGAAAAAGCGTCCTTCGTGAGTGTTTCTCATCCTCTCCCTTCTCCCTCACCTAAACGAGGGTGGAAGGAGTCGGATTTATCGAGGCCTCTGAAACGGCATTTGAAAGAGCCCGAATTTGATTCGAGCCCAGAGCGTTTCTCAGATGACGCTCCTCTTCTATTAAGAAGGCGAAGGGGGCGTCAGCGTCACCCGACGAGGACGCAGAAGAACCCTTTCCTACTTCTCCCCCGATTGATGACGAAAGGCGTCATGCAGTTGACGTGGGAGAAGCTTCAAGGAAGATTATCATGGCAGTACAAGAACAACTGGCCTCTTTGGTGGGGAGTGTTGTTAGCGCCTCGTAGGAAGGACGTTGCGCTTCCAATCAAGAAGTCTCGTCCTCTCTCCCTGCTAAGCGAGAGGCGTCATGCAAAACGTGAAGCTTCTAAACATATCGCAGAAGCTTCGGGTTCGAGAGCGAGATCGGGAGCTTACGGAAGACATGTAACGCCAGAGAGACGTGAGACGTCTTTTAGGCATGAAGCGTCTTTGAAAGCTGATTGTAGACGCGAGGCTCCAACCAATATTTTGGCGCCAGTTAGGAGCCTTTTGAGAGCGGAGCGTCTTTCCAGGCGCGAGGCGTCATCCGGGACGTCAGCAGCCACGTAAGCGGGAGGCGTCAGCCAGGACGCTTGGCGGACGAGAAGCGTCTTCCCAAGCGGGAAGCGTCATCATTTATGGAGAGAAGCCTGAGCTTTTGGCGCCTTCCAGGGCTATTAAAGCGGGGAAGAGGAAGGAATATCATTCCCTTAGCCCCTCTCCTATTAGGAGCTTGTCTCCTCCAGAGGAAGGACATACGGAGTTGGCAGCGGAGACTCAATTAGATCCCGAGTTAGAAGTAGACTCGGAGGAAGAATATCAAGGAAGAGAAGGACTGTCGAACTATAAAGTTTTGACTGCCTTGCTTCTAGAGGAGTATGGAGACGACTTGACTCCTGCCGCTCCTCCTTCTCCAGCGCTCTCTTTTTTCTAGTGCTAAGACGAAGAATGTCTTCGTCTTTTCTCAGAATGAAGCCCGCCATTTCAATGAAGAGGCTCTTCAGTCCTTAGACTCTTGGATGAAGTCTAAGAAGGAGTTAGTCAGAACGGTCTTCTGCATGCCTCCAGCGAGACTAGCTGGTAAAAGAGGCATCTGGTATCAGACGGGAGAGAATATGGGTATTGCTCTTCCGTCTACGGCAGAAGCGGACTTTTCGACCTTAGTTGACGCTTCACGTAGACAAGGTCTGAACTCGGCACGTATTACTTGGGGCATTTCTGAACTGGACCATCTCCTCAAGGGACTCTTTCATGTATTGGAAGTTTTCAACTTCTTAGATTGGTCCCTTGGGGTGATGTCCAAGAAAGCCCATGATTCTGAAGGAATCGAACCAGAAGTCCTTTAGTGCATTTTGTCTTGTATAGACAAAGCGGTTCAGGATGGCTCGTTTGAGATCTCCTCTTTGTTTGGAGCAGGTCTTCTTAAAAAGAGGACGGTATATAGTGCCTTTTTAACCAAGGCAGTCTCCCACGCTCAGAGGGCAGCGCTGCTGTATTCGCCTTTGTCTGACTTTTTGTTCCCTTCTCAGTTGGTGAAGGACATTTCTCGTTCATTAACTGAGAAGGCGACTCAGGACCTTTCTGACGCAGTCAGCAAGGAAGAAGAAGCCTGCTTCTACACCTGACAAGAAAGGACCGAGTACATCGGTTCAGCCCTTTCGAGGTGGCCTTACCTCCAGACCTCCCGCAAGAAGGAAGGCTCCTGAGAAGAGAGGTAGGTCTGCCTTTCGTCCCTTTAAAAAGGGAAAGTGATGCTTCTCTCTTCCAAGCACCAGTAGGTGCCAGGCTCCTGGGATTTGTGGAGGCCTGGACACTTATAAACGCAGACGCGTCATCGTTGTCTGTAATAAGGAAGGGATATCGTATCCCTTTCCTGAACACTCCTCCCCTAACTTCAATACCACGGGAACTAACAGCCAAGTACAAGGATCCTGTGCTGAGGGATACTCTTCGATCGATGGTGGAACAAATGTGGGACAAGAGAGCGATAGAACTAGTACTGGATCAAAACTCCCCGGGGTTTTACAATCGCCTTTTTCTGGTTGCGAAGGCCTCGGGAGGCTGGAGACCAGTACTAGACGTCAGCTCTCTGAACAAATTTGTTCGGAAGGAGAAGTTCTCTATGGAGACTTCTGCCTCAGTCCTTGCGTCATTGCGACAAGGAGATTGGATGGTGTCTCTAGATCTCCAGGACGCCTATTTTCACGTCCCGATCCACCCTTCATCGAAGAAGTACCTCCGTTTCATGACGGGGGGAAGGATCTTCAGTTCAGAGCCTTGTGTTTCGGCCTGTCCACAGCTCCTCAGGTCTTCACAAGCCTGATGAAAAATTGTGGCGAGGTTTCTTCACCTCAAAGGAGTAAATATCTCTCTGTATCTGGACGACTGGCTCATCAGGGCCAGATCAGAGAGACAGTGCTTGGAGGACCTGACGTTAACTTTAGATCTGATCAAAGCGTTGGGATTGCTTGTGAACCTCGAGAAGTCGCAGCTGACCCCCAGACAGAACTTAGTCTATCTGGGGATCAGATGGATTCTCGGGGTTTTCGAGTATTCCTTCGCAAGAGAGAATCGAAAAGGTTTGCAGATAGTCTCTCTCTTCTTAAGGAAGGAACAGACGTCGCGAGGGAATGGTTGAGCCTTCTAGGGACCCTTTCCTCGCTCGAACAGTTCTTCCCGCTAGGAAGACTTCATTTACGTCCGCTTCAATTCTTCCTCAAGAAGTCTTGGAGTTGGAAAACTGGGACAACTTTCGGACGCCTTTCCCATTCCAGTGGAGATAAGACCGCACCTGGAATGGTGGTTGCCCCCTCTGAAAGAGAACAAAGGGATCTCTCTAAGAACCCAGAACCCAGACCTAGTGTTGTACTCCGACGCGTCGGAGAAAGGTTTGGGAGCAACATTAGGCTCGAAGGAGGGTGGTCGCACCGTGGGAACCAGCGCAGGTGTCTTGGCACATAAACTGCAAAGAGCTCTTCGCCGTGCATCTGGCTTTGAAGAGTCTAGAACCTATGGTGTCGAACAAAGTAGTGCAAGTAAAACGTGGACAACACCACCGCACTTGCCTACATTCGAAAACAAGGAGGACTCACTCCTCGTTCCTTTACGAGCTGACGAGAGACCTTTGCTTTGGGACGTCTCACAGGAACATCTCCCTTCTGACAAGGTTCGTTTCAGGGAGTAAAGAATGTGAGGGTGGACAGACTCAGCAGGAGGAACCAGGTCCTTCATACAGAGTGGACCCTACACGAGGAGGTGTGTCCAAGATCTCTGGTCGCTGTGGGGGACACCTCATGTGGATCTCTTCGCCACATTCATCTCCAAAAGGCTGGCAGTCTTTTGCTCGGTCGTGGAAGACCCAAGAGCTCTTATTGGTGGACGCCTTCCCTGCTAGATTGTTCTCGCGTAGACGTCTATGCTTTTCCTCCATTCAAAATCCTGGGACTAGTACTAAAAAAGTTTGTGGCTTCAAAGGAGACGAGAATGACATTGATAGCCCCCTTTTGGCCGGCCCAAGATTGGTTCACGGAGGTGGTAGAGTGGATCGTAGACTTTCCCAGATCCCTACCAAGAAGGATGGATCTTCTCAGACAGCCACACTTCAAGAGGTATCATCAAAACCTCCCCAGCTCTCGCTCTGACTGCCTTTCGACTATCGAAAGACTCGTCAGAGCGAGAGGGTTTTCTCGCGAAGTTGCAAGCGCGATCGCGAGAGCACGCAGAACCTCCACTACGAAAAGTATATCAGTCGAAGTGGGAGGTTTTTAGAAGGTGGTGTAGAACTAAGAAGTTGTCCTCCTCCACTAACCTCTATAGCGGAAATTGCTGATTTCCTTCTATTCCTGAGAGAGCAATCTCATCTAGCTGTATCCGCAATAAAGGGATTAACAAGAAGTATGCTCTCGGCAGTCTTCAGGAATAGAGGATTAGATCTGGCAGATAATAAAGATCTCCACGATCTCATAAGGTCCTTTGAAGACTTCAAAGTCGAAGAACCGGTCCCTCCGAACTGGAACCTAAGACGTGGTTCTCAAGTTTCTTTTTCATTGAAAGATTCGAACCTCCTCATCTGGCTTCGTTTCGAGACTTCACCAGAAAATGCCTATTCCTATTATCTTTAGCTACGGCAAAGAGAGTTAGTGAATTACATGCTCTGCAGGATAAAGTAGGTTTCAATGGAGACTCAGCTATTTGCTCCTTTAAGACCCTGTTTTTAGCTAAGAATGAGAATCCCTCGAATCCCTGGCCTAAGTCATTCGAGGTCAAAGGCATATCGATGTCTCGTAGGAAGAGAAGCAGAAAGATCTCTATGCCCTGTAAGAGCTCTAAAGTTCTACATTCGAGAAAGCATCAGATGGGAGGCTCTAGACAAGGTCTTTGTGCACGGTAAAAGACCCCACAAGACTGATGTCCAAGAATGCTCTGGCATTCTTTGTGAGGAACGTCATTACAGACGCGCATAAGGTCTGTTCTGACGAACAGTTGCGACTGTTGAATGTTAAAGCTCATGAAGTGAGAGCAGTAGCGACGTCTCTCTCGTTTCATAAGAATATTTCGCTTAAAAACATCATAGATACGACATTTTGGAGATGCAACTCAGTATTTGCATCTCATTACTTGAAAGACGTTCGTTGTGACATATGAGAAGTGTTTTTTCTCTGGGTCCTTTCGTATCGGCGGATACGATTCTGGGTACGGGAGCCGACACCAATCCTTAAAGTATATACTTTTCTTCTTTTTAGATATGGTCTGGAGTCTCTTCGAACAATGGAGGACTTGGTTTAGCACGTCTATGTTGTTCAGTAAGAGAATCTTGTCATATCTAATTAGATGAGTATAATTTTTTTTTAGAAAATTATGTATGTGTGCGTAGTGGTTTTGAGTTACGGTTGTTGTGAAGAGTTCGGGGGATAACTCGGAACAATCTTTTGGTTCTAACATTTGTGTTAGATCAGGTGTCGGGATGCGTTGTGTGCTCCTTCATAAGGTGTATTGCATATAAGTGGATCAGCACCCATTGACAAAGTCCTTTCAGGCTCTGCCGAGTAAGCGGATAAGACCCCATCGGCAGACCCACAAGAACTCTTGGCCATAGATCATATATCTCGCTAAAGTTTCTTGAGGTGATGCAGACTACTGGGCAAACACCCACGAAGTCTACCACCCTATCAAGTAGAAACCAAGTTTTATTTATACCTACAACATATGTTGTTTACCTGTCTATTCCATATAGTACTGTCTTTACCCTCCACCGAAGGGTGGCCAATCAGCTATGTATATATCTGACAGGTAAGTTGATTGTATGAAAATGATATTGTTATGTTACAATAAAGTTTCATACATACTTACCTGGCAGATATATACAATTAAAGGCCCACCCAGCCTCCCCGCAGGAGACAGGTGGAAGAGAGAAAATATGATAGAAAACGGGGATGGTTCCTAGTCCTGCCGCCCAGGGCAGGCCGGTAGATCACCTGACCTACCTGTAGCGAGTGGCGCGAAATTTGAATTTCTGTCGGGGACGACGGAGTCTTAGCTATGTATATATCTGCCAGGTAAGTATGTATGAAACTTTATTGTAACATAACAATATCATTTTATAGCAAGAGAGAACATCGGAGGGTTTCGACTCTTCCTTCATGGGAAGGTTTTTTGCCTCTTCCCGATGCTTTGTCTCCTGCAGTATTCAACCCCCATAGTAGCGTTGTTCCTGTATCTCCTTCCTTTTCTTCCATTGATTCGTTGCTGGAAGTATTGGGAGGCCACCACGATGATGTTTGTAATGTCGCCCCTTCTTCTTTGGGAATCAATTTGATTCCCGGGAATGGGGGAGGATTTCTCATAATTCTCATTTCTTTCAGAGTCTGAGGCATCCAAGATGGCAGCGATTGGAAGATGCTCGGGCTAGGGGGTACCCCGTCCTTGGAGGGGTTGCTTGCGCACTTTTTGGAGGCTCACTACCCCCTCCCGGCCTTGTCTTCATGGGTAGCCGAGGTCAGCCATCTTGTATTGCTCCGCCAGTGACTGTTGCCGCTTCTTCGAGTTGATGGGAAGCTGTGGTGTCAGCCCCGTTGATGATGTCACGGGATCCGTCGTTGTGTATTCCTCTGCCAATGGCGTCTGATTTCCCTTCACACTGAGGGGAAGCCGTGACGTCATCACCACTTGTAACGTCACTCCCACCGATGACGTCACTCCCAGTCATCATCTGAGCACTGCCTCTCTCAGTCGTGATGTCATTTCTGCCGCTCAGTTTGCTACATCTCCCTTCCATGTCATCAGAGCCTTTTCTTGCAGATCAGTCTGAGGTTATATGCCAGGCAGTGCTTAAGAGGTTGGACTCTGTTTTGGATGTTAAGTTGGCTGCCTTATCGGTTGGGAGGATTGGAAGGAAACGTGTTGCTCTGTCCCCGCCTCCTGTGAAGAGATTGCTTAAGGAACCAGTACTGTCTTCCTCTCCCTCTTCCCCCCTCTACTCCACGTTGGCGTATCAAGCGTTGAAAGGCTAAGGACTTTGCTCTTTCTTCGCCTTCGAGGGAGGAACTACGCAGAAATGTTCTCAAGAGTGTTGGTGTTTCGGAGAGTGTTAGTGTATCTTCCCTTGTATAATCTGCAGCGGCTCCTTCATCCTCTGCATTGAATCGTGGGCGTGTTGCAACCTCCCCCGTCCGTGCACGTCTCGAGTGTGTTAAAACCTCCCCTGTCCATGCACATTGCGAGCATGTTGCAACCTCCCCTGTCCGTGCACATGATGCAAGTGCTCCTTCTTCTCCAAGGCCTATTCGTCGCCGTAAGGATCTCAAGGCGCCTGTCAATAGGTCAAAGGTGGTGAACGTGTAGTTGCTGCAGCAGGAGTGTTTGCCTGCCCCTCTCACTGATGCTTCTAAGAGTTCGATTCTCGAGGATTCTCCTTCGATCTCGAGTGTTCAGGATTCCTCTCCAACTCACATTCGTAAGTCTGCCACGGCCGTGACCATTCACAGACATGTTAATGAATCACCTGTTGGAGGAAAACGTAGTGATGTTCCTAGTGTTATAGTGGGTTTGTCTCGGGAGCCAACGCGTGGACCCATCCCAGACAGGTTAGTTGGTGAAAGGCTGTTTAGCTGCTGGTCCTACCGATAATTTTAATGGAGAAGGTGCCTTAGAGGAACTTACATATCTTCTCGTCGTCAGTCTTCTTTGCCAGAGCAGGAGGAGGGAGACAGGCAAGAGTTTTTGTCGTCTTTTTCGGAAGTTGTTGATCTCATTCGTTGGTTCAACAATTTGGAAAGTAGGTCTCAGGCTCGGTCGTCTTCACTCCTTCTTGCTTGGAAGCCGTGGTGGGGGCTAGGCAGGATCCTAAATCATCTCTCCAGCTTCTCTTGTTGGGGCACGTCCAGTCGTCTTGCATAAGGTTAACAACTCTGTTTCGGACTGGGACGGTTCGCTTCGCTCTAGGGGCTCTGCCAAGCTGCTACTACCGCCTCTCACGGGGCATAGGAAGTACTATGTTACGAACTCTACCTTTTGTATGTTGCGCCATCTTAACCCAGAAGTCATTTGCCTGAAGCCAGGATTGACTTGAGCAGGTGAGGTCGGTGGCTCCGTCCTTGTCTTTGCAGGATGCCTCAGCATTGGAATTTACGGCAGCCTCTATGTTGTACACGGTTTCTTGGCTGGACTTCTGGTCTGTAGTCATTGCCATGATAGCTTCTGACGTCCCCAGAAGGGTTGGTGAGTGCATCCTCTCTTGCCAATCTGTTGCATTCCGGAGGTAAGACGTTTTCGTATATGGCCCACCTCAGTGTTAATTTATGGGCTACCTTCTGCTGATTAGAATGCGATAGGCCCTCGTCAGGCTGACACCAAAGACAGACTGGTGCACCAGGCCGTGTCTAAGTCGGAGTCTCGTCCTTGGAAACGTCTGGCTCCTCCTCCTCCCCCTGTCCAGCAGTAGTCAAGAAGATCGTCGCCTGGTAGGCCGTCAAGGAATTCGATTTCAACAGGGCCTTCCCGTTCAACTCGGCCTAGGTCAGAGGATCAACGTCCCTTTCGCTCTCGTTCCTTTAGGCCAAGAAGGGGCCCAAGGGGCAGAGGTAAAGGGGGCCATCGGTAGGTTAGGTGCCTCTCCCTCTCCTGTGCCACGGAGGGGGTGCCTAGCGGGCCATTGGGCCAAGTGCAGAGTTATGGGTGAGAGAAGTGGGTGGTAGATGTCCTTCGGGTGGGGTACATACTGCCATTTGATTTCTCTCCTCTCTGTCAGACAAACCGCAGCTCAGGAAGGCATATCCTTCAGATTCTCTGAAGTTCTTGGCTTTTCGGGAGGAGGTGCAGAAGATGCTGGACAAGGATGCGATAGAGGAAGTGGTGCGTCCATCTCCGGGGTTTTACAGTCACATCTTCTTGGTGCTCAAGGCATTAGGAAGATGGAGACCTGTGATCAACTTATCCACCTCGAATCACTTCATCAGGAAAACACGGTTTGTTCATGACACTTACCTGCCAGATATATATATAGCTGTATTCTCTGACGACCAACAGAATTTCAAAACTCCCATTCCCGCCGCTGGGAGGCGGATACCGGGAAAACTTCATTTGTCACTTGAGTATTTGGATTGTCTTTTGGTTTCGGACTTGGCTTAGTGATTTGGCATACGCTATTGTGGTTTGGATTTTGATTTTGGCTTTGATTTTTCTTAGAATTGAGATGTCTGGATCTAGTTCTACTAGTTTTCAGGGTGTGTGGGTGTAGAAACTGTAAGGTGAGGCTACCAAAAGCCTCGGTAAGATCCTCACACAGTGTGTGTGAATTGTAGAGGGCATGTTTGCTTGTTGGATGATAGGTGCAAAGAATGTGAAGTATTAACTGATGTCGAATGGAAGGCGTATGAATCTTACATTCGTAGACTTGAGCGTGACAGAATTAGGAGGTCTTCCTCCAGGAGTGCTTCTGTTAAAAGTCAAAGTAAAGTTGCTCATCTAACATAAATGTAGCATGCTACGCATAACCCTATAATTTCTCCTTCAGATAAGGAAGTGATTGTTACCGAAGGGAATGCCCTTTCTACCATTTTAGAATCTATTCGGAACCTTGAATCGAAAATGAAAGTGCTACAATCTAATGTGCAAAAGTGTAGTGATAATGTTAGTGCCCCTAGTGAAGTGGAGGGGGCGTCAGATCGGTCCTATAATGCCTCCAGGTTGAGACCTCTGTCGGACTCCCAGAACACAGGGAATGGACATGTCGAAGGCCGAAGGAAGGTTACGGGAATTAAACACCGGTCTGGCGTCCTTCGGCAGATCCTGAAGACGCATCCCAGGCTGCCAAAGATCGCGCGCAAGCGCGAATCTTGAAGGAATGCTTCTCTTCCTCCGAGACGTCCTCACCTCACCGTGGGTGGGAATCTCGGAAGACCTCTCCGACTGAGAGTGGTAGGGAAGACGTAAGGTGTCGCACAAGCGGCCATCGTCTTTCTCGCCCTCTTAGGAAAGGTCTTACGGAAGAGTACGCAGCCTCTCCAAGTGAGAGTGGTAAGGAAGACGAGTAAGACGTCGCACTGGCGGCCATCGTCTTTCTCGCCCTCTTAGGAAAGGTCTTACGGAAGAGTACGCAGCCTCTCCAAGTGGGAGTGGTAAGAAGACGTTAAGACGTCGCCAAACTGGCGGCCATCGTCTTTCTCGACCTCTTAGGAAAGGTATGATGGAAGAGGACGCTTCATCAGGAGATCGAGAGCGGTTCCTCCGCCCTCGATTTGTACGCTTCGGAGTCTTCTCCGGAAGACTTCGAAGACAGTATCCCGCACAAGAGATTTAGGACGCTTTCTGAGCGTCCTGATTCGAGTCCGGAGAGAAGGAAGAAGGCTCCCCTCGCCCATCTTCTTCTCAAAGGTTCATTCCATCATATGGTTCTTCACCATCAAAAAAGACTCTCGAAGCGATTCGTCAACAGTTGATACGTTTTTCGCCAAGAAAAGAGGAAAGATCACGTAGTCGTAAAAAAGACTTTGGCTACCCGTCAAGAAATCTAGACGTTCTCCTGCGGCTTCTCTTCGTTCTTCGTCTTCGTCTGATCCGTCGCCTTCTAGACCTCATCGACTCAATCAGGAACGCGCAAGCAGTCCTGCTGAGAGAGTCTCTAGAAGTATTGGCGGTAAAGATAAAGACAATAGGTGCCGCACAGGCGGCCGCCGCCGTCGTCTTTTCCCAGAGTCGAAGAACGTTCAGAAGGATCGCTCAGGAATAGAATTGGGAGGAATGGATCTTGACTTACAGGAAGAGCATATTCAACAAAACAAACGCTTTGCTAACCAGGACGCTCGTAAGGACGCTTCTTCGGGACGCCTCGGGGTCGGAAACGTCGGCTGGTGAGAGACTTCAGACGCACGATATTAGTTCAGAAGAAGGATATGAAGATGAATATGAGGACGTTTTTGAGGACGCGAGGCGTAGTGCTAGTAAGGACGCTCGTCGTCCTTCATATCAGTACGCGTTCCAGGACGCAAATGAGGACGCTTTCCAGGACGCTTTCCAGGACGCAAATGAGGACGCTTTTGAGGGCGCTAGGTGCGGGGTCGTACCGATGCATAAAGTTATCCTGAGCAGAAAAGAACAGGTCGCTAGTCAGAAGGATAAGCGCCATATGCTTCAAGGTAGTAGGAACTACAATATCAGTGCTCGTCAAGAGAAATCGTATGACGTCAGTTTGGAAAATTCGGAGAGAAAGTCAAGGTTAGGAGAACATAGCAGACTCCTCTTCAAAATTGATTTCAAACACAAAACCTACGGTTCGAAAGGGAGATGAAACTTTGGTTTCTTCTCGTTCAATGCAGAATAAGGCTATGTCTCCATTAGAAAATAAATCGTCAAGCGAGGCTGTTTCGGAAGAGGAGGAGGATCCTACAACCTCATCCTCTGTGGATTATAAGACTCTGACTCGTCTTTTAAAAGATTTGTTTCCCGAGAAGTTCCGAGCTCCAGTTCCTCTCTCTCCACCTTCGCAACTAACCTCTTCGAAGGCAAGGCAAGACTCCAAATTTTGTCAAAATGGCCACCTCGCTCTCGACTAAAAGGGCTTTTAAAAGAATCCATGATTGGATGGAATCCAAAAAGACAAAGGGCAAGACTTCTTTTGCACTTCCCCCCACAAGGCTTAGTGGAAGATCGGGGAAGTGGTATGAGACAGAAGAGGAAGCAGGCTTGAGAATCCCCGCTTCCGCACAAGGGGATTTCGCCAACTTAGTGGAAGCTCCTAGAAGATCTTACCTGGCATCAGCGAAAGTTTCGGTGGACAATGTCGGGAGATAGATCACCATCTCAAAGGCCTTTATAAAACTTTGGAAGTTTTTAACTTTCTAGATTGGTGTCTGGGCGTCTTGGATGTTCAGTCTAGAAGCCCAGATTCCATCTCATTGGAGACTTAGCGAGTATTTTGTCATGCATGGACAGAGCAGTAAGAGATGGCTCCGACGAAACTGGCATCACATTTTGCGTCGGGAGTCCTGAAGAACGCGCACTCTTCTGTAGCTTCACAGCTAAGTCAGTGTCGCCAGCGCAAAAAGCAGAATTGTTGTTCGCTCCTTTTCTGCTCATCTTTTTCCACAATCGATAGTAAAGGATTTATCAGTAAATCTCCAAGAACGAGCGACGCAGGACTTATTGTCTCGGTCTTCGAAACGGTCCTGCTGATCAGATGTCTTCAAGAACCACGCAAGCTTCTAGGAAGAATTATAAGCCCTTTCGTGGAAGAGCCTCTTCAAGAGCTGCTGCTCGAGGGAGGAGTTTCCCTAGGGGAGAGCCCCCTCAAAAACCAGGGGAAAGAAAATGACTTTTCGGCCCTCCAGACACCAGTCGGGGCGAGACTCGCGCTATTCGCCGAAGCATGGAGGATAAGAGGGGCGAACTCTTGGTCACTCGAAGTGATCGAGAAAGGTTACAAAATCCCGTTTCTATCGAAACCACCATTAAGCATAGAACCAATAGACCTTTCGCCCTCTTATCAGGATTCAAAGCAACAGATCTTATTTAGACCTTTGGATTCAGATGTTGGAAAAGAGAGCAGTAGAAAGAGTCGTGTCACGGAACTCCCCAGGCTTCTACAACAGGCTTTTCCTTGTTCCGAAGCACTCGGGAGGATGGAGACCTGTCCTAGACGTAAGCAGGCTGAATCTTTTTGGAAGGAAAAATAAAATTCAAGATGGAAACTGCACAGTCTGTTTTAGCTTCCCTGAGACCAGGAGATTGGATGGTGTCCTTGGATCTCCAAGATGCCTATTTCCATGTTCCGATACATCCTCGGTCCAGGAAGTTCCTCAGATTCGTTCTGAAAGGACAGGTCTTCCAATTCAGAGCTCTCTGTTTCGGGCTGAGTACAGCCCTATGATATTCACGCTTCTGATGCGAAATGTAGCAAGATGGCTCCATCTCTCAAAGATAAGAGTCTCACTCTATTTAGACGATGGCTGATCCGGTCCACGTCAAAGGAACAGTGTCTGGAGGACCTACATACGACATTACAGCTGACGAAGGACCTGGGCCTTCTGGTCAACTTCGAGAAGTCCCATCTGATTCCCACACAGTCCATGTGTATCTGGGGATTCAGATGGATTCAGATGGCTTTTCAAGCATTTTCCATCCATAGAACGTCAGCTAAAATGGCTTAGAGAAAGTATCGGTTTCTTTCTTAGAGAAGGAAATATGATCGGCGAGGGAATGGATGAGTCTGCTGGGGACCATTTCCTCGCTGGAGAAATTTGTTTCTCTGGGAAGGCTGCACCTCAGACAGCTTCAGTTTTTCCTAGCAGACAACTGGAAGAACAAGAAAGACCTAGACGAGATTTTGAGAATCCCTCAATCGATCAAAGAGCATTTGAAGTGGTGGTCCGATCCCGTAAAGCTATCGGAAGGGATGTCCCTCAAAGTTCTGAGCCCAGACCTAGTTGTTGTTCTCAGACGCGTCCATGACGGGCTGGGGAGCAACACTGGGGGAGGAAGAAGTGTCAGGCCTCTGGAGAGGGGAACAGAGGTCCTGGCACATAAACCTCAAGGAGCTAGAAGCGATTCGTTTGGCACTTCAATGCTTCGAGTCAAGGATTGTGGGACAAATTGTACAAGTCAACTCGGACAACACCACGGCGCTCGCATATCTCAAAAAACAGGGAGGAACTCTATCTCGCTCCCTGTTCAAGATAACGAGGGAAATCTTACTTTGGGCGAAGCTGAGAAATGTAACGATTCTAACGAGGTTCGTTTCAGGACAGCAGAACGTTCGTGCGGATCTCCTCAGCCGTCGACATCAAATGCTTCCAAACGAATGGACTCTCCATCCAGAGATCTGCAAGGAGTTGTGGAAACTTTGGGGACGCCCACTGGTAGACCTCTTCGCGACAGCAAAAACGAAGAGGCTTCCGATTTACTGCTCTCCAGTTCTAGACCCAGGAGCAATAGCAATAGACGCCATGCTTTGGAATTGGAAGGGGATGGATCTCTACGACGCCTTCCCTCCATTCAAACTCCTGGGAGAGGTAATAAGGAAGTTTGCGGCGTCGGAAGGAGCAAGAATGACGTTGATCGCCCCCTTTTGGCCTGCAAGCGACTGGTTCACAGAGGCCATGTCATTTCTGGTAGATTTCCCAAGGACACTTCCAGAAAAAAATCGATCTACTCAGACAGCCCCACTTCGAGAGGTATCACGGAAACCTCTCCGCTCTGAGTCTGACTGCATTCAGACTATCCAGAAGTTGGCCAGAGCGAGAGGTTTTTCAAGATCGGTGGCAAGAGCTATTGCCAGCGCTAGAAGAACATCTTCCCAAGCTGTCTACCAATCGAAGTGGGCTGTCTTCAGAGGTTGGTGTAGAAGGAAAAATATTTCCTCCTCCACGACCTCTGTGAGCCAGATTGCTGATTTTCTCTTACATCTTAGAGAGATAGACAAACTTTCAGTGTCAACGATTAAAGGCTACAAAAGTATGCTATCAACGGTGTTTCGACACAGAGGCTTGGATTTATCGAATGATAGAGATCTTCACGATTTATTGAGGTCCTTTGAAACATCAAAAGCTCCACGAGACAAGATTCCCTCATGGAATTTAGATGTTGTCTTAAAGTTTTTAATGTCAGCCCCATTTGAGCCTATGCACGCTGCCTCTTTCAAAGATGTAACTAGGAAAGCTATTTTCCTGACCGCTTTGGCAACAGCTAAGAGGGTTAGCGAAATCCAAGCTATGACTAAACATGTGGGTTTCAGAGAACACAATGCGGTGTGTTCGCTGAGCCCCTCGTTCTTAGCGAAGAACGAAAACCCATCCAACCCCTGGCCTAAAAGCTTTGATATCAAGGGGTTATCAGAGTTCGTCGGACGAGAGCCGGAGAGAGTTTTTGTGCCGGTCAGAGCTCTCAAATTTTATCTGGAAAAGACCAAACAATGTAGAGGCCCGTCAGACAACCTGTGGTGTTCGGTCAAGAGGCCGGAATTACCAATGTCTAAAAACGCACTGGCGTTCTTCTTGAGAAATACCATCAGGGAAGCTCATTCATCCTGCACGGATGGTGATCTTAAACTGCTAAAAGTTAATGCTCACGAGGTTAGAGCGGTAGCTACTTCGGTGGCTTTTCAGAAAAATATGGCACTCAGTGATATCCTGGGTGCCACATTTTGGCGAAGCAACTCTGTGTTTGCCTCACACTACCTCAGAGATGTGAAGGCGACATATGAGAATTGCTACTCGCTTGGACCATACATTTCGCGGATACAGTATTGGGGACGAGAAGCAATACGAACCCCATCCTTTAGAAAATGGATGTGTGTGATTTTATTATGGGTTTGGTTTACGGTCGTAGGGTTGGCCGCTTGAGGCGGTCTTCCCTTTAATTAGCCTGAAAGTTATGGGACTAACTTTAGTGAGGCTAGGTTAGGTGGTATTTATTATGCTTCGTTGTCTTCAGTATGGTCAATATGGTCTAGTCACATTGTGGTCACGCTCCCATTGACAGATCATCTAGAACTATCCAGCTGTACAGGTCACTACCTTGCTGGAAATTCTAGTTAAGCAGAAGCAGGCTTGGGTGACAGTAATCATGAAGTCAGCTATGCTAACAGGTAGGGAACCAAGATGTCAATCATCTGCATGTGAAATGTTTCCAAAATCCTTCTATTCTGTCCCTTCCCACCTCCAATGGTGGGATTCAGCTATATATATATCTGGCAGGTAAGTGTCATGAACAAAATGATATTGTCATGATACAATAAAGTTTGTTCATACTTACCTGGAGAAGGTACAGATGTTATAATCAATACAAGTACCCACCCACCTCCCCTCAGGGGACAGTGGTAAAGAAAATCTGAATAGAAAATGGGAATGGTTCCCGGTATCCGCCTCCCAGCGGCGGGAATGGGTACTAACCACCTAGCCGACCACTGCGTTTGCCGGGAGTTTTGAAATTCTGTCGGTCGTCAGAGAATACAGCTATATATATATCTGTCAGGTAAGTATGAACAAACTTTATTGTATCATGACAATATCATTTCAAGATGGAGACCCCGCGTTCGGTATTGGCAGCTGTGAGGGAAGGCGACTTCATGCTGTCGATAGACTTAAGGGATGCATACTTCCAAATCCCTGTTCATCCGACGTCCAGGAAGTTCCTTCGCATTTTTTGAGGATCACTGACCAGACCATCTTGCTTGAAAGATATCCATTCAAAAATGAGGGTTTGTACAGTTAAGAAAACTGTAAATTATAGCTAGGCTTTGTCATTTGTCTATACGCTGATGTTGGGGACGGGGTAGGGGTGAGAGAAAAGGGAATTTAAAGAGAAATAGTTAAAGGGAATAAGCAACTTTAAACTTCAGACATGAAGTCAAGAATGAGTAAAAAAAGAAAAAAATAAGTTTCAAAACAAAAGAAATGAAAGGAGGTAATCACTGATAGAAAGAATATGAAAGGTAGTAGAAGTAGTGTGTGGTGAAACATTGGAGGAGTGATACAGGAAAAGAGAAATGTGGTGAAATCAAAATGTACAGAATACAGTCGAAGAAAACGCCTTCAATATCTAGGTGTAGACAGTCAGGAAAAAGGAGAGAGAGGTCTGTTGGAAGAAGTAGCTAGGTCAAAGAGGAAGGTGTAGGTGATTTGAGTAAAAGTCTTTCACTGCAGTATAAGAAAAAGAATACTGTATTGGAATTGTAAAATAGGTGAGGAAAGGTAAGATGTATAAGAGAGTAAAGGAAGGAAGTGTATACATAAGATTAAAAGAACAAATAACTAATACTGAAAGAAGGACGCCTATTATGAGTACGTACCGTATGAAGAGAATAAGTGTTATCTGAGAAGGTTAAGAAAGGTATTAAGAAGATAAAAAAAGGGTAAAGCTAACTGAAGAGTTAAGTTGACTGTTTGAAAGCTGTGAAAAGATTTGCACCATTAGTATATTGTAAAATGGAAAATGGTGCACTGCAATGTTGATACTATAGACAAGTATGTAAAATTTGAGCACGATGTGAGTGTTTAGTGTAAGGGAGAGGAAAAACGGTTAACAAACGTCAGGAAAATTCACTACAGAGGCAATCTGTAATCAACTGTCAAATTCAGTCCCATATTATGGAATGGGGTTGGGGATATGTCTTGTAAAGAGACAGAATTGTGGACACATTCATCAGAGGACAAAGACAACATTATGAAGACAAGGGGTGCCTCAAACTCTATGAGCAAGTGGTGATACTCAGTTGAAACACCAAGATATAGAGTGAAGACAGTACCAGGTATGTATATGTCAGAAGGATATGGACTGAAGCTTGGTTTCCCTTCATAATAAACACTGGCCTTTACTGTTTGTCAAAGTATCCAGTAAACAGTGTCCCACCCATATTCGCTGATATGACTGCACATCTTTCTGGGTTCGACCTGTGTCGGCTGGTGAAATGTCACTGTAGCACACATTTCTAGGTATAAATAGATGCTAAATATACCTGAGAAAAAAGCTAAATGGAATGCTGAAGCTACTACCTTCAGCTCGCTCACCCCATAGGGTGTCGGTATAAACACAAGGGCGAGTGGAAGCCACTACCTCAGATATTCTGCCAATTAGAAGACTCCTCTCAAAACCCCTCTCTAGATAGGTGCCGTTACAACATCTACTTACGTCTACCTTCCGCTCGCTACTACTACAACTTCTGCCCGAAGGCTTCATTCCTGTATTAGCACGCTTAGTGTCCGCACGTGCTTTTCTCGCTGTCCTCTACAGGTGTTTTTTGGCGAAGCATGTCTGCCCCAGAGCCCCAAGCTTCTTCATCTAAGTTGAGTATTCCATTTTTCGTTTTTGAATCTTGTGAGGGCATGATGCATCCCTTTTTTAACCCTTATTAGATCCCTTTGTTCTCGCGAACCGGGGTGACACTCCTCTTATATCCGCCAATTTGGGTGCATCATTCGCGGCGTGCGTATTTTCCCAGTTGTTATCTTATATGTATTTTGCTCCACCGTTTAGCATTTCATTATTTAGACTACTGTTTTTGTATGCCTTTTCATTATTCTCGCTCCTGTCGTTTTCTGGAGCATTAGTTTTATGAGTTTTATCCTTACGTTGTAGGGCCTAACTCGCTCCTGATGTACTCTGAGGCCTCTTCTTTTACGTTTATCTTTGGTTTTTAGCCTTTTGTGGCTCCCTTGTTGTCCTCAGCATCTCAGGAGCGTGTTGGTTTCCCTTCGAACGTACGATTTTATTCTTCATATGTTATGCACGAGTAGTGTGTTTTTGGCTTCTAGGCTAGCCTAGCAGTACGCCAGTTTTTGGAAGAGGGCGATTCCCCTCTCTCTCTCGCGGTACTCATGCATGCATTCTTTTAGTGTGTTTTTCGATGTTAGTCAGTAATGCACTTGATTATATGCACCTTTGTGGTAAACTATGCAGATATGTATTTGGTTTTCTTTTGTTGAGGTTGGAAGTTCTTTGTGTTGGCCCACCCGACCAGACCTAGGCTATGTTTTGGAAGGTAGGCCAGGCAGTCTTATGCCCCTCCACCCTTTCGCCCCCACCCTTACCGCCTCCTGACCAGACAGTTATGTTGGCTGGGAGAGTGGTCCAGGACAGAGTCTCTCTTGTGTCATGTTTGTTGGGCCTAGACCTATCGTACCTGACCAGATCGGAAGTTTCGATTTGTTCCGACACGGCATACAGACCTTCGGTCCTTTTACAATAGGAAGGTTACTAGCGGCAGCTGAATAGGTCGTAAGCTTTCGAACAAGGGGTTCGGTAGTTAACTGCTTGTCCGACAGGCACGCGCGCGCGACTGGGAGGTAAACAACCACTTTTGCTTTCGGCCTGCTGGCGTGTAGACGTGTTTATCATCGCTCTCTGCCCGCTTCATCGTTGTTGCTTTCGCATGGTTGTGTTTTCTTTTTCTATTTATCTAGTGAAACTGAATTGTAAGTACAATCATTTCATCTTTATTTCCATTGAATTCAATTGTGAATTAAAGGATCTTGGTTTCTCCACGCCCTCCGATTACCCGAGTGCCGGGACTTAGGGGCGTAAGTGCGGGAATTCATTTTTCCCAGAAATGATCCTCGTATTGTGTATGCTCGGTGCCGAGGGCGGGAGAGCGCTCGCTCCGAGCTTATATTTTGGTTTGAAATGTGTAGATGAAAATCGTAAGTAAGTACCCTTTTCATTTATATTTTTTTGACCTGTATGCTCGTTGCCGAGCGAATGCGCTCGGCACGAAAACTTATTCTGTATGGAAGTGGAATCGCAAGTACAGTATTCTTTTTCATTTTCATATATTTATTTTGATTGTAGCAATACTCATTTTGGATCAGTTTCCGCTCTTACCCGGAAATTGATCCTTTCCCCTTTTTATTTGAATGAAGTGAAATCGCAAGTGCAGTATTCTTTTTCATTTTCATATTTTATTGAGATTGCATTATTTACTTGGATCAATGTTTCCGCTCTTACCCGGGAATTGATCCTTCCCCTTTTTATTTTGTGAAGTGAATCGTAATGCAAGATTCTTTTTCATTTTATTCCTTTTATTATTGATTGCATCAATATTTATTTTGGTTCAAGTTCCGCTCAGTCAGGGAATTGATCCTTATGCCCTTGCATTCGGTGTCGAGGGCACGATTGCTCTCGGGCTCTTATTATTATTGTTGGGTACATGGGTGCTGTGCGGGGCTCACCCCCCCGCGCGAGGGACTTCCCCCCCACCAATCACTACTACTGTTATTTCCGCAGGTGCTACTGCCACAAGGGTGGACCTTGCTAAGGTATGGGCGTCCTTCGATTTGCAGGGCGTGCCTAGTGTCCAGGGGCTGCGGTTCTATGTCTGGGCCTGCTGCGGTCACCCATGGAGTGGTGACCACAACAACGATATCGACTCCAGGTGACGACGTCCCTCCTCACCTGGTGTACTCACCTCACGTGGTAACAGTCTTGCCTACAGCAGCTGTGAAGTGCCGTTCGCCGTACCGAGAGGGTGGCGTGCCGCCGCCGCTCGTGGTTGCCGCGCTGCCGTGACCACACTTCCGCTGCCCTAGAGCTCGCCCCTGGACCTGCCGACGGTACCAGGATGTTGCTGGCTGCTGCTCCACCTCCTGTGTTTCCGGTGCTGCCTGCCGTACCTGCCGATTCTGTGCTGACTGTCCATGCAGTTGCTGCGCTGGCTGTCCCTGCCGTTGCTGTGCTGGCTGTCCCTGCCGTTGCTGCGCTGGCTGTCCCTGCCGATGCTGTGTTGGCTGTGCCTGCTGTTCCTGAGATGCCCCAGCAGCCCCGGCTCCACCCTGGATGGCAGATCTTATGTCTGTCCTGAGGAAGCTGACGAAGAAGAGGAGGAAGGTGTCGTCGTCGTCGTCTTCATCTTCTTCATCGTCGTCGGCTGCCGCCTCTTCCCCTTCGACTTCTAAGGCTTCACAGCCGAGGAAGAAGAAGGTTGCCTCCTCCCTCCTAAGAAGTCTCCCTCGGGAGCTTCTCGGGACCCGTCTCACCTCGGTGGGACGGGAGGGTTCCTTCCGCTGGTCCTCCTGCTCCTTCGGGAGCGGGGCCCGTCTCTTCTTCCGCAAGGAAGAAGACTACGGGGACCAGAGGGGTACCGGCTAGCACCGGTACTTCCTCGCCTGGTGTCAGTGGTTCTGCCACTGCATCAGGGTCCGTCTCGGGCCTCTCGTTCGCGGAGTACCGAGTGTACGGTCGCCTACCAGCGACCGTGCAGCCAGGAACCAGACCTCTGAGCTCGCTCAGCGTCAGGTTCACGGCACGGAGCGGAAGACTGGTGACAGCCGCTCACGCGACTCTCACCAGACCAGCTCTCGCTCTCGCGGCGACCAGCTGGCTACCCGGGCTGACGTGACGGTCCACGACCGGCCACGGACTGAGGCTGGGAACAGGTCCCCCCGTTCGCTGGTGCCAGCCACGGCTGGAACCAGCGATGTGACGTGCCGTGAGGACAAGCACCGGTCTCACCGTAACAGTGGAGCCTGCAGGTCGCCTGACCGTCGCTCTCACAGAGAGCGATTGGGTACGGCAACCAGCACCAGCTCTTCTGACACTCGAAATCGGGGCCGCTGTGCTCAGTCCAGCCGTTCTCCACAGCGAGACGGTTCGACCAGGCCTGCAGCTCGATGGCCACCGCGGGTTGACGATCGCCTGCAGCCCTCCAAGCCTGCTGGATCTGCAAGCGAGCGAGGAGGGAGCGTCAGGTCTGCCTCTCCCGTACCTTCAACCTCCTCGGGTTACACCGGGAGGAGCGAGGTATTGAGGAGTGATCGTGAGGGGTGCGCCCCTCATGATCCCACCACGACGCCCTACGTGCCAGGCACCAAGGTTTCTTGGACGGCCAGACGTCATGCGCAAGTGGTGGAGGAACCTAAGAGGGCTGTCGCTGTTCCCCTTCTTAGGAGGAAGGTTCTCGGAGTATGCTCTTGTTCGAAGAGCTTAACGGTCCTACTCTGCAAGATGCTGTGACTTCCGAGATCCAGAGGAACTTTGCCGAGGTTATGGCGCTGATTCGTCAGCACAACGACCTCGGGGAAGGATCGCCGCTCCCACCAGCAGAGCCACGTCTCGGCTCGAGTCGTTTTGGGGCCCGAGAGGGAACCCAAATCGACGGTGGGTCTGCCGCGATTGGAGCTTGCCGACTGTGTTGAACCAGGTAGTCTCTCGTCTCCGGACAAGAAGGCTCTCTCAGTTCTGGCCGGTCGAACAAGCTACTTACACCTCCTCTACTGAGACAGAGGCGTTTTCTACGTGTCTCGGACACCGTATTTGAATACCCCTTCGGTCCTCCTGAGAGGTTTTGACCTCGACGAGGACTGGAATGAGTCGGAGGACGGTATCGGCTCTCTCCTGTCAGGTGTCGATCAGCCCCACCCAGACGACGTTCACAGTGGCGGCAGACCCTTACAGTATGAGTTCGTAACCCTCCTTGGGAAAACGTTTTCTCCTGACAATACGTTTTTCCAGGCTCTGAGAGGCCATCGCCGTAAGGCGATGGCTGCTCCTTTTCTTCTCCAATTGCTAGTTCCGCTGGGAAGGCGAGCCAGTATCCAATTCCTCCCCCATTCCCTCTCTCCTTACGGCTACGAGGGAAAGGGGAGGGATCCTACAGAGATTTCTCTGTAAGATCCCACGTTAGGGACTGCGCTACCGGGGGGACCTTCGGGTCTTACCTGACGTAAGCCCCGGTCGTTGAGGAGGGATCCTGCCCCATCCTCGATTTCTACGGGAATCGAGAGGACCACCAGCCGATATCGTTTGACGAATTCGGTGGGGGTTTCACAGAGTGCTTAGAATTCTACGGAATTTCTAGCGCACTCAGAGTGTTCGAGTTTTTTACGATCTCCAAACACTTAATCGAGACCACGGTCCAAAGTGAGCGAGAATCCCGATATTGTTACACGATAATCGGGAACCTCGCTTATGCTCGAATTCCTGTAATTTCTAGCATTTGGAAGAAGACTGCTGCTGAGAGAAGAGTATCTCACAGTAGGCGATTAACCTGGAATAGAGAAGAACGGACGGGAACTTCCAGTTTGGCTTGAACTATCGTCTTCGGTATTCTGTTCACCATTGAAGCTTTCCTTTGGGAAAGACTTCTCCTTCACTCTCTTGACTAGAGAACGAAGGCGGTCGATCTCCAATCCTTATTCTCATTCCTCAAGGGGAAAAGAATTTAGGATGGAGGTCGTTGTACAGAACCTACAAATATACTATGTATATTACCCTCGCGACATGATTCTTTTAACAGTTGAATTGTCCGGGGGGTAGGCGCATACCGTAGTTAACTCTACGGTTTGTGGCCGAGACGAATTGTATCTTAATTGAACTGCAACTCGGGGTTGCCTGCAACCTCCCAGCAGTTATCAGTTTCAATTTTAGATACTTGGTATTGTCACGACAACACCAAATCAGCTTTTGTATTTACCGAAATCCGTTTCGTTTAAATATAATTGCTCGAGCGTATTCTTTATGCTCGATGGTTCTAGCCGAACGCATTCCTTCGTGGAAGGGATTACCTGGCAACTCAGGATGACGAGTCACCGAGAGCTACTGCGTATTGAACTGCCTGATAGCAGCTCAGTATCAGCTAGGTCTCCGAGATGCACGGTCGGTTACGTCTCTCTCTCCCCTGGTTTGATTTGACTACCGAACCGTATCTCTACCCAACAATCATGGACTTAGGTCTCTGATTAACGGGGATTCTCGCAATAATGAAGGACCATCTACTGCTGTGACGCTCGATTTCATCGCCTTCGACATTGCAAGAATTTTCAACAGAGATATCTCTTGGACTCTTTCATCTTTCTGTTTACCGCACGGTAACAGAAGTCTGTCTGTACTAGTCTCCTGCTGCATCGCACCGCGATAATACGAATGATTTTTGCAGACATCTGAGTTTGTCTTCAAAATATCTCGTATTCGCAGGTGTGCAATTATGCATTGTTCGCCCCGAATTAACAGATGTGTCAGAAGACATCGCCTACTCTCCGACCTGACAGCTCTACTTCCAAATGTTCAGCCCATGAGAAGCAGTTCTTCAGGCAGTATTTCCCTGTGTCTTCATTACTGAAAAGCGCTCCGCTTTCATTGCAACTACGATCCTCACCGGACAGCAATGATAGCGGTTAGCGTTCTCAGTCTTTTTGTAGCACAGGTTTCAGAATCTTGAGAATCCTTCTCTCGATTCAGCTGTGAAGACGTAGGCTGTACACCTTCGTCTTCAACGACACATTGTGTTGTTTCTCCTTAGCTGAGAGTCAACTATACTATGAGATATCTTGCCATCAGGGACCTCGGTCTCTAGAAGGCAATTGACTTTTGCCTGTTGGGCACATGCCTTAAGAGAATCATCACCTCGCCGTCTGGCATCGGTGACGAACAAATTATTTGTTTAGTCTCTTGGCATAACCCTTTTAAGGCAAAGGTCACGTGACTTGCTCGGGTGCTTGGACAACTTGCCTCCTACCGAACGCAGTCAGTCGGCAGCTGTCAGAGCGCCTAAGTCAGTTACGAACTTCGCTGTGGACTTAGTTCGGTTGTTCCATAACAGTCTTTTCTTCGTCCTAACGGCTTGTCACAGTACCCATACCATCGACACCCACCATTGAGTGTCGGTGTCCTATCCACTACCTAGAAGAAGAACTTCACTGCATGGGGATAGGAGAATGTGAGACACTTCGCTGCAGACGGATAGACCAGTATGGGTACAGGACATCACCGAAGTCGAGAAGAGGGATAGGTCATGCGACCATTCCCTTCTTTTCCTCTGAGGTAATTGCATGACTTTTCCTGCGAAGTCAAGCATCCAGGGGATGTGGATTCGTGACGCTTGATTTCGTACCGAACTTCGTAGCGAAGACTCAGAACCCTTCAGTTCCTGACGATCGGTTAGAGTCCTTCACAATCCCCCCCCTAATGGACTTCACCGCCTTCGATGCGAAGGAGATGCTGCTTTGTCCTGTGAAAGCGTGACCGCGCTTTCTGAGAAACTCGACATCCCAGGCTAGTGTTTGAAGACTCTTCGTCAGCACCAAGATGACCTAGAAGTACACTCCCTCGAGTTACACAAGAAATTCTCCGTGGCGCAGGTACTGAAGGCAGGGGTCTTGGTACAACCAGAACCACTGGCACCTCCTTCTACCTTTTTGGATATTGCCCACAGGGTCCTTGGATCGTTTTCCTTGGGACCCGTGTGGCTGCTCAACACGTTTGTAGCTAACCCAGACCCTAGCAGGCTGAACAGCATCGAGTCCTGGTGTGACTGTAAGAATAGATAAGTGAATGA
This sequence comes from Macrobrachium nipponense, assembly GCF_015104395.2. Lineage (NCBI taxonomy): Eukaryota > Metazoa > Arthropoda > Malacostraca > Decapoda > Palaemonidae > Macrobrachium > Macrobrachium nipponense. The sequence goes on along the minus strand of NC_087211.1, from coordinate 73,896,865 downwards.
GAGAGTGACTGGCTTCTTCTTCCTATCTTTTTTGTTCTCCCCCTCTACCTGTGGGTAGAGGGATACGGTCATCACCTTGCTGGATAAGGACGAGATGCAGGTGAGCTACTCGTCAGAGCCCCATCCTATCCCTTTCACTGGGATGGGAGCGAATATCCACCACTTCCTCCTACAAGGGGGGGGAAGTGGATGCCAACAAGAGACAAACCATAACTTTATGTTGCCTCTTGCAAATAGGAACTTGTTCTTGCTTGCTGGTACAAAGAGATACGCTTGCCTCTCTCTTAGTACTTGGTCCAGAGGTCTGACCATTGATCCTGCGGTGCACACCCCGATCAATCGGACAGAGGCTTGGATCCCTCCTCGCTCTTACGACCAGGGAGGCATTCCAAGGTTGGGCGAACACCAGTCTGTTCACAAAAGACTCAGATTCCTCCCACCAAGAAGTGAGTCTTCCTATTGTAAAAGGACCGAAGGTTTGTATGCCGTGTCGGAACAAATGACAATTTATCGAAAATTGCATTTTTCCTAACTATACAAACCTGAGGTCCTTTTACACATAGTCCCACCTCATGCCACCCCTCACTCTGCAGTTTTTGCTTGGGCCAAAAGCAAAAGTGATTGTTTACCTCCCAGTCGCGCGCGCGCCTGTCGGACAAGCAGTTAACTACCGAACCCCTTGTTCGAAAACTTACGACCTATCCAGCTGCCGCTAGTAACCTTCCTATTGTAAAAGGACCTCAGGTTTGTATAGTTAGGAAAAATGCAATTTTGGACAAATTGTCATTTTGAAGGGTTTAGTTAGGTTCTATCCGTCCGCTTCATGAGGTCCTTTGGAGGCCATGCTAGCCTACCTAACCGGATCTGTACTGATCTCGTCTGCCCCCTTTAGTGGTAGGCTAGTTACGGCTCCCGAGAGGTGGTTGGTCACTGATCGGTTGCTGTGGCCAGGCGATCAAGACTCGTCCACTCTCTTCCAGACATTTGCCGCCGCCCCCCACTGCCCCAGTCTCACTTCGGTGCTGCCTAGCTAGCTCGCTGCTCAAGTAATCCTACCGATGAACGACAGCTAGAGCGTATAGCTTATCCAGGGGATTAGTCGGAGGAGATTGGGTGATTAGTGATTTTGTAATCTCTTTTGGCATGTCTCCGGGCCTGTGGGTCCTCTGGCCAGGTGGGGTCTACCATCACACCAGCCAGTAGGCTGTACGCCGGAGTGCACGTGCCACTGCTCCGCCGCTCTGTTGTCTATTCTCCTCTATGTTGTCACTGCCTCCCCACTCATGTGGGGCCGGAACTGGGCTTAGAGCTGCATCTCTAATTACCTTAGAATTGCTTCTCTTCCCCGGTGCGATCAGACCCAGGCCTAGGTTTTACCTATTTTCCCTGTTCTGCTCGTATCAGCCCGTCCCCGCCGGCTTTTACTGTTATTATAACGAGGTTATGGATTCCGGAGTAGGTGAAGTCTTTGAGAGATTATGTTAGAGAATGTTTTATTTAGCCTCAGTTGGTATGTCTCCGGCCCCGTATTTGTTCCGACGTAGTGTGGTCTACCATCACACAGCCCAGAAATACGTTCCCGCCATTCAGTTTTCCATCTTCTATGCTATCGCTGCTCCCCACTCCGGTGGAGGGGGAACGGGGCTCAGAGAATGCGCCTACAATTGGTTACGTTGCATTACTCTATTTTGATGCGATCAGACTCAGGCTTAGGTTTTACCTTATTCCCCTGTTCTGCTCGTATCAGGCCCTCTCTGCTTGTTATAGCTATGCCGATCCCAAGTACGGATTCCGGAGCAGGTGGAGACATCCAGAGCTTTATTAATAACAAGTAAGTTGAAAATTATACCCGATTTTGCCTTTAACTGGTTAAGTATCTAGTTGAAGTGTACTCATCCCGCTGGAATTAACTCCGGCAGCATTATCTGACGATACTCATTTGCTTTTTCAACTTACAGATGGTCCGTTGCCAGGTGACGGGTTGTCCGGCTGTCCTGTACAGGCCGTACGGGCATGAGGTCTGCCGATCCCATGCCATCTGTGCCAACCTTGTGGACGACGGTAGTATGGTCTGGCACCCAGAAGCCTGTACAGTGTGCTACGACATGGTGAAGATCGTAACAGACGAGTCGGTAGGTAACATACTCGCCTCGTTGTTTCTGTGAGATTTTTATTACACTTTGGCTTTGGGGGAAAATTCCTTGACACTGGGGAACCTAATTTGGTTATTTTTATACATTCAACTTCCCTGCCAGATATATACTTAGCTATAGACTCCGTCGTCTCCGACAGAATTTCAAATTTCGCGGCACACGCTACCGGTAGGTCAGGTGATCTACCGCCCTGCCTGGGTGGCAGGACTAGGAACCATTCCCGTTTTCTAATCAGAAAATTCTTCTGTGCGCCCGGGCCATCAACATTGTTGTTGGTTCCTCTCGATGGTTTTTCCTTTTTTACCGGCAATTGATCTTCTTTGACCGACTTTTGGTGACGTATCTGGATTGTTGGATTGGCATACGCTTTTGTGGACTGTTTTGTGGACTTGATTTTGGAATTTTCTTTAATAATGTCTGACTCTGGAATGGTTGTGAGACGTTGTGTGAATGTAGGCTGTAAGGTGAGGTTGCCGAAAGCTTCGGTAGACCCTCACACGGTATGCAAGGGTTGCAGGGAGTATGAATGTTCTTTTACTAATACTTGTAAGGAATGTGAGAACTTGAGTGAGAACGAATGGAAGAATCTAACTAATTATTTAAAAAAGTTAGAGAGAGAAAGAGTGAGGAAGGCTTCTTATAGAAGTTTAAGTAGTTCTAGATCTGAACTAATTCCTAGCTTGGGATCTTCCCCAAGGGTAAGTATTGCTACTTCTCCTTCCATTGCAGCCCCTTCTCCTATTGCAGAACCTGTAGATTCAGCAAAAGAACTTGCGGATCTAAAAGCAGCCTTCAAGTTGATGGAAAACAAAATGGCTGCCATACAAGGTAAGGCTAGTGATTATTCAGTTGGACAGTGATATGAGTGTCCCCCAGTGTAGTGGAGGGGGCATCTGGTCGGCTCAGCAACGCTCCTAGGTCTAGACCTCTTCCAGCTCACATGCCCAGAGGAGAAGGAATGTCGAAAAACCGAAAGGAGGTTGTGGAGAATCCCCACCGATCAGGTGTCCCTTCGGCAGTTTCTGTGACACCCCAGACTGCCAAGGATCGCTATTGTAAAAGCGTCCTGCGTGAGTGTTTTTTCGTCGTCGGATCTTCATCTCCGAGACGTGATTGGAGAGATTCAGATCGATCTCGGCCACTCAAAGAGGAGTTGGAAGGCTCCGACTATTGATTCGAGCCCAGAAAACTTCCCTGAGGAGTCTCCCTCGGGAGTGAAGAAGGCAAGAAAGAGCCATTCTTTCAACCAGAATGAGAAGG
>NC_087211.1:73874885-73892952 GCF_015104395.2 Macrobrachium nipponense | reverse complement strand
ATCCCAAGTATGGATTCCGGAGCAGGCAGAGACATCCAGAGCTTATTAATAACAAGTAAGTTTAAGATTATACTCGATTTTGCCTTTTAACTGGTTAAGTACAGTATCTAGTTGAAGTGTACTCATCCCACTGGAATTAACTCCGGCAGCATTATCTGACGATACTCATTTGCTTTTTCAACTTACAGATGGTCCGTTGCCAGGTGACGGGTTGTCCGGCCGTCCTGTACAGGCCGTATGGGCATGAGGTCTGCCGATCCCATGCCAACTGTGCCATCCTTGTGGACGGAAGTATGGTCTGGCACCGGGAAGCCTATACAGTGTGCTACGACATGGTGAAGATCGTAACAGATGAGTCAGTAGGTAACATACTCGCCTCGTTGTTTCTGTGAGATTTTTATTACACTTTGGCTTTGGGGGAAAATTCCTCGACACTGGGGAACCTAATTTGGTTATTTTTTACAGGTTAATTTGGCACTCAAGACTTCTTCGATGGCGTCCCTTAAGGCCTGGGTAGGGGGCTTCGGGAGGAACATAAAATCCGGCCAACCTTACTTGCTGTCGGAAGAGCTGTGTTCTCTCCTTTATCCCAACGCTCCAGTTTCGGCGGCAGTGGCGGCTCCCATTATCGAAGGCATCCGCCAGGAGACTCGACCCCCCTGGAGGACCAAGAGGGCTTGTGTGACATTGTCACGGAGGAAATGGCAGCCATCAGTCTACACCGAGAGCCTATGGCCACGGAGGAACAGGAGGTAGGTAGGGAGGTAAGTGAGGCAGGTAGTCTTCCTTTTAGTCCTACTCCTTCTTCTCCTCCTTCCTTCCAGGGCTTCCCTACAAAGTCCGCCCCCACTTGGGATAGATCGCCTCAGTAATCCCCAAGGTCAAGGCCTGGAAGACGAGATCCCTGCCGAAGGTGGTTAAACCAACCAAGCCTTCCCCGGCAGGCTCCACAAGGTCGTCATTGGCTCTCAAACCTTCGACATCCTCGGCTAGAGCTACTCCCCCACCCAAGGGGTCGAGAGCTAAGTCTTCCAGAGCCAGACTGGCGGAGTCTGGCTTCGACCAGGAGGCTTACGCGAATCTTCTCATGCAGAAGATGAGCGAGGTAGTGGACTCGAGGCTTGAATCGATGTCCACTCAACTCGCCTCAGGCCTAGAGACTTCAGGTCAGTCCATCATGTCTCTGACCCAGAGGTTACAGTTCCAGGAGGAATTGGTGACCGGATTCCTCCAGTCCGGAACCACACCGCAGTCCTTGACGGTGCTGGACGCATCCAAGCTTCCACCATTTGAAAATAGCAACCCGTGGCGGTTGGCTCTGCACGCCCTGTTCTCAGAGGGCAAGCTTACCATTGAAGGTTGCTGAACCTGACCGGTGGAAGACTTTGAGTTCTTCCCAGCGGGCCTACAATTTCCCTTCCCGGGCTACGCTAGACTAGCCGAGGATGCGCTAGTCAGGGTAGACAAAGTCCCGAAAGAGACGGTTATCTACCCTAGGGACCAGGCTCAGTCTGCATTGGTTCACACCCTCACGGAATGGGAGTGTGTCAACACCAAGTTGACACCCCATAAAGGTTGCTATACTATGTTTGTGGCGCCACACAAAGTTCCGACTCCTTGTACGTCGAAGGTTGCAGAATTGACACTGCAAGCCACAATGGAGGACAAACTTATGCCTCAGCTAAAAGAGACGGAGGCTACCTCCTTGCTCTTCCCCGGGGATCTAGAGTGTTCGACTGATGCTCTGGCAACGTTCACGGTGGGCAAACTCGACCTGGAGTGTGCCTCCACACAATTCAGTAAACGTTTGCCTAGAATTCCAGACCCTATGGTCAAGGCGGAATTCGAAGCAAGGTGCAGGCTGAGTAGGTCAATTAACTCAGTCACCACTGCGGAGTTGACTGCTACGACTTTTGCAGAGGAGCCTCTATTTCAGGTCCTCACAAAGTCACCATTACAGGCTTTTCAATCAGACCTGTATGACTTTATAGTGGCTAGACGAGCCTGCAGGAAGCATTTTTTTGCTAATGCTTCCATCAGACACGAACCGAACAGACTCATAAAGGTGTCGATCTGGGGTGCCAACCTCTTTCCTGAGGACATGGTTAACACCGTCCTCAGCGAGGCAGCTAGAGAGAGCTAACCAGAACTATCGTGTCCGTTGGGGACTTCCCTTCAAAAGGAAGTTTGAGACCCTCGGACCACAAACCAAAGGTAGGAAGAGGCCAAGGAAGCACCAGCCTTTCCAGTCCTCTCAACCTCAGACAATAGTACAAGCTGTTCTTGTCTCCCAGATCGGCAAGCCTTCAACATCTAAGGCGCAGCCACAACAACAGTTTGTCCTGCTGCAGAGTCAACCGACTAAACAGCCTTCGAGTTCGACCACCCTGGTAACTTCCCTAGCTTTCAATGCCTCCTTTGAATCACAATGAGCGTTTCGAGGCTTCAATAGGCATGCAAGGAGTAGCAGAGCCAGAGGTGCCTTCCGACAGAGAGCTGGCTCTAGAGACAGAGGCTTCAGAGGAGGTAGAGGAAGTAAGACCTCAACCAATCAGTGAGGCTCCGCAGGTGGGCGGGAGACTGTATTTCTCCCAGGACCATTGGACCTACAGTTCAGGGGCCCACAGTATTGTATCGAAAGGTCTGGGGTGGAAATGGAAGAAAGGGCCTCCTCCACCAGTCAGTTTTCACCATATTCCAACGACAGACCTACTAGACTATGCCAAAGATCTCCTTCAAAAGAAGGCAATAAAGAAAGTCAGTCGCCTGAAATTTCAAGGACGTCTGTTCAATGTACCGAAGAAAGACTCGGACAAACGAAGAGTGATTCTGGACCTGTCCCGTCTCAACTCATACATTCAATGCGACAAGTTCCGCATGCTGACTGTCTCGCAGGTGCAGACCTTACTTCCCCGTGTGGTCGTCACCACCTCTATCGATCTTACAGACGCTTACTATCATGTACCGATAGCAAGAAACTTCTCTCCATACCTAGGCTTCAAACTAGGAAAACAAGCTTACTCATTCAGAGTCATGCCATTCGGACTCAACATAGCGCCCAGAATATTCACCAAGCTAGGAGAGACAGTAGTCCAAGAACTAAGAGCTCAGGGTGTAATGTCAGTAGCTTGCCTAGACGACTGGCTTATTTGGGCAACCAATGACGAGGAATGTCGCAAGGCAACAGCCAAAGTAATAGAATTCCTAGAATATCTGGGTTTTCAGATAAACAAGGAAAAGTCCCGTCTCATTCTGGCGTCCCGCTTTCAATGGTTGGGAATTCAATGGGACCTGACCGCACACAAACTATCTCTCCCACCAAAAAAGTGTAGAGAGATAGCGAAGGCTATGAGACAGTTCCTCAAGAACAAAAGGGCTTCTCGTCGTACCCAAGAGAGAATTCTAGGTTCTTTTCAGTCTGCCTCAATAACAGATGTTCTATTGAAAGCCAGACTGAAGGATATCAATTGAGTCTGGCGGAAAAGAGCCAACAACAAGTTCAGAGACAAAATGTCTCTGGTTCCGCCGATATTAAAGAAAAGACTCCGTCCATGGATGGAAGTCCGGAGTCTCTCCAAATCAGTGCCACTACAATTTCCCCCGCCGTCTCTGATAGTCCACACATACGCCTCTCTGAGCGGTTTTGGGGGCTACTTCCAGTATAAGAAGGTTCAAGGAACGTGGTCGAATACATTCCGCCAGTTCCACATCAACGTCCTAGAAGCAATGGCCATTTTTCTGACCTTGAAACGTCTAGCTTCAGTCAAGAACAGTCATGTAAGACTAGTCTCGGACAGCGCAGTGATAGTTCATTACATAAACAGAGGGGGCTCCAAGTCAAGCAAAGTAAATCATGTAATGATTGCAATTTTTTTGTTAGCAACGAAAAATCATTGTTACCTGTTAGCTACTCACCTGGCAGGAGTACGAAATATCATTGCAGACTCACTGTCCAGAACAACTCCGCTGGAGTCGGAGTGGTCCTTGGACACAAAATCATTCCGTTGGAATTGCCAACAAATCCCGGGCCTTCAGGTAGACCTGTCCGCCACGGAGTCCAATCACAAACTTTTGTGTTTTGTGGCTCCCAATCTGGACCCTCTAGCTCATGCCACAGATGCGATGTCCATAGATTGGAACAACTGGTAAAAGAGTTACCTATTTCCGCCAGTAAACCTCCTGATGAAAGTCCTGCACAAACTCAGATCTTTCACAGGACAGGTAGCATTGGTAGCACCCAACTGGCCGAAGAGCAATTGGTTTCGTCTTCTACTAGAGTTGAATCTCCGTCCCAGACAGATTCCCAACCCAGAACTGACTCAAATAGTACAAACTCAGACTGTGTCAGCTTCCTCAAGAATTCTGAATGCCCTAACTTTATGGACTTCATGAAGTTTGCGGCACAGAAGGATGCTAGTATTGATCCACTAGACATCCTGTTCGTGGAGTCAGACAAAAAGAGAATCAACACTCAGACAGTATGATTCAGCAATTAAGAAGTCGGCCATCTTTCTAAAAGAATCAGATGTCCAGAAGATGACTACGAATCTGGCAATTTCATTCTTTAGAACCCTGTTCGAAAAAGGCCTAGCTGCTAGTACCATTTCTATGACTAAATCTGCCTTAAGGAAGATATTTCAGTTTGGCTTTAATATTGATTTGACAGATTCGTACTTCTCGTCTATCCCTCGAGCATGTGCTCGTCTGAGACCGGTGGACCGTCCCCACACGGTCTCCTGGTTTTTAAACGATGTACTCAAGTTGGCTTCAGACACTGATAATGAATCATATATAACCCTCCTCAGGAAAACATTATTTTGTTCATGACACTTATCTGCCAGATATATACTATATAGCTGTATTCTCTGACGACCGACAGAATTTCGAAACTCCCGGCAAACGCAGTGGTCGGCTAGGTGGTTAGTACCCATTCCCGCCGCTGGGAGGCGGATACCAGGAACCATTCCCATTTTCTATTCAGATTTTCTTCTGTCGCCGGTCGGTAAACAACTGTTTACAGACCTCCGCCTAGGATTTTGAAAACCCCATTTGTCACTTGAGTATTTGGATTGTCTTTTGGTTTCGGACTTGGCTTAGTGATTTTTGCATATGCTATTGTGGTTTGGATTTTGATTTTTGCTTTTATGATTTTTCTTAGAATTGAGATGTCTGGATCTATTCTACTAGTTTCAGAGTGTGTGGTGTAGAAGAATGTAAGGTGAGGCTACCAAAAGCCTCGGTAGATCCTCACAACGGTGTGTGTGAATTGTAGAGGGCATGTTTGCTTGTTGGATGATAGGTGCAAAGAATGTGAAGTGTTAACTAATGTCGAATGGAAGGCGTATGAATCTTACATTCGTAGACTTGAGCGTGACAGAATTAGGAGGTCTTCCTCCAGGAGTGCTTCTGTTGAAAGTCAAAGTGATAAAGTTGCTCAATCTAACATAACTGTAGAACATGTTATGCATAACCCTATAATTTCACCTTCAGATAAGGAAGTGATCATTACCGAAGGGAATGCCCTTTCTACCATTTTGGAATCGATTCGGAACCTTGAATTGAAAATGAGAGTGCTACAATCTAATGTGCAAAAGTGTAGTGATAATGTTAGTGCCCCTAGTGATGTGGAGGGGGGCGTCAGATCGGTCCTATAATGCCTCCAGGTTGAGACCTCTGTCGGACTCCCGAACACAGGGAATGGACATGTCGAAGGCCGAAGGAGGGTTACGGGAATTAAACACCGGTCTGGCGTCCCTTCGGCAGATCCTGAAGACGCATCCCAGGCTGCCAAAGATCGTGCGCAAGCTCGAATCTTGAAGGAATGCTTCTCTTCCTCCGAGACGTCCTCACCTCACCGTGGGTGGGAATCTCGGAAGGCCTCTCCAATTGAGAGTGGTAAGGAAGGCGTAAGACGTCGCACTGGTGGCCATTGTCTTTCTCGCCCTCTTAGGAAAGGTCTTACGGAAGAGGACGCAGCCTCTCCAATTGAGAGTGGTAAGAAAGACGTAAGACGTCGCACTGGCGGCTGTCGTCTTTCTCGCCCTCTTAGGAAAGGTCTTACGGAAGAGGACGCTCCATCGGGAGATCGAGAGCGTCCTCCGCCTCGATTTACGCTTCGGTCTTCTCCGGAAGACTTCGAAGACAGTATCCCACACAAGAGATTCAGGACGCTTTCTGAGCGTCCTGATTCGAGTCCGGAGAGAAGGAAGAAGGCATCCCCTCGCCCATCTTCGTCTCAAAGGTTCATTCCATCATATGGTTCTTCACCGTCAAAAAAGACCCTCGTAGCGATTCGTCAACAGTTGGATGCGTTTTTATCCAAGAAAGAAGAAAGATCGCGTAGTCGTAAAAAAGATCTATGGCTACCCGTCAAGAAATCTAGACGTTCTCCTGCGGCTTCTCTTCGTTCTTCGTCATCCTCTGATTCGTCGCCTTCTAGACCTCATCGACTCAATCAGGAACGCGCAAGCAGTCCTGCTGATAGAGTCTAGAAGTATTGGTGAAAGAGAAAAAGACAATAGGCCGCACAGGCGGCCGTCGTCTTTTCCAAGAGTCGAAGAACGTTCAGAAGGATCGCTCAGAAATAGGATGGGAAGGAATTGATCTTGGCTTACAGGAAGAAAGTATTCAACAGAAGAAACGCCTTGCTAATCAGGACGCTCGTAAGGATGCTTCTCGGGACGCTCGGTGTCATAAACGTCGGCTGGATAGACTTCAAACTCACGATATTTGTTCAGAAGAAGGATATGAGGACGCTTTTGAGGACGCGAGGCGTAGCACAACTCAAGACCGTTTTAAAGGAGCGTTTACACGACATCCATCACGTCAGGACGCTTTTGAGGACGCGAGGCGTAGTGCTAATAAGGACGCTCGTCGTCCTTCATATCAGGACGCTTTCCAGGACGCAAATGAGGACGCTTTTCAGGACGCTAGGCGTCCGATGCATAAAGTCACCTTGGGAAGAAAAGAACAGGTCGCTAGTCAGAAGGATAAGCGCCATATGCTTCAAGGTAGTAGAAACTACAATATGGGTGCTCGTCAAGAGAAATCGTATGACGTTAGTTTGGAAAATTCGGAGAGAAAGTCAAGGTTAGGAGAACATAGCCGGCTCTCTCTTCAAAATTGATTTCAAGTGCAAGACCTACGTTTCGAAAGGGAGGGGAAACTTCAGTTTCTTCTCGTTCAATTCAGGATAAGCCTACATCTCCATTAGAAGAGAAATCGTCAAGCGAGCCTGTCTCAGAAGAGGAGGAGGATCCTACAACCTCATCCTCTGTGGATTATAAGACTTTAACTGTCTTTTAAAAGATTTGTTTCCCGAGAAGTTTCGAGCTCCAGTTCCTCTCTCTCCACCTTCGCAACTAACCTCTTCGAAGGCAAGGAAGACTCCAAATTTTGTGAAAATGGCCACTTCACTCTCAACTAAAAGGGCTTTTAAAAGAATCCACGATTGGATGGAATCCAAAAAGACAAAGGGCAAGACTTCTTTTGCACTTCCCCCCACAAAGCTTAGTGGAAGATCAGGGAAGTGGTATGAGACAGAAGAGGAAGCAGGTTTAAGAATCCCTGCTTCCGCACAAGGGGATTTCTCCAACTTAGTGGAGGCACCTAGAAGATCTTACCTGGCATCAGCAAAAGTTTCTTGGACAATGTCAGAGTAGATCACCATCTCAAGGCTTTCTTACAAAACTCTAGAAGTTTTTAACTTTCTAGATTGGTGTTTGGGCGTCTTGGATGTGCAGTCTAGAAGCCCAGATTCTATTTCATTAGAGGACTTAGCGAGTATTTTGTCATGTATGGACAGAGCAGTAAGAGATGGCTCCGACGAACTGGCATCACATTTTGCGTCGGGAGTCCTGAAGAAACGCGCACTTTTCTGTAGCTTCACAGCTAAGTCAGTGTCGCCTGCGCAAAAAGCAGAATTGTTGTTCGCTCCCTTTCTGCTCATCTTTTTTCCTCAATCGATGGTAAAGGATTTGTCAGTAAATCTCCAAGAACGAGCGACGCAGGACTTATTGTCTCGGTCTTTGGAACGTCCTACTGATCAGATATCTTCAAGAACCACGCAAGCTTCTAGGAAGAATTATAAGCCCTTTCGTGGAAGAGCCTCTTCAGAGCTGCTGCTCGAGGGAGGAGTTTCCCTAGGGGCAGAGCCCCTCAAAAACAGGGGAAAGAAAGAAATGACTTTTCGGCCCTCCAGGCACCAGTCGGGGCGAGACTCGCTCTTTTCGCGGAAGCATGGAGATAAGAGGGGCGAACTCTTGGTCACTCGAAGTGATTGAGAAAGGTTACAAGATTCCCGTTTCTATCAAAACCTCCATTAAGCATAGAGCAATAGACCTTTCGCCCTCTTATACAGGATTCGAAGCAACAGATCTTATTAGACCTTTTGGATCAAATGTTGGAAAAGAGAGCAGTAGAAAGAGTTTGTATCACGGAACTCTCCAGGCTTCTACAACAGGCTTTTCCTTGTTCCGAAGAACACTCGGGAGGATGGAGACCTGTCCTAGACGTAAGCAGGCTGAATCTTTTGTAAGGAAAATAAAATTCAAGATGGAAACTGGCACAGTCTGTTTTAGCTTCCCTGAGACCAGGGATTGTACAGCCCCTATGATATTCACGCTTCTGATGCGAAATGTAGCAAGATGGCTCCATCTCTCGAAGATAAGAGTCTCACTCTACTTAGACGATTGGCTGATCTGGTCCACGATTGGCTGATCTGGTCCACGTCAAAGGAAAAGTGCCTGGAGGACCTACACACGACATTACAGCTGACGAAGGACCTAGGCCTTCTGGTCAACTTCGAGAAGTCCCATCTGATTCCCACACAGTCCATCGTGTATCTGGGGATTCAGATGGATTCAGTGGCTTTTCAAGCATTTCCATCCATAGAACGTCAGCTAAAATGCTTAGAGAAAGTATCGGTCTTCTTAGAGAAGGAAATATGCTCGGCGAGGGAATGGATGAGTCTGCTGGGGACTATTTCCTCGCTGGAGAAATTTGTTTCTCTGGGAAGGCTGCACCTCAGACAGCTTCAGTTTTTCCTAGCAGACAACTGGAAGAACAAGAAAGACCTAGACGAGATTTTGAGAATCCCTCAATCGATCAAAGAGCATTTGAAGTGGTGGTCCGATCCCGTCAAGTTATCGGAAGGGATGTCCCTCAAAGTTCTGAGCCCAGATCTAGTGTTGTTCTCAGACGGGCTGGGGAGCAACACTGGGAGGAGGAGGTGTCAGGCCTCTGAGAGGGGAACAGAGGTCCTGGCACATAAACCTCAAGGAGCTAGAAAAGCGATTCGTTAGGCACTTAATGCTTCGAGTCAAGGATTGTGGGACGAATTGTACAAGTCAACTCGGACAACACCACAGCGCTTGCGTATATCAAAAAACAGGGAGGAACTCTGTCTCGTCCCTGTTCAGGATAACGAGGGAATAATCTTACTTTGGCGAAGCTAAGAAATATAACGATTCTAACGAGATTCGTTTCAGGACAGCAGGAACGTTCGTGCGGATCTCCTAAGCCGTCAACATCAAATGCTTCCAAACGAATGGACTCATCCACCGAGATTTGCAAAGAGTTATGGAAACTTTGGGACGTCCACTGGTAGACCTCTTCGCGACGGCAAAAACGAAGAGGCTTCCTATTTACTGCTCGCTCCGGTTCTGGACCCAGGAGCAATAGCAATAGACGCCATGCTTTGGAATTGGAAGGGTATGGATCCTCTACGCCTTTCCCCTCCATTCAAACTCCTGGAGAGGTAATAAGGAAGTTTTGCGGCGTCGGAAGGAGCAAGAATGACGTTGATCGCCCCTTTTGACCTGCAAGCGACTGGTTCACAGAGGCCATGTCATTTCTGGTAGATTTCCCAAGGACACTTCCAGAAAAAATCGATCTACTCAGACAGCCCCACTTCGAGAGGTATCACGGGAAACCTCTCCGCTCTGAGTCTGACTGCATTCAGGACTATCCAAAGTTGGCCAGAGCGAGAGGTTCTTCAAGATCGGTGGCAAGAGCTATTGCCAACGCTAGAAGAACATCTTCTCAAGCTGTCTACCAATCGAAGTGGGCTGTCTTTAGAAGTTGGTGTAGAAGGGAAAATATTTCCTCCTTCACGACCTCTGTGAACCAGATTGCTGATTTCCTCCTACATCTTAGAAATATAGACAAACTTTCAGTGTCAACGATTAAAGGCTACAAAAGTATGCTGTCAATGGTCTTCCGACACAGATGCTTGGATTTATCAAATGATAAGGATCTTCACGATCTATTGAGGTCCTTTGAAACCTCAAAAGTTCCATGAGACAAGATTCCCTCATGGAACTTGGATGTTGCCTTAAACTTTTTAATGTCAGCCCCATTTGAGCCTATGCATGCTGCCTCTTTGAAATATGTAACTAGGAAAGCTATTTTCCTAACCGCTCTGGCAACAGCTTAGAGGGTTAGCAAAATCCAAGCTATGAGTAAACATGTGGGTTTCAGAGAACACAATGCGGTGTGTTCGCTGAGCCCCTCGTTCTTAGCTAAGAACGAAAACCCATCCAACCCCTGGCCTAAAAGCTTTGATATCAAGGGGTTATCAGAGTTCGTCGGACGAGAGCCGGAGAGAGTTTTGTGCCCTGTCAGAGCTCTCTTAAATTTTATCTGGAAAAGACCAAACACAATGTAGAGGCCCGTTCCAGACAACCTGTGGTGTTCGGTCAAGAGGCCGGAATTACCAATGTCTAAGAACGCACTGGCGTTCTTCTTGAGAAACACCATCAGGGGAAGTTCATTCGTCCTGCACAGATGGTGATCTTAAACTGCTAAAAGTTAATGCTCACGAAGTTAGAGCGGTAGCTACTTCGGTGGCTTTTCAGAAAAATATGGCACTCAGTGATATCCTGGGTGCCACATTTTGGCTAAGCAACTCTCTGTTCGCTTCACACTACCTCAGAGATGTGAAGGCGACATATGAGAATTGCTACTCGCTTGGACCATACATTTCCGCGGATACAGTATTGGGGACGAGAAGCAATACGAACCCCATCCTTTAGAAATGGATGTGTGTGATTTTAATTATGGGTTTGTTTTTTTATATGGTTGTAGGGTTGGCCGCTTGAGGCGGTCTTCCCTTTAATTAGCCTGAAAGTTTATGGGACTAACTTTAGTTGGGCTAGGTTAGGTGGTATTTATTATGCTTCGTTGTCTTCAGTATGGTCAATATGGTCTAGTCACATTGTGGTCACACTCCCGTTGACAGATCATCTAGAACTATCCAGGAAATTCTAGTTAAGCAGAAGCAGGCTTGGGTGACAGTAATCACGAAGTCAGCTATGCTAACAGGTAAGGAACCAAGATGTCAATCATCTGCATGTGAAATGTTTCCAAAATCCTTCTATTCTGTCCCTTCCCACCTCCAATGGTGGGATTCAGCTATATATATATCTGGCAGGTAAGTGTCATGAACAAAATGATATTGTCATGATACAATAAAGTTTGTTCATACTTACCTGACAGATATATATAATCAAGTACCCACCCACCTCCCCTCAGGGGACAGTGGTAGAGAAAATGAATAGAAAATGGGGAATGGTTCCTGGTATCCGCCTCCCAGCGGCGGGATGGGGTACTAACCACCTAGCCGACCACTGCGTTTGCCGGGAGTTTCGAAATTCTGTCGGTCGTCAGAGAATACAGCTATATATATATCTGTCAGGTAAGTATGAACAAACTGTATTGTATCATGACAATATCATTTTTAATGAGTCTGGCCTCAGGCGTCAGAATATCTGAACTGTCGGCTCTTTCTAGAGAACCAAATCATATTGATTTCCTCCTGTCAGGTGAAGTTCTCCTCTCCCAGATTGGAAATTCTTAGCAAAGAATGAAGACCCACAAAACAGGTGGGCTCCATGGAAGATTATACCTCTCACACAGGACCCATCATTGTGTCCTATTGTCACATTAAAATCTTATCTGGACAGAACTTCTGAAAAGTCATCAGGTCCTCTTTTTATTAGAGAAAAAGGCGGAACTATTTCCTTGAAAGGAATCAGACAACAAATTCTTTATTTTATTAAACAAGCCAATCCAGATTCAGTCCCTCATGTCCATGATATCCGGGCAGGGGCTACCTCAGTTAATTATTTTTATAATATGAACTTCGAGGATCTAAAATAATATACGGATTGGAAATTCCCGACAGTATTTAAACGCCACTATCTAAAGAATTTAGAGGCCCTTAAATAATCGGCAGTGGCTGCAGGGAGCATTGTCTCCCCTGATACGGCCTAGTCTTATAATTCTAGTTCTTATTCCTTTATTCTGGTATTAATTTTCCTTTGATACTCACTCTCTCCTACCTGCCTCACTCGTAATCCCTGCCTGTCTCCCTTATGTTCCGGTCTGGTTTGCTCATCAACCCACTCCTGGACATGTACATAGTTCATATTAGTTTGTTTTGTATTCCTTACCTGTTTTTCCCAGGATAGTATGGATTAGGTCATATTTGATCCCCTTTTTTACCCTTTGTAACTTGCTATTCTTACATTGGTTATTAAAACTTAATTTTAAGGAAATTTTTATTTTCATACAATCAACTTACCTGTCAGATATATACATGGCTAAGACTCCGTCGTCCCCGACAGAAATTCAAATTTCGCGGCACACGCTGCAGGTAGGTCAGGTGATCTACCGTCCTGCCCTGGGTGGCAGGATTAGGAACCATTCCCGTTTTCTATTCATATTTTTTCTATCGCTTGGAATGTAAACAACGTTTGCAGTTCCTCCTGACTTGATTTTTAGATTTCATCGCCATCGATCTTCTGGGCTATCTTTTGCAGGGAAGTACTGGATCTTTGGTTCGGCATACGCATATTAATTTGTTTTAATAACTTTGGCTTCAAAAATTTCAAAGAATTGTTTACGTGTAACTACCGAACTTTTCGGTAGACACTCACATAGTTTGCAAGAAGGAAAATTTTAATATTTATTCATAATAACGTGTAGTAAATGTTAGAATTGATTGAGCTAACTTCCTTCTTGAGGAAGTCAGGAATAGAATTAGTTACGCTTCCTTTAGAAGTTTTTATAGCTCTCGTACTAACGAGCAGTTAGAGCATTAACAATACTAGTAGTGTTGTATCCTCATCTCCTTCTTACTTCACAGAATCTTCAAATTCATATTGCAATTTGAAGACAAAGAATGTAGCTCAAAATATGAGCTATTGAAAGGTAAGAAGTGATTTTAGTGAGTGCAGTGGAGGGTGCGTTTCTGATCGGCTCTGTTTCGCTCCCAGGCCTAGACTCTTCCAAGCTCACATACCCAGAGGAGAAGGAAAGTCGAAAGCCTTACGGAGGTTTGATGGAGAATCCCCCACCAGATCAGGGCGTCCCCTTCCGGTCAGGGGATCTGTAGTTAACGTTCCCAGAACTACCAAGTTCGCCATTGGAAAGGTGTCCTAATTAGTAGAGGGTGCGTCCAATTGGCTCTGTCTCGCTCTCAGGCCTAGACCCTCTTCCAAGCTGCACAAGCCCAGAGGAGGAAGGAAAGTCGAAAGCCTTACGGAGGTTATGGAGAATCACCCCGATCGGGCGTTCCCTTGGCAGGATCTGTAAAACGTCCCAGACTGCCAGGAATAGCCATTGGAAATGGCATCCTTTACCTTTAAAAAGTGCGTCTCGTCTTCCATTTCTTCATCTTACATCCGAAAAGAACGAAGAATGTACATGTTTGGAGTTCGGACGATCTGGCTCGTTCTCTGAAAACTAAGAAAACCACTGAGCGAGAGGCTGAGAGCCAGCCAGCAAGCTAGCGCGAGCCACGTTCCAACAGCCAGCAGCGAGCCGCGCTCCAACAGACTAGCGCGAGCCACGTTCCAACAGCCAGCAGCGAGCCGCGCTCCAACAGACTAGCGCGAGCCGCGTTCCAACAGACTAGCGCGAGCCTCGTTCATACTGATAAACGCGAGCCGCGTTCCAGCAACTGAGCGCGAGCCGCGTTCCAGAACTTTTTTCTTGGCGCAAGGCGCCTTCTAAGAGAAAACAGACGGCTAGACTGGAGCCTTATAGTAGAGTGGCAATCAGAAGGATGCTTCCATTGAACGTTTACTGGCAAGAGGCTCATATAACAAGACTAGAGGCGCTCGGATCTATCAGTGCGCACGGGACCTTCCACGCAAGCGAACGTTCCAGGAGCGAGTCTCCTTTCTAGCGTGCGGAACATTCCAGGCGCGCGGAACTATCCTGACGCCAGGCGCTAGGCGCAAGGATCCAGACGCCAGGCATCAGAATATTCCAAAATCTTAATTTGAGAGAGAGGTCAGTCGCGAGACTCCTCTTTGAGTTTTTTTTTAACTTGAGCAACTTTCCCCTGGCAAATGTGCAAGATGTCGCACAGGCGGCCGTTGCTTTTGTCAGAAGGATTCTGATACTAAGAGAAGCCCCTTTTCATTATTCAGAAGACTCCTGTGTTAGGCAGGTCCTCTCAATGCGGACTCTCTCTCTCCTTCATCCATGCTCTTCCCTTCGTTTTGAGGAGGCAAGAGCTTTGGGGAGTTTTTCTTAATAGAATCTCATCGACGTTTGGGTATGATGGCGGATAGGAAATATCTACTTCCTTCCGTAAACCCTAGTGATGAACAGGAATTCTGTCTCTTCCGCGATTTATGAGGAAATCACGAAGATTTAAAGAGTTCCTGGATTAACTTCCTTCCTTAAGGATATATAGTATACTCTTTCTATCGTTCTATTAACGAAAAGAACGAAGATAGTAGAAGGTAGTAGAGTATCTGCTGGATGAGAATACGATACGGTCAAATCATAAACACATACCGTAGTTACTTCTTTGCTGTGTAACTCAATTACCAGTATCCTTCTACGACTTTCCTAGGAAGGACTACGCTTAAAGGGATTGTTAAGACAACACCTACTTAGCTTCTAAATTTATCGAAGTCTTGTTTTGCTTCGATATGCTTTAATAAGAAATTCCTGAAGTTCGATAATAATTTTATAAGATTCCTTTATTAAAGGGATTAGCTGGCAACTCTGGAAGAGTAAGGCCAGACGGCTAACGGAGACTGCTTTCGCTGAGAGCCTGAGACCAACGCAGTTACGCAGTACCATGTAGGTGTCAGTCATGAGCGGTCGGGTTTATCTCTCTCTCCTGCGGGATGGAATAACTATCCGTATCTCTCCCCTACAATCGCAGTCTTAACCTCGGATTGAGGGGATTGTTAAGCTAACATAAATAAAATACAGTAAGTCCTCGGGTTACGCCGGTCTCGACTTACGATGTTTCGTGGTTACGAACGCGCCCCCATAAAATATAAAAATAATATTTTGCGTCGTTCCGTCTTACGCGTTTTAGCGTTGTAAGCACGTAAACAAACGCGAACTAGTTCCGGGCGCGCACGGCGGAAGAATACGCTTTGTGGGGGAGAGGCGGCGTCGCTTCGCTACGCTCATTCCTCGCCCATACGCCATTTTGGTTGTTTACACTGCCTCTCTCTCCCTCGTGTTGTATCGTTTTTGTAACTTTTTGCTCTTTGTTATGGCTCCAAGCGCAAGCGGACTCTTCTGATGGTAGTGCATCGAAGAAAAGAAAGGCCTCATCCATGGAAATTAAAGTGGACATTATAAAGTGATCTGAGAAGGGAGAAACGCCAACAAACATTGGCCGCTCGCTTGGCCTTAGCCGTTCGACCGTTGCTACCATTATCAAAGATAAAGAGCGCATCGTTGAACATGTGAAAGGATCTGCTCCTATGAAAGCGACAGTGATAACTAAGCAGCGTAGTGGTCTAATAATTGAAATGGAAAGGTTATTGGTGCTTTGGTTGGAAGACCAAAATCAACGGCGTATCCCAGTCAGCCTTATGGTTATTCAGGAGAAGGCGAAAAGATTGTTTGAAGCGTTGAAAAAAGAAAAGGGGGAGGGAAGTGAAGTGAAGAGTTTGTGCTAGTAGGGGTTGGTTTATGCGATTTAAGGCTCGGACCAATTACCATAACCTTAAATTAGCAAGGTGAAGCTGCTAGTGGGGATGAGAAAGCAGCGAGTGAATTTCCTAAAGCGTTGTCTGAGATAATTAAGGAGGGGGGTTATTCTGCTCAGCAAGTGTTTAACGTAGACAAGACAGTTTGTTTTGGAAACGTATGCCTAACCGCACTTACATCGCCAAGGAGGATAAGTCAGCACCCGGTCATAAAGCCAGCAAGGAGAGGCTAACTTTACTTCTTGGGGGTAATGCTGCTGGCGACTTCAAACTGAAGCCCTTGTTGGTGTATCAGGCTGAAAATCCAAGGGCACTCAAGGGCATTTGGAAGGGTCAACTACCATAATTTGGAAGTCCAACAAGAAGGCATGGGTGACACTTGCAGTGTTTTGAGGACTGGTTCGTAAACCATTTTGTTCAAGTGTGGAGCGGTATTGCGCCTCCAAGGGTATCCCCTTTAAGGTGTTGCTAGTGCTGGACAATGCCCCTGGACACCCTGCCCAGCTGGGAGACTTCAACCCTAATGTCAAGGTGGTTTTACCTTGACCTAATACCACGGCCCTTTTACAGCCTATGGACCAAGGAGTGATTGCTTCGTTCAAGGCCTACTACCTACGAAGGACAATTGCTATGCTTTACAGGCAACTGCAAACCAAGAGGGACTTGACTCTGAAGGAACTTTTGGAAATCCTACAACATCCTTGATGCTGTAAAGAACATTGCTAATTCCTGGGAGGAGGTTAAGCAAACAAACATGAATAGGTGTCCTGGAAGAAAATTTGTCCTCAATTTGTGAATGATTTCCATGGGTTTGAGGACACAGTTCAGCTAGTTGTCAAGAACGTTGTTGCCCTGAGTAAGGAAATCAATTTGGAGATGGAGGTTGATGATGTACAGAGCTGCTGGAGTCTCATGGCGAGGAGTTATCTGCTGAGGACCTGATACAACTGGAGAAGCAGATGATAGAGGAAGAAGAAGAAGCACCCACCCCAGAGCCTAAGGCTTTCACAAGGCAGGACTTGATAAGAGTTTTGCAGAGTTGCAGCAAGCGTTGTCAACTTTTGAGGCTCAGGATCCCAACTTGGACAGGTTCACTAGGGTTTCCAGAGGCGTCATGGATTTGATGCAGTGTTACAAGGAGATCTTGGATGAAAAGAGGTCGCTCTCTGTTCAGACTAACCTGGAGCAGTATTTTAAGAAGGTAGAGAGGCCTGCAGGAGATCCTGTACCCTCTACCTCAGCTGCCTCTGCTAATCCAGACTCGCCTGCCCCACACCTCCAGCACCTTCTGAATGTTCTGCTAACCCAGACTCACCTGCCCCAGTATCTCCAGCACTTTCTGTAGGTTCTGCCTCACCTAAAGACTCACCTGCCCCAACATCTCCAGTAGTATGTTCTGCCTCACCTCAAGAATCACCTGCCTCAGCATCTCCAGTACTAGTATGTTCTGCCTCACCTCAGAATCACCTGCCTCAGCATCTCCAGCAACTTCTGGAGGTTCTTTTTCTCTTCACTAACCTCCCCCAGTCTCTCCAGCACCGCAGCTTCCTCTCCAGTGTGCAAGCCCAATCAACTAATAAAGGTAAGGAATTGTTCTCTCGTTGTTATTGATAGGTATTTACATTAAATCATGTGGTATTTTTCAATGTTTCCGACTTACGCTGAAAATCGTGTTACGACGCATCGTAAGAACGGATCAACGTCGTAACTCGAGGACCCCCTGTATTGTATGCCTTTTGCTAAGAAGCTTTCAATAAGAGAGATAGTACAACCTTTCAATGCTGTTTACCGTTGGTAACATTATTAAAGAATTCTATCGCAGCAGAACATTATATTATATAATGCTCTCAGGCTTACGAAAGCATAGCTTATTAGAGTACCTGCTCAGAAGATGGATGAGTCGGATGGGAAACATTCTCTTGTTCCGACACAGCATACAAACTTCGGTCCCTTTTACAATAGGAAGGTACTAGCGGCAGCTGGATAGGTCGTAAGCTTTCGCAAGGGGTTCGGTAGTTAACTGCTTGTCCGACAGGCGCGCGCTGCGCGACTGGAGGTAAACAAACCACTTTTGCTTTCGGCCTGCTGGCGTGTGG
>NC_087211.1:73868061-73874385 GCF_015104395.2 Macrobrachium nipponense | reverse complement strand
TGACCTCCAACCCCCAAGCAACCCAACTGAATTCTGTCTCAGTCGGCTGCGAGACGTGATCTCGGACAGAGGTCAAATTACCTGCCTCCTGTTAGGCCTACCCAGGGTGTGAGTGGCGCGCCGATGACCAGGCCTAAGCAGACAAGGGGGCCATGCTTTTCTCCAAAGAGCCACTGAACACGACATCCAGGTACGTCTTGTGAAACAACATATTGCCAGTCCCTTATCACCTATTATCATTGTGATCCTCATTCTCCCAATTCAATTTCCAGCAACAAAAGGAATTCATCCCTTTGTTCCCTCTCACTGCCTCATGGCCGCATGCTTCCCCTTGTGTGATCGTCCCAGACCAATGGAGTCATTGCATACTTCAGTGAAACCTTAAAAGTTCCTTCTCCCCAGTATTAGAGAATTAATTAATCAAAGCAAGAAGTCATTTTTCCTTTTATCTCGTTTAATCTGGGATTCTTTTCCAGATTCCATGAGTCACGTGCCGTCTCTCTGCCGCAAGTGTGCATTAACCCAAGTGAATGAAAATCAGCTTGAATTGAATGAGACCATAAGCCCCAACGTGGGGGCCAATATCATATAACTTTTCTCCAGGCCAGCACGGGCCTTTTTGTAAATAAATAGTTTTAAAGTAACGAGCTGAGTTTTCTGGCGACCTTCCCTCTAAAGTATTCATTAATAACTATCAGTTTACGGTAAGTTAAAGCAATTCCCTCTTGAAATCCCTCAATCATTTCTGTTTACGTATCTAGCTTCTCTCAAGGCCCTATATACGTAACATTGGCGAATCTTGCCTGGATTGAACCTAGCTTGCTTAAAAAGCTTGTAAATCGCGTTATTCGTTGTAAAACGTAAACTGTAAATTATTTTAGAAAGCGTAAATCAAGCACACTTGCAGGGAAAGAAGACACACTGACTCACGGTAAGGTATTCTATTCATTAATATGATTATTCTATAACAAAATGTTAGCTTAAAGGTATGTTTAAGTATTTTCTGATGAAGTGTTTAAAAGAGCGTAGGTAGAAATCTTATTATTGTAACGGCGAATGCGCCAGAGCTTTATTTTAGCGGCGAGCAAACAATTTGCCTGCGAATTCTCTGTTTCTACTTTGTGCTGTCCTACGTCGGACGAGACAGAGCACGTGTGTAGAATAGATGCCAGAAAGAACCAGATCAAAACTAGGAAGTGCTTTGCCAGGGTTTATTGCTGTATGAGAAAGCCTAGCTAGTTAGGAGTGTTTTACTAATAGTTACGGCAAAAGAAGTGTACAATTCTTTTGTCTGTGATATGTTAGGGAATCCATTTTAACTTAGTTTTCATTCCAAGTGTTGGTAACCGCTACCTCTCAGCTAATTCAGCTTAGCGCACTTTCGCGCCTGCGCGGTCCTCAACCAGCCTTCGTTTTCGCTCACAGCGGTCAGCCATGTTTTTATCCCTTTCAGAACTTATCTAAACCATTTAAGCAAAGTAACGTAAGTCTCAAAGTTTTAACGTAAATAATATCGATCTCGGTACTAGTATCTATCGTCCTGCCAGAGAAATTAACGTAATTCGCCTTGAATAAGAAAAGGAGAATTTGTGTTGTAAATTGCCTTCGCATTTACAGAGAATCAGCTGATTCGCCATCACTGCTAGCACACCGTGGTGCTAACCCGCTCTCCTCGCCTCATGTGTTTCACCTCGCATCGCTCACTTGTGCGCTGAGCGAAAATTTCATTTCACTTAACGTAACCTCATTTACAATTGTTTGCTAACATCGTTTTCAAATCCTTACAGTAAATTTTCACTTGTCCTTACGTAAAGTTAACGTAAATCTTAAAAGTAGAGTCACTTGCAAGAATTGTTAACGTAAAACGCGTCTTTGTAAAATTCATATCGAAACGCAAATCATTTCATAAGCGCAAGCCGCTAACATTAACGTAAACATCGTTCACCGCGAGCGCGTTATCATTTTCATAAAATGTTATCAAAAGCAATTCTTTCACAAAAAACGTTAACGTAAGTAGATAATTTAACGCAAGTTGCGTCATATTAAACGAACATTAGTTCAATTCAAATATAAGGGAGTTCATTCATATATCGTTTTTCACCCTCTCCGAGAGAGAGCGAGAAAACCAGAACCCAGTATTCACGAAGCCAGGAGTACTACACCTTACCATTAATTATAGCATGCCGAATTAACCTTATTTTAGTCTCTTGTGTCTTTCATTTACACAGCGTGATACGTACGCGCATGTGTCCATTGCAGTTTGCAAACATTTATTTATTTCATTTACCGAGTACTTCAGCGAGGGACTGAGCATTTTCAATTATCATTACCTGTCGTTGCCCGAGTGGTCTTGTTCATTTTTTATCACAAAAGACTTGCGTATACTGCAAGCACAATTCGCACAGTGTGCCACGCAAATTCATTACTTCCAGACAGGGAAGTCGTTACCAGTTTAGGACTGGCCACCACCAGTGCACGTCAGGTCTTACCATTTCACAGTGCAACTAATTCTTGACACGGTCCATCGACTGGCTGCTGAAGTACTCCCACCTTTTACTTTCTCTCCTCCACTATTACCCTCTGCCATGAGCAGTGCCATTTCACTTCAGTATATTTAAGTATACTGCATGTAGTGTCCGGGACACACCAGCACGATACCAGTGCTCCCAAGGACGCCTCCATAAATGCCATTGCACCTGTACAGGCCGTACAGGTGGTAGCCATTAAACCTGCGTGTCCGTCCTTACGGAACGCCCAAGTAAGCTACTGTGTCCATGTACAAGGGTCAGTGATCCTTCGAACACTCAACAAAGGGAACGCCTCCCAAAGCGCCGCAATACCAGCCCTAAGTGCTGACAAACCTGCGTGTCCGTCCTTACGGAACGCCCAATTCATTAAAGTATCCGCCATTTTGGATCACTGAACCAAGGAACGCCTCCTCATAAGTGCCGTGCACCTGTATTGGACCTACAGGTAGCCCATTCCAACGTCTCCCAACGTTGGGAGGGAACGCCCGTAAAGTGTGACGTACGCCGCACACTGCATTCGATTTTTTCACCTCATCAGAAGGTGCCATTCACAAGTGCCACCGAGACACCCAGTCTTTTCAGACTTTTCCTTACCACGTCGCAGAACCCATTTCCAAGTGAGTGCCACTTTCCACCGTAGGCACTCCCATTCCATCCATTTACCCTTCCTGGTCATTATTATCATTTTCATCCGAGCCTCTCCTGCAGCCTAAGGGAAATGTCTTCCCCTGCTTCCCGCGACTTCTTTGCCAGAGAGCTAGAGAAGCTCGGAGCCCTCATAACTCTGGGCAGGGAGGCTGGTTACACTGGACCAGCCCTTGACCAGTGGATAAAGACGCAGCAGGCTGCTGCGCGCCAGCAGGGAAAGGAAGAAAGAGAAGCAGAGAGAAAAGAAAGAGAAGCAGAGAGGATAGCCAGAGAAGCAGAGAGAAAGAAAAGAGAAGAAGAGAGAAAGCATGAGCTAGCTCTCCTAGATGACGCAATCTCTCTGCTAGTTTCCAAGCCCCAGACCATGAGCTGACTACCAGTAAGAGGTGGTTGCGGAGGTTCTGCACCACTTGTTGTGTGCTGGGCATGCTGTGGATTCCGACCAGTGCCCAAGTCGGTCTCTACTTGGGAGGAGAGCTTCCAGGGTGAACTTCTCCAAGGCTACCCATGTAGCCCTGCCTGATGAACAGTCTCCTACGGCCTATCAGTGGGTACAAGTCATGGCCGACACCGAAGCCCAGGTCTCCCTTATTTCCAGAAAGGCATTGCCTAGGGGTGCCAAAATCCAGACGAACGAAGAAATTCAGTTTGAATGGATTGACGGTAACCTCTATTCTGTTCCTTCGGTCCTTCTGAATGTGGAAATGCCCTTTCTGGACCAGGAGACCAAGGGAAACCACCCATTGTGGCCGCCTGGGCGTAGTTGACCAATTTCATGATGTTTATCAGGTGATATTGGGCCGAGATCTACTAAAGCCGTATCTCCCCTGGACGCAGCTCCCACTACCAGATGCACCGGACACCTGCAGCATGCCAGATAACCACACCTCAATTTTAGGTTCAGAGGCTAGTGCCTCCGATGTCCCCGACATCCTGTCTATTTGCGAACCTGGCCCTGGACCCAGTATCAGAGCCCGAAGTTTCTTCCGCACCATCTCAGCCTCTTACCATTTTACCGCCTACCTCCTCCCCTTTGGAAGAGGTAAGCCCACCAGTTTACACCCCGGACTTGTTTCCGAGGGTGATCCAACAGAGGACTTTTCACCTGTGCCAGAGCACACTGCCAGCCTTGGTGACTCCACAGATTCGCAACCTGTGGGGCCATCTCGGTCTTATCATCCAGTGCCACGGAAGAGGTTCTGGAACACGTTCTGCCGAGACTGTGGCCGCAAGGGTCACATGTCTGCCAACTATGGAGGGTGCACAAATTTTAATATTCCTGCCATCGCAATGGCCGTCACCAATCCTTCTTCTCTAGGACACCCAGCTAAGGGCCTATAACCGTCGCACCCCCCCTCCAAAGCCATTATCAGCCAAGCCACGTCAGAGCCTACGACGACTCTGGCGCTCAAATCCCTCCCTAATACGGGGGGAAGATCGAATCCCCGAGGGGCTCAACGTCGATAGACGTCATTTAATCACCATCGTAGGTATCAACCATATTAAATTGATCCTTCCGACCGTCCAATTGAGGGTCACCAGACCTCACTTCTCCAGAGTTTGTACTCTTGCAGTTGCAAGCTACATCCCAGGAGGTTACGACCTCCTCCTAGGGCAAGACATGAAGTCTCCCTCGCATTCCAAAAGCCTAGGGGTCCTAACCCCACAACAAATCACTCCAAAGCAAGGAGTCATCGAAATTCTACTTCCTCTAGGAAGTATGTCCACCAACAGTCTCCCCCGTTACCAAGGAGGGAGATTGACCATTCGCAGTTCCGTTGCAAAACCTGTAACGTAATAGGGCACTCTACTAATTGGCCTAGGTGCCCTAGCAAACTACCAGCAGCGGACACTGTCCATTTTCCACAAGGCCTAGCCTTCAACAAGAGACAGGAGCCTCTGTCTCCCATTTCCAAGGGCACGCTGAGAGGTATTGCACCTCCGGTTACCCGTCACAGGTCCAGTCGACCTCAACTCTCTGCCAGTGCCACTTGGCAGCACTGAGCAGTGCCAAGCTCCGTCCAGCCTGGACGTAGAGCCACCACAGAACTTGACTTCTGCGCCTGGCCCCGAGCTAGTGCCGGCGCCTAACCTACCCAATTATCCTCCTACAGGAGATCCTCCAACAGGCATGGAGCTTACCACAGCCCATGGCCAATCACTAGTTCAGTCTTCTTCACCCTCACCACTGTCGCCCGAGGATGAACCTCCGGCAGACCTAACATTCATACCTCCTCTGGAAAACCAGGAACTGCCCGACCAGGAGTCAGCCTGGAGTTTTCCCCTCACGACGGTTGTCGCAGCAGCCGGAGTGAGGGCCTCCCCTGCAGTAGGTTCCACCTCTACGACGGTTGCTACAGAGACCGAAGTAGGGTGTTCTTCTGAAATCTTTCAGGCTACCGCTGCCTCTGCTCCTGCCGGCGTTTCTGGCCTTTCCCCAGAGTCGGTGCCTCCGTCTACTCCAAGGACTGGTATAGCCAGGTCCTGGAGGAATAAGAAGAAAAAGAAGAAGGGACGTCATTAACATACTAACAAAAGAGCCACATGCTCTCCTTGACACCTGTGCCCGAGGTACAGTGTCGCATTCAATTGCAGAATGATCCTGGCACCTACCCAGAGAAGGTAGCCAGCCTGATCTCTGCCAGTAGCACTAACCCTCTAACCCCTAGCCATTGTAATACTAACCCTCACTTAAATAATTAACTACATCATTGCATTTCCCTCCTGGTAAATTAACCACTCATCATCCCCACGCATCATTACCTCTCATTATGTATTTTAACAGTTCCGTCGCTGAACTACTGCTGTGCGTACCACACTCTGGAATGATTGCGTCTTCATTTAACTGTATTGAGTAGGTTAGGCTAATGATTTAGTACCAGGGCATTAGGTTAGTAGCAAGTAGAATTTTTCAAGTAACCTTATCTAGGGGTAGAGTAGACTGTCGTCACAAGACACCCGTAGTTATTAATTAGGCTATACTACATCACTAAATTAAGTTTAGTACACTTAGCATCTTTGCCTATAAGTTAGGTAGGCCACTGTAGTTAGCTGTATCGCTGCTCAAAAAACTTCAAGTTGGAGTAGGAGAACGGGGTAGTCGAGACGATCAATTTATTTAAGCCAAGACCTTCACACCCGAAAGGGA
>NC_087211.1:73830561-73863061 GCF_015104395.2 Macrobrachium nipponense | reverse complement strand
ATAAAGCGGGTGGAAAATAACCTGGAAAAATTTCTTTTGCTTAGTTTACAGATCTACGTTCTGTTTGGATATAATATGTCACCTCTGACTAGACCTTTACTTACACACATCCACACTTGGTTTACCAATTTCTTTTTTGAAAAAACTAAGATGAACAAAGGTAAAATTTCTATAAATTTTGTAATTAACCTCAAATCCTTATTCTTTTGTCTTTAAAAAAGTGAGCGTTATGACTAAACATGAATTCATGTGGACAAGTATTGGTTTGACTAATCATCTAGGAAGCAGAGTATCTTTTCTTGTGAAAAGATTAAGTACCCCTTCAATGACAAGACCAGAAGTCTTACTTTACTCAAGTCATGACCAAAGTGACACCCACATTACACAAAATCTGTGGTTATCAAATAAACAAAATGCTAGGGTTTTATTTCATCTCAATACAGTACACTTAATAAAATTCAGCTGGTCTACTTGTCTACAATGTTTTATGAATAAAATTCAGCTGGTCCTTACTTGTCTACATTGTTTTTATGGATTCTCTTAAAATAAAAAAAAAAAAGCAAAAAAAAAAAAAAAAAACAAAAAAATTACTTACAGCTTTTAAAAAATATATAAATTACAACACTGAAAAACTGCAACCTTCAATCCAATTTAAATACTGACTGCTATTAACAAAGCTATTCCATTTATTTACATCCCACTAAATTTCAACCTTCCTGTCAATCAAACTCTGAAACAAATATGATACCGTTTCAACCTAAAGAAACTCACTCTTGTAACAGGTGCTCTGTGTCCTGAAAGACAGTACTTTTCTGGAGGTCGGGGTATCCATTCTGATGGTGAACGTTTGTCTCGCGTAGGAGCACCAGCAATGTATTCTCTTTCAGCTTCATTTAACTTGACTTCCAATTCCATGACCTGCAATTAGGAATAAATAATTGCAAACCATCAAGGGAGCAAATACTATATGCTGGATTTATTCTGTGTTGACTTATAACTCCATTGCTGAAGAAAAGTTGAAAATTTAAAAATAACCTCATCAGAAACATTTTAAACCCTAATGATGAAAACTTGGACATAACCCACCAATTTAAGAAAATATGAGAAATCTTTAAATCAATTTGTATTTTTCATAGCTAACAAACCTGAAGTCTTAACAGCAGGCGCCAGCTGGTAACCGGTTAAAACAAAGATTGTAAAGCAAGGAATCTGTGAGATCTGGCAACGCCTGCGCATACGAGGTGAAAGCTGGTCAGAGGCCACGCGCTGGACCTTGTGATGCTTTAGTCTTTCCCCAACCCAGGAAATAATAAGTGATAAAGAGGAAAGGTTAGAGGTGGGCAGTAGACAAGAAGACCTCAGGTTTGTTAGCTATGAAAAATACAAATTGATTTCAAAATTTGTCATTTGTTCATATGCGGATCAAACCTTCAGTCTTAATAATAGGATCGACTTATAGTTGGAGGGAGGTACAAGTATCCTAAACCGGCTGGGAGTTAACCCACCTGACCACCTCTCTAGAAGAAAGAGTTCTAAAGAAGGTGGACCAATGCCTGTGAGATAGGTGCACCAATATTTAACAACTCAGCTGTCTGGGTTGCAATACAACGATATATGAGCAGATTCATGGCATCTACGGAACTAAAGAAAATTCCGACTGTTCATATAACAAACCATACACAGGCGGCCCTCAGTTAGCAGCAGGGGTTCCATTCCTGGCCGCTGACACCAAATGATTTTAGAAGCTAAGCGATTTTAAAGCATACAGCCACCACACACCTCCTTTCAAAATTCTAGACCAGTTAACAGCGCGCCCTAGACCAGTCAAACGGCGCCGTAATCCCGCAATGGCGCAATAAGTAAAATTACATTTATGCAGTATAGTACTATGGAATTTACTGTACAGTACATTATAGTATTATAAATACTTTAAAGTGAAAAAAGCCTAGCTATAATCCTTTGGGTGTCTAGAGTATGTAAAGATATAAGGTTTTATAGAGTGTACAGGTAGCTGTAGTGCTCAAGTTACGATAATCCGATTTCATGAGAGACCATCTCACAAGAAAGATCATGAAAAAACATCCTTTTTGATTATGTGAAGGGCAATTTCAAAAGCTGCCTTTGTATCATATTGCTGTGCAGAAATAAAAATACCCTAAACGTAATACACTTTCATACACATTTTAAACATAAAAGCATGAACATTTATAAATCGACACATCCATAGCTAAATTTGCACTAATGTAACTCAATATTTTCGGCATAGAACAGCATCAGAGGCAAATATTTTACCCTAATACCTATGTAATAACTCTCCATAAAATTTGTTAATATCATTTTCATAACTATTATGGTCTGAATGGCATGTCTACAAATGTAAGAACTTGTTAGACATAACGGTGCTAGCAGCGCTGTTAACCAAAAATTGTGCCATAAAAATACCTTAAAATGTCTTATCTTTTTAATGAATATTTTTGACGACAGCCGTAAAACCTATTCACCGCTAAGCGATTGTGCTGTTAACCGCGGGCCGCCTGTAATCACAGAGGTCTGTTATCACTCCTCACTTATGTGCTACTGAATAAAGGGTTTGATTATTTCAAAAATACATAAAGCAAACCTTACTCCAAAGACCTATGGGCAACATCTCTAAGGTAAAAAGACGTGAACGTGGATTGACGCTACCAAGTACCAGCGTTTAAAATAAAACTATGAACCGCAAAATTTTTCTTAAATGCCAGGGAGAAACTTATACCTCTGATGTCATGTGCTCCAGTCTGCACAGACTCAGCGACAGAACCATCAAAGACAAATAAGCCTGCTTGATCGCCGCACGTATCCAGAAAGAAATGTTCCTGGAAACTTCTTTCCTGGATCGACCAGTGACAACAAAAAGCCTATGACACCCAGGTCTGAGATGTTGAGTCCTTTAAGATAACAACATAGGGCTCTGACAGGACATAGCAAGAGCTCTTATGGGTCATTGTCTACACAGTCATTCAGATGGAGAAAAAAAAAAAAAAAAAAAAAAAAGGCAAATCTGTCATGCACAGACAGATTCTGGGTCTTCGTCACGAATTCTGCAACAAACTCTTAAGGTCATAGACCCCCACCCCCTGGTATGTTTCAATCATAACTTAGGCCATGAAGCTCCCCACTCTCTTCAAAGAAGCCAAGCCCAAAAGACAAACTGTCTTGAGCATCAAATTCCTGTCTGACGATCGATGCAAGGGCTCGAAAGGAGCTCTAGTAAACTTCTCAGGACAATGAAAACATCCCATGCTGGAGGTTTGAGTTCCCTTGGAGAACAGGTCTGCTCAAAACCCCTGAACAACAAGGAGATCTCCCAGGACAAAGAGATGTCTACGCCTCACAGACGTAACACCAAACTCAACGTCACTCTGTAGCCTCTGATAGCAGAAACAGAAAGGCCTCTTTCATCCCTGAGGAAGACCAAAAAATCTGCTATACGCTAACAGTAGATTGCCCATTTCCCCTGGTAAACTGCTGAAGAGGACTTCCTGAGATACTAGATATGTCTCGCTGTTCCCTGAGAAAAACCTCTTGCTTGGAGAAGATACTTGATAGTCTCCATCCGTGAAGACAGGGATTCTACTGACTGGTTAAGAAACCTGTTTATATTTGTGAGGCTAGCCAAAGAAGCTGCCTTCCACGGGGGAATCTCGCTTGGAACCTCTGACAGAAGGAACAGAAGGTCCGGAAACTATTCTGCTTGCGGCCACAGAGGAGCTACCAAAGTCATCCTGAGATTTCGAGAAGTCATTACCCTGTTCAGAACTTGACAGACCAGCCAGTGTACACCTCGAGGTTGTCCCAAGGGTGTTGGAAGGCGTCCTCCAAAAGAGCAAGAAGATCTGGGACCACTGAATAGTAAACTTCCAGTTTTCTGTTGAAGCGAGCTGAAAGGAGGTCTACCAGGCCTCCCCCAAACCTGAAAAAAGCCTGTCTGCCAACGACCTGATGTAGAGACCACTCCGTGACCAGGATTTGGTTCCGACTCATCCTGTCAGCAACCATTTTCCATTCCTCTCCCCTGGAATTCCAGTATCTGGCCGAGAGCTCTACCGAGGTGTTGATCGCCCACTGGTGTAACTCGACTGTCAATGAATGAAGGTGACGAGACACCAAACCCACACTGGAGGACTTTCCACCATTCAGCACTCTATCAAAACCATGAAATGAGGGGGTTGGAATGATAGGACAGCAAGATGGAACAAAGGAAGCAGGAATGGAGGTAGAGAAAACAGCTAAAAAGTGGGTGCAGCTAAGGGCTAAAGGGATGCTGTAAGCAACCTTTAGTAATGCCTAAGTACACAATGTGAGGTGGACTGATGGTAAATACCTATATGGAGGGATATGTACCTATACAATTTTTGTTTTTAAATTAACTCTATAGTTCATGTGAAAGTGAATATAAAGCATAAACAATGGTGAATTAATAATCAAAACTCTACACAAAATCTAAACAAGACTCTGAAAAAACTAGGTTCAAATGAACCAAAAGTCAGTGTTAAAAGGGACAAACACTCATGAAAAACCACTCACCTTTTTTTACTGGAGTCGGATGACTGAGGTCCATTTCTTTTCAAGGAGGCCAGCGTATTTTCTTTCAATCTCCCCCGGCATATCTGCCTCAGCCTTGAAGGCTTCCAAAGCATCCATATAGCCATTACTGCACAAATAGTCAGCTATGGCTTTATTCCTGCAAATCAAAAAGAAATATTCACTTAAGGGGCTGTGCTATATGTAATGTGAAACTAATCCCAAACCATTACTTCACCTTGTACTGTACAGGACAATATTTAGTTGTCAAGTCCCTCAAACTTTAGCCAATAATATATAAACCTTTAACCCTTAAGAGCTGGCTTAAAAAAATGAATATGCAGCAGCCCAGGCTGGGGTAACATTGACAAGATGTTGAAAATGACTACTTACAACCCATTGTGGGCCGGGGTCTTTTACCAGACAATCGTAAGATTTACAAAGTTGTTTTTTCTAAAAAGATAATTTTATTTTGTAAAATTATAAATACTGCTTACACAATATCAAAACGAACAAGAAATAAAACCGGTTAACACATTCTGAGCATATTTTGTTGTAAAACTATAGACGTAAATTTACGAGAACGAAGATGCAATACTTTGGGATTTGTTCATGTTTTTTGTAAAATTTTTGCAAAATTAAATTTTATAACTGATATACTATCATAAAAGATAAGAACTAAAACCAACAGCAACTCTTTGATATATTCATGAGCAAATTTATAAAAAGATGTCATATGAGAAAGAGGCAGTACTACATCCTCCCTTGAAGTCAAGATCACAATTGACACTCTCATGAGCCGCCCACTGGATTTTAGCTAATCTTAAAATTGCCATTAGTGAATTTATGGGCTACAGAAGTAATGGCAGCTCTTTCCCGTCCCATTCCCCCAAATCGATGGCGTGTAATATTGTTACTCACCATGAGTAAATCCATCCACCACCCAAAACTTATTACTAATCATGTGAGCATATCCGTCCATTAAGGGTTAAGACAGCAACCAAGACCTAATGACAGATTACTGATCTTTTAGGGGACTACAACTTATGAGCTCTTTACCATGTGGCTATAAAAGCCATAACAGCTCAATAAACATAAAAACTTTGCTAAACCATTCAATGACTACTAATCTTTGATCAAAACACTTGAAAAGCTGTCACTGCAGATTAGGCTGTAATGAAAATATTTCATAATCAATAAACTTATACTTTTAATAAAAAGTTTTGCCATTACGTGCATGTATATTACTTACAGCAACAACTAAACATTCATAAAATCCCACCTCAGTGTAAGTGACACAATAACCTTCATAATCAGAAGTTCTATTCATTTTAACATAAGAGAAACAGACAGCAGACGTCTGTTTACTAGAGGATTAATGCTCATTCTTTCGTGACATTTGCTGTGCAACCGTGAACAGAAACTGTTAAGTCATCCATCCCAGGTCTAAATACCTCCATAATTATGAGTAACAAAGCATGGTACATTTCTAAATCTCTTTAAATTATGCTTCGTATCTGAACATCCAATTTGTACATTGAACTGACAATTACCCACAAGAGATATTGAAATGTTCCTATCCGAATGAATGTTTTCCATTCATACTTAATACGACATGACTCGAATGTATCACTGAATCTTTCAAAACTTTACCTCATCAAAATTATCTCTCTCCCATTCACATTCACAGTATGGTTTTCAACTCAAAACTTTTATTTTTAATACTCAATGTAATATAAAATTTAATACTCATTAAAATTACACCAGAATTAGTACCACAACAGGCATAATAACTTCACAGACAGCAACAAAGTAAAATAAAGCAAAGTATTGATTTTCACAGCACTAAATTTGACAAATATGATAGCTAGACTAATAGACATGCATAAACTTCCTCAGAACAAAGAGAATACAACTAGTAAAAGTTCCTGAACAGCTTATGAATGACCAAGGGAGCACAATTAAATCTTGCTAAAAGAAATTTTCTCTACAACAAAATATACTTTTAAAAATAATAATTCACTGTGAAATGGCCCCTACATACACTGAGGGTGTGGCTTTAAAATTCCTTTTTCCATTTTTATCCATGGAACCTTACATATCAAATCCTCTCCTTTTCTGCAGATGTTCTTTGCGTTAAAATCCTTACCATTTACCATGGCCATTCTTGGTATTTTAAAGGAGGAAGGACCCTGCAACCATAGTTGCCTAGTCAATAAAGCAATAAAACTTGTTACATTAGCTCAAGGATTAAATAAAATACAAAATTACTGTTGATAAACACAAAATAGTTTATATATAAATGGAATTTTTATTCTAAAATTATATAATAATACTTACCTGTATAATTTATCTAGCCCTAAATCCCCAAAAACCGCACCAAAATTTACCACATTGGCAACCCTGTTACCTCCTATTCTGTCCGCCGAGTTGGCAACACTGTCGTTGACAGATACGAAAAACCTTCCCTCAAATCAGTTGTGATAGGCAGATCGTGGGGTAGGATGGGTGGGACTAGATAAATTATACAGGTAAGTATTATTAATATTAATTTTAGAATAAAAATTCCATATTAATAAACATTACCTTAATATAATTTATCTAGCCCGATTAACCACATTGAAAAGGAGGAGGGAATCTGAATACAATTTCCCCTTCGGACAGAATAGGAGAAAACAAACAAAGAAATATATATCATAGGCAGTCAAAACTCAACCCAAGGTCAAAGATACTAACAACTCAAAGTCTCCTACCATAATGCCACCAACTGCGGTAGCACAGGACAAGGAGTAAGTGCATAGTCAGTCCGTCTGTACTAAAGTCAGGTGACCGACCAGGTGGACCAGTCAGACGAATTGCGGACAGCAAGGCTGCACCCTGAAGACTATCAAGCACTATTCTTTCCCTAAAGGATGAGTGTCTGGACTGTCTGGGCGATTCAAAGCTAAGCAAACCTTGGGGGTTGTATCAACGCAACCCGAAGTCGCCAGCAACGAATCGGCTCATGAGCAACTCCTACTCGAGCTTTCTGGTGCCAAGAGAAAGGAGCGCGGAGCAAAAAGGCGATTCAGTCCCGAAGGACGAATGCCTGACAGTCCAACCTGGTGTCATCATGTTACACGATCATCGGGGGTGTATCAACAGCAACCGACTTCGTCAACAAGAAACTCAGGGCTACTAAGTGTCGCCTGATCTCCATGAGTGTCTGACTCTGAGAAGACAGGTGAGACAAAAAGTAGATGGTGAGCGAGTCACCAGATGACAGCAGACGATCCATCGACTAATTCCCTGTCCAGGACAGTGGAAGAAGCAGGAGTCGTCAGGACAAGCGAACCAGTGGCTAGTCCTAGGTCGCATCGACTCTGGAGAAGCGTAGTCCGCCAGTGCCGACAACCCAGTGGCTGGAACCATTTCACACTGAAAATGGAAGCAGCATGAGTTGCCAAGCAGTCAGTCCTTGTCATCAAAAACACCTAAATACCAAACAAACTGCCTAATTCCCATTATAACTACGTCAAAAACTGCCATGGGTTATAATACAAAAACAAAAAATATATACAACAAAACAAAAATTAATGAATAATATACAGGTAGCAACCAAACGTAAAACAGGAAGACTACCTAATTCTCCTGTCTGACGACCTGTCCTGCCATCACCAACGGGCCCAAAGAACGAAGGTCGCCTAGAACTAGAGAAATATCCCTCAAGTAAAAAGAGGCAAAAACAGAATTAGAACGCCAAGTCGCCGCCTCAAGCACCTTGGCGACTGAGACGTTTCTTCATAAAAGCTACTGATGTAGCAACTGCTCTAATACTGGTGCTCTCGGCGTCTGGTCTTCACAGCAGCCGAACCACCAGTTTTAACGATCAGATCTCTGAGAAAAAAGGATACACCATTCTTTGAAATAGGTCTCTTGACATTTCGGGGTGAAACAAACAGATGAACGGGGACGACCCTGAATGTCCTTCGTGCGGCGTAAATAACATGAGCGCGCCCTAACAGGGCAAGAACGAATTCCTCATTTAAATTACCAACAAAGTCGACCAGCGACTTCAGTACGAAAGACCTGGGAATGGGATTATCAGACGATTCAGTCTTTGCGACAAATTCAGGAAGGTATGACAAAATCATGTCTTGTCCAGATCTGGCAACCAGAAAAGAGAGTGCTTGCAGTTCACCCACCCTCTTGGCTGTAGCCAGTGAGACAAGGAAGAGTGGTCTTAGAAGAGAGGTCCCTAAATTTGGCAGAATTCAGAGGCTCAAACGGAGGGAACCTTAAGGCTTGAAGGACTTTGTTAACGTCCCATGTCGGAGGCGAACACTGCGGCCTGGGTCGAGATAGGGAAAAAGATCAAAGTAAATCTAAATAAGGACATAAGATGAAGAGATCTCAGGAAGCCTTGCCTTAAAAACATAGGAAAGCATAGACCTATAACCCTTAATGCACGAAGGTGACAGGGCCCTGTCATGATGTAAATGAACTAAACACTCCGCGGACTTTCGGTAAGGAAGGTTCTAGAATTGAATGTCCTTGAGACTTACACCAACGTCTGTAAACCGACCATTTAGCCTGATAAGTTTACTCTGGTTGATTGCCGCCTGGCAAGAGCCAACTGTCGCGCCACTCTGGAGGAGAACCCTTCGTGCTTGGAGAACCTCCTGACAGTCTCCAGGCATGAAGATGAAGCATGTGGAGCCTCTGATGGAACCAATGAAAATGGGGTTGTTTGAGAAGATCTGGTCTCTCTGGCAGGCGAATGGGGGTTCCACCAGTGCTTCCAGAAGGTCGGGAAACCACTCCTTCTGTGGCCAGAAGGGGGCGATCAAGGTGAGATCCAGACGCTTGGTTGCCCTCACTTTGTTGAGGACTGACCTCACCAGAGAGAACGGAGGAAAAGCATAGGCTTGAAGTCCCTCCCAGTCCTGCAAAAGAGAGTCTGTCCCGGCACTCTGAGGAGTCTGGTAAGGGGTGAAGAATATCTGGCACCGAAAATTCAGTGGGGTGGCAAACAGATCGACTGTGACAGGCCATTTCTTCCTGAGGCTGTCGAAGACTTCCTGGCAAAGTGTCCACTCCGACCCTTGAACTTCGTTCGGTCTCGACAAGGCGTCTGCTAAGACGTTGTGATGGCCCAGGATAAACTGAGGGACCAACGTAATCCCCCTGTCTTCTGCCCAACACAGGATTGATCGGGCTTCTTGAGTGAGAAGATCCGACTGTGTGCCGCCTTGGTTTCTCAAGTACGAGACTGCTGTGGTGTTGTCGACAAAAATCGCGACAACCGACTCCAACAGTTGTTCCTGAAATGAAAGAAGGCCTAGGTACACTGCCCTCAGTTTCCCTCCAATTTATTGACATGCTCCTCTCCTCCTCTAACCAAAGGCCCGAAGCGGCTTCGGAGCCCAGGTGTGCGCCCCAACCTTGATCCGAGGCGTCTGACCAAAACATTAGGTCCGGAGGAACCGAAAGAAGAGATGTCCCTGACTTGAGGCGGTGAACTTGCATCCACCAACGGAGATCCTTCCGACATTGTGGAGAAGAGGCGACTATCGTGTCCTCGGACACGAAATCCCATGACTGGCGAAGTGTCGACTGAAGGGACCTCATTCTGAGACGACCTCCGGGAACCAGTTGGATGAGGGATGACAAATGGCCCAGGAGAGACCTCCAAAGAGAAACTGGCTGCGTTACGGAGGACAAAAATTCTTCGATCAGGGACATCAGAAGCTTGTCTATCCGTTTCTGAGCGGGAGAAGCCCTCAAAATCTGGAATTCAAAACAATCCCCAGATAAGTCATGATCTGGCAAGGGATTAGATTGGACTTGTCGAAGTTGACACGAATGCCCAACTCGACACAAAGAGACAGAACTATCTCCCTCGACCGGAGACATTTCTCTAGAGATTCGGCCTGGACTAGCCAATCGTCCAGATACCGAAGCATCCTTACATTTAACCGATGCAGAATAGCTGAAACAGGAGCCATCACCCGAGAAAAGACCTGTGGAGCAGTGGTGAGGCCGAAACAAAGGGTCTTGAACTGGAAAACTCCCGAGTCCGTGAAAAACCGAAGGTAAGGTCTGCTTCTTGGATGGATGGGGATTTGCAGATAAGCATCCTGCAGATCGATGGAAATCATCCAGTCCCCCCTCCTGACGGATGAAAGAACAGTCTGGACCGTCTCCATCCTGAACTTGGACTTTAGAATGAACTTGTTCAAAACCGAAAGATCTATGATGGGGCGCCAGGCACCCGAGGCCTTTAGAACTACCAAACATCCGAGAGTAAAACCCGGGAGAAGGAAGAGCCTCGCTCTATGGCATCCTTCTCCAAGAGGTGGGCCGAAAGCTCCCTTCTCACCAAGGCTTGCACGCCCTGATTGAGTGAGGGGAATAACTGCTGAACTCGAGAGGACGATTGGAAAGTGGAGGTCTGGAAACAAAAGGGATCTCGTAACCTTTCCTTCAGGACCTCCACCACCCAAGCATCCACCGCTCTCCCCTGCCAAGCTGACCAATGGCTGGAGAGACAAGCTCCTACAATGCGGTCTCCAGGCGAGGTGATGACTCCTACTTCCGAAAATTCTTACACAGAGACAAGGAAGAAGAAGAAGAAGAAGAAGAAGAAGAAGAAGAAGGTCCTCCTGGAGGTTGAGCTCTTTCTCTGCCCTTGGAGCCACGCCAAGAACCTCTCCCGCGTTTCAAAGGGTGAGCACCAGAGGATGAAGAAGAGGCACCAGCAAACCTGAGATGTACTCTGGAAAAAAGAGCCAGAAGGAGGTTGTTGGGCTGGAGCAGAAGGTACAGATCTGGTCCTAAACTTACACTTACTCCTTGAAGGAATGGGAGGAAGACCAGAGGAAAAAGCTCTTGATAAGGCCCAGTGAGCTTGGGAAGAGGCATCACCTTGATGTTCCTTCAAAAACCTCAGAAAGCACAGAAATATCGAAAAGGAAATCGCCAAAAGGAGAAGAGGACAACAGACGGGTTCTCTGAATCTCCGATACAGAGGAGGGTAACTGCGACAAATACAGGTTACGCCTTAGAGAGACAAGGAAAGGCCTGCATTGAAGCAGCAAGCTCGTTCTGATGTACAGAAGCGATTGAAATGGATGAGCAGAATTTCTCAAAAAAGAGAGCATCAGGAGGAACAAACCCGAGTCCTTGATATACATTAAAAGCCCTCCGAGGACCCACATATTGAAGGATTGAGCTTCTTGTAAGGAGCTCATAACAGCCTCCATAGCAATAAAATCTTCAATTGAGACAGAGACGAAGCCTTAGAAGGCAAGGGTTGACTTGAAAGTCAGACAAAATCAGGATTTGGCTTGGGGGGGTCGAGAGAATGAAGAATCATCCGCCACCTGGTAAACTCCTCTCCGGTGTCGTAGAAGAGAAGAGAGCTTCCTCTTCCCTTCCCCGATCACTTCGAAAGTTTAGCGGCAATGTCCGTCCTCACTCTCCGCGAACCTCTGGGCAAAGGGAAAACGTAAAAATTCCCGTGACCGGGAAGGACCGTCAAGAAAAATCCCTTCTGTAATACAACGAGGCGGAGGCTGCTTCGGCTCTTTAGGCCTCGCCTGAGGAAGAAAACTCAAAATTAAATAAATCAAAAAAGTTTCCTTGAATCTTTACATCATGAATCCTTTCCAGTTCGGAGGAAACATCAATATCACACGAATCCACGTCATCATCATCATCATCGTCAGATCCTAACTTAGAAACTTCCTCTGAAGTAAAATCCTGACGACTAGCTATCTTAGGTCTGACACTAATATCCCTCCCCCCTTCTCCTAAATAAGCGCCCTTTGGCACTGTTACGGGACTAACAGGGGACACGTTGGGTAAAGATTCGTTAGGCACCTGCCCGGACCGGATCCCCCCTAGGCCTTCGCCACGACGGGGTTCACAAGCCGGGGTATCTGTCGCACCGTTACCCATGGTGCTGTCGACAGGTACCTGACGAGGAGCTGAAAATGAATCTAAAAGTGTGTTAGACATTATAGTAAAGGCTTCTTGAAAATTCTCTGACAGATTGTTAAATTAAACTAGCAGAAATATCTCTATAGACAAAGCTGTAATTTCTTAAAATTCTGTTTCCAGGTAGTTTCCATTGCCAAAATCTTCGAATCTACCATCAGAACTAACTTCACTAATTACCGGTTGTACAGGGGGCAAAGCATCAATTAATTCGGAATCGGAGTCGTACGATACCGAAACCGAAGAGCCAGAATCATGAGCGGCCCAAGTCAAAGAATCGTTAGATACAGTTTTAGCATCGATTTCTTTTTCTCCTTAACCGATCTTTTTACGCTGCAAGATTGTTTGGCGTTTTATATAAGCATCATATCCTCGTTAGACCAGGGCTTACATACGTCACAACAGAGAAGTCAAGTCACAAACCTGTCCACGACAAGAACTACAAATGTCATGGGGTTCATACTCCTGCTACTCATCCTTGTCCCACAAACCGGGCAGTTCCTGATGTTGCTGGCAGAAGGAAGCATCGTAATTTCTTGGTAATCCATTGTAGAATGGACAGTCAGTAGTTCCGGGTCGCGCAAAAGTTCGTAATTTAAGATAAGAACCACAACAGAAATCAAAGTTAATTCACTATTTCGTGATGTAATGCTGTAGTGGTAATTCATATAAAGTTTCATTTAACAAATAATGAAAGCTTTAAAAGGCACAAAAATGTTTAAGGAAATTTATAAAGAGCGGCCGTGATGTAAACAACACGGGCGCTCGTTAACAACTGATTTGAGTGAAGGTTTTCGTATCTGTCAACGACAGTGTTGCCAACTGGCGGACAGAATAGGAGGTAACAGGGTTGCCAATGTGGTAAATTTTGGTGCGGTTTTTGGGGATTTAGGGCTAGATAAATTATATTAAGGTAATGTTTATTAATACTATATTTGCACAGATGCCTTTTTTTATGTAAAATAGGGTTACAGTTGCTACAGCTAAAATGATATTGTAATGATACAATTAAGTTTGTTCATACTTACCTGGCAGATATATATATAGCTGTATTTTTCCGAATCCGACAGAAATTTAAACACTTACGACACACGCAGTGGGAGTCAGGTGGTTAGTACCCATTCCCGCCGCTGGGAGGCGGGTATCAGGAATCATTCCCATTTTCTATTCATAATTTTTTATTTCCACTGTCTCCTGAGGGGAGGTGGGTGGGTACTTGATTATATATATCTGCCAGGTAAGTATGAACAAACTTAATTGCATCATTACAATATCATTTTGTTCATGAAACTTACCTGTCAGATATATATATAGCTGAATCCCACCTTTGGTGGTGGGAGTAGACAGAATAGAAGATTTTAGGAAACATATATATGCAGATAATTGATATCTTGATTCCTTACCTGTTAGCATAGCTGACTTCGTGGTTACTGCCGCGTAAGTCTGCTTGTGCTACTAGAGTTGCCAGCGAGGTAGAGACCTATATAGCTGGTGCACTCCAGATGATCTGTCAACAGGGGCGAGACCACGACGTGACTAGACCATTGACCATACAAATGAGGGCAACGAAGTAAAAACAAACCACCTGGCGTAGCCTACCAAAAGTATCCCACATAGACTAAGCTAATGGAAGGGAGATCCGCCGCAGGCGTTCAACCCCACAACCATAACACAAGTTAAAAACTCCCCTAAACCATTAAAGGATAGGATGAGCGCTACCTCCTGCCCCCAAAACAGTGTCTGCAGCGACGTATGGTCCGAGCGAGTAACAATTTTCGTATGTTGCTTTCACCTCCCGCAGGTAGTGTGAGCGAACACCGAATTGCTTCGCCAATAAGTGGCGCTCAAAATGTCTTTGATTGCCATATTTTTGTGAAAAGCCACCGAAGTAGCAATAGCCCTCAACTCGTGGGCTTT
Source organism: Macrobrachium nipponense (assembly GCF_015104395.2). NCBI lineage: Eukaryota > Metazoa > Arthropoda > Malacostraca > Decapoda > Palaemonidae > Macrobrachium > Macrobrachium nipponense. Next base: position 73,848,601 of record NC_087211.1, on the reverse strand, counting down.
CACTTTCAGAAGCTCCATGTCACTTTCACCACACTTTTCATGGGCTTCCTTAACCGTACTTCTTAAGAAGAACGCCAGTGCATTCTTCGACATCGGAAGATCTGGTTTTTTCACAGAGCACCACAAGTTCTCCGAAGAACCTCTGCATGCTCTGGTTCTCTGCAAGTAAAACTTGAGAGCCCTGACAGGACACAGGACTCTCTCAGCTTCAGGTCCCACTAGCTCCGACAACCCCTTGATCTCGAACGTTCTCGGCCAAGGGTTGGAAGGGTTCTCGTTCTTTGCCAAGAACGTAGGACTTAAGGAACAAACTGCACTATGATCCTTGAACCCAATATGCTTGCTTATGACTTGAATTTCGCTAACCCTCTTCGCCGTCGCCAGGCGGTTAGGAAAATAGTCTTCTTAGTAAGATTCCTAAGCGAGGCTAAATGGAGCGGTTCAAATTGACTCGACATGAGGAACTTCAGTACCACGTCTAAGTTCCACGATGGTACCTTAGGTTGGAGAACTTTCACAGTCTCAAATGATCTAATGAGATCATGAATGTCTTTATCATTCGCTAAGTCGAGTCCTCTATGTCTGAAGACCACAGAAAGCACGCTTCTGTAGCCTTTAATCGTGGGAACGGCTAGTTTCGCTTCTTTCCTAAGGTGAAGAAGGAAATCTGCTATCTGGCTCACAGAGGTTGAGGTGGAGGAAATGCCCTTCCTTCTGCACCAACTTCTAAAGACAGACTTTACTTTGATTGGTAAACTGCGACTGAGGAGGGCCTCCTTGCGTTGGCAATCGCCGTTGCCACAGGTCTTGAAAAACCCTCGCTCTGGCCAACTTCTTGATATCTGAACGCAGTCAGACTCAGAGCGGGGAGGTTTTTGTGGTACTCTCGAAGTGGGGCTGTCTGAGTAGATCTTTCCTTAGGGGCAGAGTCCTCGGAAAGTCTATTAGGAAGGACATCACCTCCGTGAACCAGTCGGCCGCTGGCCAGAAGGGGGCGATGAGGGTCATTCTCGCTCCTTCTGATGCAGCGAACTTCCTCATTACTTCCCCGAGTATTTTGAATGGGGGAAAAAAAAGCGTAAACGTCTAGTCCTCCCGACCAATTCCACAGTAGGGCGTCTACTGCCACTGCTCCCGGGTCCAGAACTGGGGAGCAATACAGCGGAAGTCTCTTCGTTCGGGAAGTTGCGAAAACGTCCACATGAGGACGTCCCCACAGCTTCCATAGCGCCTGGCATACTTCCTGATGAAGGGTCCATTCCGTCGGCAGAAGCTGTCCTTGCCGACTGAGAAGGTCCGCTCGCACGTTTTCCACGCCTGACACAAACCTTGTCAGAATCGTGACGTTTTGCGACTTCGCCCACATCAGGATATTCCTCGCGATGACGAACAGAGAATGAGAGTGAGTTCCCCCCTGTTTTCCTGAGGTATGCCAAGGCTGTGTGTGTCCGAGTTTATCTGAACCACTTTGCTGGAGACTTCCTCCTCGAAGAACCTCAGAGCGAGGTAAACCGCTGAGAGTTCTTTTAGATTGATGTGCCAGGACACCTGTTCACCCCTCTCCAGGTGCCTGACACTTCTCTCCCTCCCAGTGTTGCTCCCCAAACCCGTGGAGGACGCGTCGGAGAACAACACTAGGTCGGGGTTCCGAAGCTTGAGCGAAAGACCTTCCGCAAGCTTCTTTGGATCCAACCACCATTTGAGGTGCTTTTTCACTTCTTCCGTCAAAAACAAGACCTCTTCTAGATCCTGTTTGCGTGACCAATTGCTTGCAAGGAAGAACTGAAGTGGTCGGAGGTGCAACCTTCCCAGAGAAACAAACTTCTCCAGTGAGGAAATGGTCCCCAGCAGACTCATCCATTCCCTCCACCGAGCATGTTTCCTTCCCCAGAAAGGCCGACACTTTGTCCAGGCATTGAAGTTGTCGCCCCTGGGACGGAAAAGCCCGAAAAGCCACTGAGTCCATCTGAATCCCCCCAGATAGACTAAGGATTGAGAAGGAGTCAGATGCGACTTCTCGAGATTCACCAGAAGTCCCAGGGACTTCGCTAACGACAGAGTCGTGTGCAGGTCCTTCAGACACCTGTCTGGCGATGAGGCTCGAATAAGCCAGTCGTCTAGGTAGAGAGAGATCCTTATTTCCGCAAGATGGAGCCACCTCGCAACGTTCTTCATAAGAACGGTGAACACCATCGGCGCCGTGCTGAGACCGAAGCAGAGTGCCCTGAATTGGAAAATCTTCCTTTCAGGACAAACCGCAGGTATTTCCTTGAACGGGGATGGATGGGGACGTGAAAGTATGCGTCCTGAAGGTCTAACGAGACCATCCAATCCCCCGGTCTTAAAGCTGCAAGCACGGATTGAGGTGTCTCCATCTTGAACTTCTGCTTGGTAACGAAGCGATTCAGACTGCTGACATCCAGAACGGGGCGCCACCCCCCTGACTGCTTCGGCACTAGGAACAGACGGTTGTAGAACCCCGGAGAACTCCGGTCGAAGACTTGTTCCACTGCCTGCTTCTCGATCATTTGATCTAGTAGATCGTGAAGCACTTTCTGCTTTTCTCCCTGATACGACGGAGACAAATCCTTTGGTGTCGAAGACAGCGGGGGTAACAACAGGAAAGGAATTCTGTACCCCTTCTTGACGATGTCCAGAGACCAAGCGTCGGCACCTCTCTCTTCCCAAGCTTCCGCGAAATGTAGAAGTCTGGCTCCTACCGTGTCTGAAGGACTTCCCTCTCACTTCTTGCTCTTGGAAGGAGCGGGAGTCTTGCCTCTGAAAGAGCCTCTTCCTCGAGGGGCTGGTTTCGGGAAGAAGCGGGGTCGAAAGGGCTTCGACTTCTTCAAAGCAGAGGACCCAGAAGACGAAGAAGTAGCAGGCTTCCTAGAAGACTGAGCCAGAAGGTCTTGAGTTGCTTTCTCCTGGAGACTGGCAGCTATGTCCTTTACCATAGACTGGGGGAAGAGATGTTCTGAGAAAGGCGCGAAAAGAAGATCCGCTTTTTGCGCTGGTGAGACCGACTTTGCAGTAAAATTGCAAAAAAGTGCTCTTTTCTTAAGCAGTCCCGTGCTGAAATGAGCAGCCAATTCCTCAGAACCATCCCTGACGGCCTTGTCCATGCAAGACAATACACTGGACAGCTCCCCCAGAGTGATGGAATCAGAACTCCTGGACCTGGCATCCAATACCCCCAGGCACCAGTCAAGAAAATTAAAAACCTCTAGTGTCCTGAAGAGGCCTTTAAGGTGAAAGTCTAACTCGCTATGTGTCCACGAGACCTTCGAGGAAGACAAAAAAGATCTTCTGGTGGCGTCTACGATGCTACCAAAGTCTCCTTGAGCTGAGGCTGGAAGCTTAACTCCGACGTTTTCTCCCGTCTCATACCACATACCAGCTTTGCCACCAAGTCTTGAAGGTGGTAAAGCGAAAGAAGTCTTGCCTGAAGCTTTCCTCTTTTCCATCCAATCATGGACCTTTCTAAAAGCTTGCTTCGTAGAAAGCGACTTCTTCATTCTCACAAAGCCCGAGATCTTAGCAGCTTTGGAAGACGAAAACTGAGAGGGAGGAGTACGTGGAGCTTCAGGTTGGAAGGTGTCTGCAAAGACTGACTGAAGTAAACGAGTCAAAACCTTGTAGTCCGTCGAAACTGGAGCCAACTGCTGTTCTTCGTCCACTTCGACGAAAGCGTCACTAACTTCCTCTTCCGACACTGGAGAAGTCGGAGGAAGGAAAGAAGAGTCCCGAGCTTTCTCAAAAGAGAAAGAACGGCGAACAGGAAGAGTTCCCGCCTCCGCTTGTGCTTGCGGAAGTGGAAAACTGACGTCCGTAGGCGCGCGTTTTGCGTCCGAAGCCAATCTACTGGCGCCGACAGAAGCGCGCTCAAACGCCACAGGTGTACACCTGGCGTCCACTTGTGCGCGCTGAGTGTCCACTGGTGCGCGCCGAGCGTCCACTGATGCTCGCCGAGCGTCCACTGATGCGCGCCGAGCGTCCACTGGTGCGCGCCGAGCGTCCACTGGTGCGCGCCGAGCGTCCACTGGTGCGCGCCGAGCGTCCACTGGTGCGCGCACAGGTAGCGTTCCACTAACACTCGCTGAGCGTCCACTGGCGCTCGCAAACTTGCACCGAGTCACGTTCGGCGTCCACTAAAGCGCGTTTGACTTTCGCAGAAGCGCGTTCTGCATCTAAAGAAACTCGCTTCTTATCCACAAGTTTCGTATCAGCGGAAACAACCGCTTCACGAGAGCGAGAAACGAATTTCTCGCCTCCTCTAGAAAGTTGCTGGGGAGCAGAACTAACTCTAGAGGGAGACTCGAACGGAGAGAGAGACGAGCGAGGAGAGGGAGAGGGAGAACGCCTCGACCTCTTCACAGGAAGGTTGTCATCCTTACGGCGACGTGGAGCAGTCTTTCTCGAAGGAAAAACATCTCGAAGTTGCTGCTGAAGAGACTGAAGAATCTTGCTTGTAGGTGAAGCCTCCTTTTCTGGGGAGGGGCTGATCCTGTGAGCAGGAGAGCGGCGAGGGGACGCCTTCTTGCTACTCCCAGGAACCGCCGCTTCACGCACCTTAGAGCGACTGCGGCGCTCGAAAGAAACATCTAGGGAAGACTCCGCCTCCGACGAATCCTTACGCTTCTTCTGCGGAGGAAAAGCAGCAAACGCACTATCAGGCGACGAGCAAAGTTCCGGAGAACAACTTGGACGTGAAGCGTCCCGAACGCGAGCCGTCCTTTTCAGCGGACGTGATGCGGTATGAGAGCTCCACCCCTTGCGCGGGGAGGAAGCTTCAGAAGAAGAAAAGCACTCCTTGAGAAGACGTGCACGCGCACGCTCCTTGGCAGTCTGGGTATGTTCGTCAGAAGCTGCCGAAGGCACGCCAGATCGGTGGGGTTTCCTCGTAACCCTCCTTCGACTTTCGACATGCTCTCTCCCCGTAATCTGGGAGTCAAGCAGAGGTCTAGGTCTAGAGGCGAAATGAGGCCGATCTGACGCACCCTCCACTACACAAGGGGCACTTTCACTGCACTTCTCTTCACTTTTGCTCTCCAGAGCTAACACTTTTGATTCTAAGTTACGAATCGATTCAAGAATTAGCGATAACGTATTACCTTCTACCGACACTGTCTCAGGGGCCGGAGGCAACACTACAGGGGTAGGAGCATAATCTACAGAAGGAGGGTTAGCAGGAGAATAATTTAAATCTTGCCTACCTGAAACACTCCTGGAGGAAGACCTCCTTAACCTATCTCGCTCAAGTTTCTTAAGATAGGTTTCATACGCCTTCCATTCCGACTCTGTTAGTCCTTCACACTCCTTACAACGACTTTCAAACGTACATTCATTCCCCCTGCAAACTTTACAAACAGAATGTGGGTCTACTGAAGCTTTCAGTAGCCTACCTCTACATTCAGCCATCGAACAAAATCTAGCGCTAGTAGAACTAGACCCTGACATCTTGATCAAAGAAAATTCAATACCAAATTCAATTCAAACCAAAGTCAACGTGTGCCAAGCCACCGATCCAATTCAGATACCAAAGAAAAACCAAAAGGGATACTCAAGTAGCTAGTAAGTTTCCAAAATCTGGACGGAGGTGCTGCAAACAGGTGTTTCCAGCACCGGCGACAGAAAAATTATGAATAGAAAATGGGAATGATTCCTGATACCCGCCTCCCAGCGGCGGGAATGGGTACTAACCACCTGACTCCCACTGCGTGTGTCGTAAGTGTTTAAATTTCTGTCGGATTCGGAAAAATACAGCTATATATATATCTGACAGGTAAGTTTCATGAACAAACACTAAAATAAATATAGTAAAGGGAAACACACACAACTTATCAACTATACAAAATACATGTAACACTCACAATTCCTCTCGTTGACGCTGTGATAGAACCATTTTCATGTTCAAGGATTACAGTGGAGACCAAACTACTCGTGGGTAACACTTCTTATACCTCCATACCTGAAATGCAAGTGTTTTAAGAAACAAAACTCCAATATATGTGCAATGACTGAAGTAACCATTTACTCTGCATTATTGAAAAAATGGTCCAATCAAAAATTTACTGTATACTGTAATTATAAAACACATGTATACACCATTTTATTATTTGTAGTGTATGTAAACTTACATGTCTGCAGCCCAAAAATATATTCAAAGCACCTAATTTATTTTGTCCTTAAATTGAATGCCACAATTAAAGACATCAAACATTGCAATTATTCATAGTGTACTCTTCTTTAGCAACAGTCCAATCCTGCAGTCTTAATTTTATGAACTGTACTTATAAAAGGTTTGTAAACAAAAAAAAGCTTACCACTATTATATGCTCTATGCCAATGACTGCAAGGCATTACCGTATACCCAGGGCCATGCACAGCTAACTAACAGCAGCTAAGACTTTCGAGTTAATAAACGACTATAAACCAACACTTCATTGAAAATGACATTTTTATAATAAAATAAGATTTTATGTATACTAACCAAGTAGTTACACAGCTCTAGTTCCTAAATCCATTGGCAGCTAGAATTTTTGAAATTCGCGGTAGCGCTGGTTTGTTTTTGTCAGGTGATACCCCCGCCCACTATCGGGATAGAGAGGAACCAACACGGCACGAAATTCAGTTGTTCATGCCCTTCTATCCATGTGTGGGGGAGGAGGGAGGGCTTTGATCATGTAACTACTTGGTAAGCATACAAAAAACTTATAATAAAAATGTCATTTTTATGTATGCAACTTACCAAGTAGTTACATAGCTGAATCCCACATTGTAGGAGGTGGGATACATGGATATGCACATAATTTCAAAATTACATACTTTTAAAATTAAAATCGTAGGAAAGTGGTGGTATATCCAGGAATCGTCCTCTACTTAAGTGGGATCCATGCAGCTAAGGAATAGTTTGTGGTTATAATGGTCAACCAAAAGATGCCCCTGCCCCGGGCGCAGTACCATATAATATATTTACCAGAGTAAAAATAATATCACTTCCAATATTATAATACAGTTCATACTCAACTATAAATTTGACTGAAAGGTACTCCTAGTACACCAATAGTACCTCCAGACTCCCCTTTAAACTCAACAACCTTATTCAAGGTGAAGAGACTAGAATAGGAAGGAATGACTTCCTACACACCCTTACCCAATGCTGTGCCAGCTGCTAAATACGGACCCAGAGGACTGCAATTTTCATATACAGTTTCAATTTCTCGCAGGTAATGAGAGGCGAACACTGATTTGCATTTCCAATACGTTGCTTGTATAATCGAATCCAAAGAGAGGTTATGTTTAAAGGAGAGCGACGTAGCCACTGCTCTCACCTCGTGAGCCTTCACTTTCAGTGTATTAAAATCAGTTTCTTTCACTTGGGAATGAGCCAGGGCATTTTAGACACTGGGCAAGAAGGATTCTTTACAAAACACCATAAATGATCAAATGAGCACCTTATTTTTTCTGTTCTTTGTAGATAACATTTTAGAGCTCTGACCGGACACAGTAAAACCTCTTCTTTCTTTCTTTTCGTCCCTACTAAGCCCGTCAGCTTTTTAATAATGAAAGAACGAGGCCATGGCTTGGAAGGAGTCTAATTTTTTTACTAAAAACCCAAAGGATACCGCATTACCCAGAGCAAATCCCACTCTCGTGTCCATGGAACTTAGTTCACTCACCCTTTTTGTTGAAGACAAGGCTACCAGGAATAGGGTCTTTCTCTTCAAAACTCTCAATGATGCACTGCACAATAGCTCAAACGGGGATTCGAACAGCCATTTAAGGACTACATTCTAGGTTCCAAGATAAGATCTTCGAACCTTTAGGCTTTACTGTAACAAAAGATTTAATGAGATTTGAAAGATCTCTTTGTCGATACATCCAATCCTCTGTGTTTAAAAACTGATCCCAACATTGCCTTAGTATATCCTTTGATAGTCGAGGTAGACAGGTTCCTAGCTGTCCTTAAATGTAACAAAATCTGCTATTTCTGTTATAGATATGTTTAGAAGACGAAATTTTATGTTCCTTACTCCAGGCTCTAAAAACTGTCCACTTTGTCTCGTAGACATCACTTGAAGATTTTTCTTCTGCATTGAGCAATAGCTCTTACCATTGGTTTGAAAAACATTTTGCTTGTAAGAGTCGTCGGACAGTCTGTAGCAGTCAGGGACAGAGTGGACAGCCCTTGATGGAACTTTCTGAAGTGGGGCTGTCTGTGGAAGTAACCTTGGCCAATCCATCAGGAGATCTAGTAATCTGGAAACCATTCCTGTGCTGGCCTGAATAGAGCATTGAGAGTCATCGAGCTGTTGTGACGAGCCCTGAATTTGTTAACTTCTCTCACCATCCTGGATAGAGGAAATGCATACATCGAGCTATTGTGACGAGCCCTGAATTTGTTAACTTCTCTCACCATCCTGGATAGAGGAAATGCATACAAGTCCCTGTTCGACCAGTCCAAAGGCATCGCATCTGTCACCCATGCTTTCAGGTCTGGGGCTGCCGAACAGTCAAGAGGGAGACAATGGTTCTTGCTGTGGCAAACAGATCTAGTATTGGTTTGCCACAGTTTCCATAGATCGAGGTACACCACTGGGTTCATCATCCACTCTGTGGGAAGGGCCTACTTCTTGCAGTTTACTCCGTCCACGAGTACATCGAGTTCCCCTGAAGGAAACTTGTTACCAATCTGGTTTGGTTTTGATTCGCCCATAAGAACAGGGTTCTTGCTGGCTCGCAAAGAGAAAACCAGTGGGTTCCTCCTTGTTTTCTCATGTACGAGAGTGCTGTCATACTGTTCAAATAGACCGCCACTACTTTACTGCGGACCTCGTCCACAAATTCTAATAACCCCCAGTGGATGGCAGTCAATTCCTTCTGATTTATATGTCACTGTTTCTGTTGCACATTCCAAGTCCCTGAGACTTCCTTTTCCCCTAGTATCACTCCCCAATCTTGATCTGAGGCATCTGATAAGAACACTAGGTTGGGGCTCGGCGGTAGAAGAGACTTCCCTTCTAAAAGCCTGTCTTTTAACTTCCACCACTGCAGGTCCTCCTTCATCTTTTTGTGATTTGGAACATTAAAAAAGTCCTGAAATTTCTTCCTGTTCCATTTTGCCCTGAGGAAGAAGTGTAGATTCCTCACATGCAGTCTTCCCAGTGTCATGTACTGTTCTAATGAGGATACTCATCCACTCCTTTGCTGAACATTTCTGAATTACTAGAAATTGCTCCCTCTTCTGTAAGCATGACTCCACTCTTTGTGGGGATGGAAGAGCCCGAAAACTCACCGAGTCTATCCTCATCCCAAAATAGACTAGCTCCTGACACGGGAGTAACTGACTTTCACCGATTTATTAGCAGTCCTCATTCCTGAGCTAATGACAGTTTTCTGTAGGTCCTCCGTGCACTTTTTCTTTGTGACCAAAGCAGCCAATCGTCTAAGTATAGGGATATTCTTATCCCAATTAGATGTAACCATTTTGCAATGGGAGCTAGGACTTGAGTGACACTTGTGAGGCGGTCGAAAGTCGAAACACATGGCTCTGAACTGATAAGACTTTGTTCTTCAAGACAAACCGCAGAAATCTCAGAGTTCTAGTGGATTGGACTATGAAAGTAGGGGTCCTCCATATCGATGGAGATCATCCAATCCCCTGACGGACTGATGATAGGACCGTTTGATACGGCTCCATCTTGAACTTTGTCTCTGCACATTGGTTCAGAGAGCTTATGTCCAACCCGAGCCTCCAGCCCCCCAATGACTTGGGCACTACGAATAGACGATTGTAAAATCCTGGGGTTAGTGGTTGTTCTACAAACTGTATTGCTTTTTTCTACAAGAGGGACAAAACCTCACTCAAAAGGGCGATGAATCTCTTTGAATCTTCCAATTAGGCTCTCAAAACTATCGGAGAGTTTGATGATAAGATTCCACTCCTCTTGCTTCCCAGTTTCTCCTAAACTAGGATTCTTGCTCCTTCAGATGCACGAAGGACTGATACACTATTTTCTGGCGGAGGATTTGGTTGTGGACTTTTTGATAGATTGTGGGGTGAAGCGTACTCTGCCCTTCGATCTAGCAAATCCACTGCTCCGAAAGGGTTGACCGCTCATGGCTGGCAAAGGACGTGTACTGGGGAAGATCCTGTGTTGCCTTCTTCTCCAATTCCGAGGAAACTTGAACTACCGTGTCATCTGGGAAAAGGTGCTTCTTATCTAGAAAAGAATAAAGCAAGGTGGACTCTTTGAGTGTGAGATATACCTTTGGGGGTAAAAGAGCACCAAAGTTCTCTCGCCTAATGTGAAGAAAGAGGCTAGTTCTGAGGATTCGTCTCTAATTCCTTTATCTAAACAGGAGATAACTCCCAAATTGTCCGCAAAGGAATCCTCATTCATCGTAGTACAATCTTTGAGTTTACGGCTCAAGGCTCCCACTGTCCAGTCAAGGAAAATAATTACCTCAAACATCCTGAAGATATTTTTTATGTGGTGGTCTAATTCTGAAGCTGTAAACATTATCTTGGCTGAATTGAAAGCTGATCTTCTCACCTTGTCAATAAGTCCGGAAAATTCTCCCTGGGCGGAGGCCCAGAGAGAGCTTCTCCAGTCTCTCAACATTGATGTCTTCTTGTTGAAAGACGAGGACGAGGAAAATTGAAGTTCACTTTGCTGTGATCCCTCTCCTCCTCAAGTCAAAGGTTCATCTCCTTCAATGCCTTCCATGCCGAAAAAGAAAGCACTAATTTAGGCAACTTCGCCGAGTCCTCTTGGTTGTCTCTCATGTAGGAACACTGGTGAAGTGGGTGTCACTGGCAAGAGCGATCAGAAAAATTTGCTACAAAGTAAAACAGTAGCAATTTCTATGCCATCAGAACAGACTCTTTACCTTCTTTTTCTTGCTCTTGAAATCAGCGACAAGTTCTCTTGAGGTTGAACAGGAGGCACCAAAGACTGTATGAAACTCAAGATGCTGTCCAACTTGTTCTGAATGGCTGAAAAAGGAGGATCGTGGGCAGCCATTAGCATGTGGCCCTGTCAGTAAGACAGAAGGCGTAACTGTTGACAAAGATTGTCTAAACACTTCATACTGAACCAGCTGCGCACCTGGCTGTTTAGACACTTGTGGACGCTCGGGGGCCAATGGATGTTCGGGTGCCAATGAATGCTCGAGCTCCAATGGATGATTGGGTGCTAATAAGCGCTCAGGAGCCAACGAAGTTTTGGGCACCAATGGACCCTCTGGCACCCGAGAAAACTGTCCCCAATGGGCGCTTGGGAGCTGGTGGGCTCTTGTCTGCCCCCAACTTTTCTTGAATAATCGTAGGTTCCAGTGCCATAGGTATCCTCTGTGCCGACAGGCACTCATACTCTGGACATGGCTACTGTAGCCAAGAAGTCTCGTGAACTACAGGTGAGACTGGTGGAAGCACTACCTGTTCTCCCACATGAGAAGTACGAACAGGTGCCGATGAGATCACAAGAATTTTACACTTCCCAACACTCGTAGAAGGTACAGGAGGACACGGATCCGGCGCCAAAGAACTCTCTGAGCCTTTCTTGCTTGTGGTCTCTGAAAGTCTACCAGAGGAGGAGTTTCTAGATGAGGACCAAGACTTAGAGGATGAAATCCTCTCACTTCGGTGTCCGTCCTTCCAGGTCCTGAGAGAATCTCTCTGGAGAACCTCAGAAACTACATGAAGGTTGATCCTCTTGAAAAGGATTAGCCTTTTTACAGGGGACTAGAGAAGTAGACACTTTACGAGCCTTCCTTTTCAATGGACGGGACTTGTCAATGAAGCGCCACTGGCGCCTGGGAGAAGACTCCCTGGAGCTGGATGCACTAGAGGAAAGGTCCATTGTGACCTGTGATTTATCATCAGGATCACCCAAGGGGGCTACTGCTCATGGGCAGACCCCACTGACCTCCCTTGGGCTACCAGTATGCCTCCTTCCAGGTTCTGAGGAGTCTGACAAGGACCTTCGCCTTGGAGAATCAGCGGGACGAACAACCAACTCCTCCACAACAATAGCAATGGCACGCGCTTCACCACTTACCTTGTCCATTAGGGTTTTAATGGATGCTCCTAATTTTTCCACTGCTTGAAGCATGATCGAAAATTTTTTATCTACTCTTGCCTCTAGGTTAGCAACAGCATCGGGTACGGATGTAAGAGAGCCAAGATTAGGACTAGGATTAACAGGTGATGGGAAGGTTATATATAAAAAAAAAAAAAAAAAAAAAAAAAAGGACTTCAGTTTACAATTTCTGACTAACTAAGCATTTAGCTTTAAATCTAGAAACCACTTTCCTCTTTATCTCTAACTTGTTAGTGTAGTTAGTCAAGATTTTCAAAGTTCTCTTATCCCAATTAATACATTCCCCACAAATTCAATCCGGTGTGCAAATTGAATGCGGATCATTAGAAGCTTTAGCAATCCTTTATTGCAGCCATACCTAATTCCTGTTGAGCTAGTATTGGACATGTCTACCGATTAATCCAATAGGTAAGACTAATTCAGGAGCAAAATTTAACTATTTATATGAATTCCTAAATAGCTAAATATTGCCAAAATGGCTACCAATATTTAAGAGTACTTCACCAAATAACTCCAACAATGAGTGACGACAAAGAAATTCCAAAAAATCCGCTGACTACTGAATTGTGTTAATAGCACAAGCCTGCAGAAACAACTGAATTTCATGCAGTGTTGGTTCCTATCTCCCCTGATAGTGGGTCAGGGGTATCACCTGACCAAAACAAACTAGCAATACCACGAACTTCAAAAATTTTAGCTGCCAACAGATTTCGAAACTATAGCCATGTAACTACTTGGTCAGTTTTATACATAAAAACTATAATTATACAAGTTTAGCATTTTAAACATGCACAAATCTGATGCATAACACAGTCATATATGTTCAAAGGGAAAAGGGGTGTCATCAAATTGTACAAACTTATCTGAAAGTTTAAAATCATTCCATATCAGATATGAAAAAGGCTGGCATATTGTATATTAATTTATTAAAAAAAGTTTCATCTATATACCTCATATGGTACACAAGCAACGCATAAGCCATCTTATCTTAACAATAAGTATCATTATGCAGGTTTTCAAAAACCAGTCCATGCTGTAGTCCCCATACCCCCACTATTTCTAGCAAAAAAATTTCCAGCAGTGAACTACAACCACCTTAAAACAAAATTCTGTAAAAATGTATTCACTAAGAGAAAAAAATTCTTTTGTATGTTCCTATATAGAAAAAAATTCTTTTGTATGTTCCTATATAATCTAAAAAAAAGTCTTAAGAGTGCAATTTCTGGTTTGTATTCCAGGATGATGATGAGGTTAAGACTGGCAGAAACATTTCCATTTTGTAATTATTACTGAAAACAACCCTAAAATGGAGTCTTCCTCATATCCATAGTTACCTTTACCAAACCACTCTGTGCATTAGCACAAGCACAAGTCTCTAATTTCCAACAACAATAAATTTGTGCCACCATCTTTACAAACAAACTGGACATGTTCGGACCAACATAAAGGAATTTTGTATACTCTTCAAAAAATACAATGAACATACAAATTTCTCTCAGTAAGTGTGCAAACAAACGTTACAAACTCAAGGGATTTCTCACTTTTAGTACATTCATAATAAAGCTATGAAGTCTAAACTAAGGAGAATACATATGTGACACTTTCAATTTCCAAAATAAATTATTACAAATTATGACAAGTAATTATTTTTACTTAAAAAATATCCAAATGGATAACAGATAAACAGAGGAATACTGCCTCAATCATTAACATGCAAAATGATGAATCAGATCTCAACAACAAGCTTCAACACAATGACACATCTAAGGATGTGTGAGTCAGACAGGAGAAGCTAAAAATCAATAGTGCTAGGCTCTATTCATCTGAGGTTAAGACAACAAAGAGGTAAATAGTTCTATCTTACAATTAAGATATTCCACATTAATATACCAGAAACTACCAGATTAACTACGCCCAGAAATCAACTTACCAGCAGGTAACATGGTAAAACCTAAACCTATCTACATTCCATCCACTGTGTTTTGTAACTTCAGTGGTACAGGTATTGTATAAATACTACATTCACCAAATAAAATTAACATTTTTAATGCATTTGTACATGGGGAATATACACAAACGATACAGACAAAATGTCAAAATTTTGTCCTATCACAGTAATCTGTTGGGTAAAATATCTGATAGGAAGAGATAACATTCCACAAATACTACACTTATGAAACTTCTATGCCTAATATACAACCACACACTGCTAAAAGCCATACAATTTCATTGTTGGGAACACTTTGGCACCTTATCTAACCAACCATGCAACATATCAGAAGCTTGGCCAACAAATATAATGCTAAAATTTTCTGACTGGAAGTTAAGTTCATCAAATGCTTATAAACTTCATAATTCAAAACACTTATTTTGTGTGTCATCTTGTAAAATTGGAATAGTAGGTTATTGTAATTTAAGCACCAAGGAACCAACTTGACACAACCTTTACATCAACTAATGATCATTATACTGTTTTTATGACTTTCTTTCAATACAAGACTGCCTGGTAACTATGTTCCTTTGAACTGCTTAGGCACACTGTCCTTTATGGCCTTAAAAATAAAATAGTCAAGTTCAAGGTGACAATCACCTCCAATGTTTTGACATCTGGTTACATTTGTTACTAAATTTTGAATATAAAAAAATAGCGTAAGGTTGTTAGCAGTTTTCCTGTAAACATACCCTACTGGTAAACCAATATTAAATGACTGGTATCAATACCATGACATGTTACAGCCCAGCCAGTATTTATATAGCTGTGCAATATTGACAAAAAGCTCATTTAAATTTCAGACTGTATATGTATTGTATTTGGAAAAGAATGTTACACATGCGATCATTATTCCTGTCATTAACCATGATGATTCGACTCTAAAATCAAATGCAGAACCAAGTGAACTATGCAAGAAAAATGAGACAAAAAATTCATGAGCATGACGGAATTGAAGAAGCATAAAGCGTCAGGATATCATGGAATCCAAAAATAAAGAAATAAATAAATCACAGGGCTTGTACATCAACCACATCCACATACTACAGTAGATTGGGCAACTTACGAGGTCCAGATATCCTGGTAGGTTTAGCTTGTCTTGAATGAAAGAACACAATATATAAATATCAAGAAAATCATCAAAACCTAATCCACAACAAATACGACTTAAAAGAAATGTATCCAAAACTTCATAAAAAATAAAGCTTTGAAGAAAATTAGATATTATTAAACATTCAAGCATACTTACAGAACATTAACATCTGTCCAAAATATCAGCAATATGTGGGACATGATACAGGCAAAGGTACTTAGACCTGTTCCCAGACAAGTAATGCAATTACAGCAACTATGTCATTTATAGTGAAACCAAAATTGAGTGGCAGGGCAGAGCTAAGGTAGACCACTGCAGTTGTTTTACATCTATGAAATTCATCATATAAAAACTGTGCTGTGAAAAGATTTTTAAAGAATTCCTTTATAGATTTGCCCTTATTTTTTTTTTCAACTAAAAAGTAGTCTATTCCATTATCATTACTGAAAGAAAACTATACTTATCACAAATGTAGCATAGGTTTTGACAAGCACTGTCATATCTTCTGTACAACAAAGGAAGTCTTCTAATCTCATTCATCAAACTTACCCAGCCGTACAAGATAATGGAGTACTGTATCCCTTTACAGCACCTTTAAACACACAGGTGAAGGAAGTTGTCTACAATGTTTTAAAGTATTTTCAGCAGGAAAAAAAGGCAAACTATTGATAACTGTGTGACTGCAGCAACAGGAGTGAGTGAAAGAACTAAAGTTTGATTGCACAGAGAATCTAATGATGAACATCCAATAAACCCACATTCAAAACTGACAGTGCTTTATGTGAAAATTTACATCTATCTATCTACCTACCTATACGAGTATGTATATCTATATATATATACGTAAATGCAAAAAGAACAACCTAACCAATGAAAAGGCTATAAAACTCGAAAACCAAACAGCAGTGTCAAACACTGAAAGCCACATACCTAGAACTTGGGTTCAGCTTGCCATATCTCTATGATCAAAACAGTTTAATGCATGATTTCAATTTCATTTACTTATATTTTATATTTCACTATAAATTATCCGTCATAAAATCTCAGTTCTTTTTAGCTAATTTTCAGTTTTTGTGGCTAGATACATACCTTGAGCGAGTGTCAGGCTGTTTAGATGTAGCCAAGTGTCAGCCACACCTACATACTGATCCCCACAATTTAGTTCCAGGCTTTATGTATCAAATCTAGGAAAAGGCAATGTCTACTACATACATGTTCACAGTCATTCTGGTTTGTATGTGTGAGGGGTGTAGGACCTACCCAGTCACTTTTTCCTTCAGCAACAGGGACAAATGTAGTATAGCATATAACATACTTTCATGAAATACCAGATAATAATACTACGTATAATGTAATACGTATAATGTGAAGTCCCGCTCGGTTGCCAGGGTAACAGGGCAGCCTCAATTCAAAACAAAAATCTACACAACACACTGAGTATGTACTCTATGAAGAAACAGATCTAGCACTCCTGATTTAAGAGACTTTTTGCACATTTTTCAGAAGCCACTTTGTGACACTGTTACAACATAATTACTATCCATATCAGACATTGCAAGCTTTCCAGCAATATGTACTGAACTACTCCTATATTGTATATACAGGCAGTCTCTGGTTACCGGCGGACTTGGTTAATGACGATCCAGTTTTATGGACCGTCTAAAAAAAATTGTTGATTTATGGCGCCATAGCATACCGAACAGGGGTGCCATTAACCGAAACTCAGCGCCATAAATCACCAAGTTTCGGTTAATGGCATTTTCGCTTATCAGCACCCTGCCGAGAACGGAACCCCGGCCGATAACTGGGGACTGCCTCTACAACTCAACTATTTTTCAGGAGTGAAAAAAGACATTTGGCTGTAGTATATACTACATAGATATCTCTGTTCTCCGTAATGTCAAATGCTACTTTTACGCTCACCAGAGTTCTTGACCTGTAAGGGATTTTGTGTCAATAAATCAGAATACACCTTGACTGCCTCTTACTTGCCACCTTCTTATAATACCCTTGTTAAATGATGGTTGGCTAGAGCCACCTCTACAGTGAGTAATAATGTTATGCAAATCACCTGCATTTTACTCAGCCAGCATGAATATGTTACTGGGTCTTGTGTGTAAATACTGACCTTCCACAGCCATAAATGTTAGGCGAGATCATGATCTGTTCTAACGGAGATTGGGCAGCCGCACATGAGGTTGAACAGCCAGTTCTGGCACTACTAGACACCTACCCTCGGTACCTATCTGCTATAGTGAGATCATCCTGAATGCAAAGGAAAGTTCAATGGTGTTTAGGCATAAGGATAAAGGGGTTGTTGCAATCTTGAAGTACAGAGCTCAGCTTCGAAAAACAAAGCAGAGGTACTCCCTGAAAGACAGATGGATTCTTACCTTAAAATATGCATCCTTCATGTCCACTAACAGCATAATTACCTCTCTCTGATCGAATCCAGTCTGGTATGAATTATTTCCTTCTTGAACTTAGACTGTAGCACCAACTCTTACATAGGGCAGTGGACTTCCCTACAAGGGAAAGTAAGACTAAAAAGCCAAAGGTTTGTCTACTACATCCATAATTTTTTTTCAGCATTGCCCAGAGCCTTGGAAATCCTGGAGGGAGGGCATAAATAGGATAATAGGATAGGTAACCAAGGACAAAGACTACCCTGGGCTCCATGTCCACATTGCTCAATGGCATGATAGGCATCCCCTCAATCATGGAGGGATAGCCAACTTCAGCATTCCACTTCCATTTTCCCCTTGCCTCCCCCTCAAGCCAGAGCTGGAGGAGGAGGCAAAAGGGCTGGGAAAGACTCTTATCATTGTCAGTTTGGAAGCGAGATATCAATGT
>NC_087211.1:73769941-73830061 GCF_015104395.2 Macrobrachium nipponense | reverse complement strand
TCGGTCTACTCTAAACTCGAAAGGTACCTATAACCTCTCCGCTCTGAGTCTGACTACGTTCAGACTATCGAGAGGTTGACAGGAATAAGATTACCGTCTTCCTTTTCCGTCTGAAGAATGGGATAAGCTGGCAGTCACAACTATTAAAAGAATATGCAAATATGTTGTTGACGGCCTTTGGGCTCAGAGATTTGCGTCTGTCAAACAACAAAGCCCTTCACGATCTTGGAGTTCTGTGGAATCTCGAAACTCGCTCACCATCTACTTTTTGTCTCACCTGTTTTCTCGGAGTCAGACACTCGTGCGAGATCAGGCGACATATAGTAAGCCCTGAGTTTCTTGTTGACGAAGTCAGTTGCGTTTATACACCCCCGATGATCGTGTAACATGAGACCAGGTTGGACTGTCAGGCATTCTTCCTTCGGGACTGAATCGCCTTTTTGCTCCTCGCTCCTTTCTCCTGGCACCAGAAGCTCGAGTCAGGAGTTGATTCGCTGACGACGTTGGGTTGCGTTGATACACCCCCAAGGTTTGCTTAGATTGAATCGCCCAGGCAGTCCAGACACTCATCCTTCAGCGAAGAATAGTGCCTTATGGTCTTCAGGGTACAGCCTTGCTGTCCTTGATTCGTCTGACTGGTCAACTGGTCGGTCACCTGACTTTAGTACAGACGGACTGACTGTGCATGTCCAGATCGAAGCTTTCAATATGGAACTTAGACGTAGTCTGAAGTTCTTGATGTTAAAGCATTCGAACCTCTCCTACCTGTTAACTTTTGCATGTGATCAGGAAGGCCTTCTTCTAACCACCCTAGATACGACAAAGAGGGTTAGTGAAATTTTTAAGCCATCGTCACAAGTTTGGCTTTTTAGAGAAGACAAGGCGTGTGCTCTCTAAGGCCTTCCGTTGTGGCCTAAGAATGGAAACCCGTTTTGTCCTTGGGCCAGGAGCTTGAAGCAAGGATGGCACAAGTTAGTGGGCAGGAGCCAGAGAGAGTCCTGTGCCCTGTCGGGTCTCTCAAGTTTTATCTACATAAAACTCAAGAAGTCGAAGTCATTCGGGCAATCTGCAGTGTTCCGAAAAAGACCAGACTTGCCCATATCGAAGAACACCCTGGCTTTAGTGTTAAGGTGATTCTTTCAAAAAATGCTCCTTCATTGTGCTTGTACAAAGAGTTTGAAATCTTTTTATCTAAATGCTCACGAGGTGAGGGCGCGGCCTCGGAAGCATTTCAACAGAGCATGGCTACTCAGTACATCCTGAGTACCATGTTTTAGCGAAGCAACTCTGTGTTCACTTCACACTCCCTGCGAGATGTGAAGATGGCATATGAGATCTGCTGCTCGCTAGGGCCATACGTGTCTGCGACACAATCTTGGGGGCAAGAAGTACCACTCATCCTATCCTGTAGAAAATGGTTAGGAAGAGCTCTTAATTTAGTTGATGAGTCGCCGACAACGGCGACTTCTTAACTCTTAAGCCTTAGTTAAAACACTTAACTTTGGCTAGTTGGTCAGGTGGTGATATATATATATTATATATATATATATATATTTTATTTTACTTCTTAGCCCTCATGGTATGGTCAATATGGTCTAGTCACGTCGTGGTCTCGCCCCCTGTTGACAGATCATCTGGAGTGCACCGACTATATAGGTCTCTCCTACCTCGCTGGCAACTCTAGTAGCACAAGCAGAACTTACGTGGCAGTAACCACGAAGCCAGCTATGCTAACAGGTGGAACCAAGATGTAAATCATCTGCATGCATTTGTTTCCTAAAATCCTTCTATTCTGTCCCTTCCCACCTCCAAAGGTGGGATTCAGCTATATATATATCTGACAGGTAAGTTTCATGAACAAAATGATATTGTTATGATACAATAAAGTTTGTTCATACTTACCTGGCAGATATATATAATCAAGTACCCACCCACCTCCCCTCAGGGGACAGTGGAAATAAAAATTTGAATAGAAAATGGGAATGGTTCCTGATACCCGCCTCCCAGCGGCGGGAATGGGTACTAACCACCTGGCCGACCACTGCGTGTGTCGGAAGTTTTAAAATTTTTAAATTCTGTCGGACTTCAGAAAATACAGCTATATATATATCTGCCAGGTAAGTATGAACAAACTTTATTGTATCATAACAATATCATTTTTAAGGACTAATACAGTAGTACCTCGAGATACGAAATTAATCCGTTCCGAGGTGCCTTTCGTATCATGAGTTTTTCGTATCTTGGACCACATTTTACATGTAAAATGGCTAATCCATTCCAAGCCCTCCAAAAACACCCCAGTAAATGTCATAATAAAGCTAAATTGACCTATAAACAATGAAATACTACAACAATTTGGACCATTCAATACCTAAATTAAGAATAAAAATGCAAAACCTGTAAATAAAGTGTATATTAGTGTACAAGAAATATTATTACTGTAACGTAAAATGTGGAAGCTTACCTTTTGAGTGAGGCTATCTCCGAAAGTGGCGGCAGGGGAGGAGGAGGACAAACGGCAGATACGTACACTTAACTTTATGAAACACACAAAAAAATGTCAGAAAAACAAACTATGATTTTTACATTTCTTTTTACTTTTTTATACTTTACGTAATTTCAATTTCTTCACCCCTGAATGGATGCCAGTCCGTTTACGGAATTTTTCAAACCACCCATGAGAAGCCTTGAACTCTGGGGTTGCCGTTGATGTCCCCTCTTCGCCGTCGTCTTCAGCTTGGGCAATCAAATCGCCGAAAATAGCGCTGGCCTTCTGGCAGATTGCCGTCTTGGTTTTCGTATCGCCATCGATTTCTTTGTCCTCGATCCATACAAGAAGCAGCCTTTCCATTTCATTATGCACATGGCTCCTCTTGTTGGACAAAATAGTCACGCCCTTGGAAGGTGTAGCTGCTTTGATGGCTTCCTTCTGCATAAGGATGGGGCCTATCGTCGACGGATTTCGGCCGTATTCCTTAGCGATCACACTCAACCGCAAGCCAGCTTCATACTTTTTTATTATCTCCATCTTTGTCTCCATAGAAAGCATTCTCTTCTTTCTGTGAACTTCGGCAACTTTCTTGGGACCCATGACTATATGTACTGTACGTAATTAAGTTACTTATGTAGTACATATACTAATTAGGTTCTCACAACACGATAAAGTAGCACAACAAAATCACTAACGAATTTACGATACTAAACGAAATCGTTGGACCAAACAAATGCCGCATGCGTACGATGAAGCTTCAGGTGCAAAGTGGCCGAGCGAAGGCACACCACCACGTAAGATGCATGATGGGAGGGATGCTGTCCAATGGGAGAGAAGGATCTCATGGCTTGGCTAGCATCAGGAACCAATGGGAGAGCAGGAGGATGGTGGCGAGTCTACTAGAACTAAGACAGCGACGCGCGGTGCGAGTTTCAAAATTGTTATCCGGGCGAATCTCGGACTTTCAGAAACCTTTCGTATCTTGAAAACTTTTCGTATGTAGAGCAGTAAAAATTTTTGTGTCGGCTTTCGTATCTCGAGTTTTTCGTAAGCTGAGCCTTTCGTATCTCGAGGTACCACTGTATACTCATGATTTTCATGTTTTGAAAATTGCTTGTTAATTTGACTGAATATTGTCTTGTTTTAATAACTTATTTGTTCTTTTCAAGGTATGTAGATCACTTCCCTGTATTGGGAGGGATGGGGATAGTGCTGTCAATGCACCTCACATGGTGCAATGTAGGCATTACTAAAGGGGGCATGCAGAGTCCTTTTGGCCCCTAGTTGCACCAACTTTTTAGTCTTTTACTTCAACTCCAGTCCTGGGTCCTTTCTTCAATCTTGCATCCCAGCCACTCTAAATATTACTTCTTACTTTGGGTTTTTTCCCAGTTCCACCTTTAGAAACTTGTATTTTATGTATGCAACTTACCAAGTAGTTACATAGCTATAGTTTCTAAAACCGTTGTCAGCTAGAATTTGTTTTGGTCAGGTGATACCGAAAATCAGTTGTTTCTGCCAGCTGGTACTGTCAACACAGTTTCAGTAGTCAGTGGAATTTTTGGAATTCTTTGCTGTCGCTCATTGTTGGAGTTATTTGGTGAGGTACTCTGAATATTGGAAGATTTGTTGTCGGTGATAGCTATTGAGGAAATCGTTTTAAATATTTTTGCACTGAAATTCACTAGTTTTGAATCGGTCTACATAATGTCAAACACTAGTTCATCTGGGATTAGGTATTGTAGTAAAGGCTGCAATACTAGGATTGCTAAAGCGGGTAATGATCCACATTCAGTTTGCACAGGTTGTAGGGGACAGACTTGTACACCTGATCAAACTTGTGGGGAGTGTATTCATTGGGATCAAAGAACTTGGAAGATCTTGACTAGTTACACGAACAAGTTAGAGAGAGATAAAAAGAGAAAAGCGGCTTCTAGAGCTAAAGCAAAAGCTTAATTAGTCAGGAATTGTCTAATGATAATTTGTCTCTTTCTGAACCTTCCCCTCCACCTGTCATTATTGGCAAGAGTCGATCAGAAATTTTTTATCATGCTCCAAGCAATGGAGAAATTAGGAGCGTCCGTGAAAACCCTAATGGACAAGGTAAGTGGTGAAGTGAGTGCAAGTGTAAGTGTGGCCCACTGATTCTCCTAGGCAAAGGTCCCTGTCAAACTCCACAGAACCTGGAAGGAGGCATACTGGTAGCCCAAGGGAGGTTAGTGGTCTGCCCACGCAGCAGTTGCCCCCCCCCCCCAGGCGATTCTGTTGACAAATCCCAGATCGCAACAGAGCACCATTGGAAAGGCATCTCTAAAGGAGTAACACTGGCGTCTAGTGCTTCCAGCTCCGGGAGTCCTCTCCCAGGCTACAGTGGCAATTCCGTGACGAGTCTCCATTGAAAAGGAGGGCTCGTAAGTTGTCTCCCTCTCCAGTCCCCTGTAAAAAGGCTAGCCCTTTACGGAAAGAACAGCCTCCGTCTAGTTTTTGGGACTCTCTGTCCAGAGAGATTCTCTCAGGATACGGCAGGAGAGGGACGTCGTAGTGAGAGGATCACATCCTCTAAGTCGAAGTCAAGAAAGTTTTCCTCTAGCAAACGTTCAGAGGTGAAGAGTACAGGGAAGAGTAGACTTCCGGAGATGCCTTCAGCACTGGTCCGCACCTGTAATACTGAAGGACAGGTAAGACTACCATCAGTCCCTCCTGTAATTCCCAAGACTCCTGGGAGACATCTTCAGTGTTCGGAGTATGAGAACCCGCCGACTCCTGAGCGCCCATCGGGGCTACAGTTTGCCCGCACGCCAGAGCAGCCTTTGGCGCCCAGAACTTCCGCGGCGACGCTAGAACAACCTTTGGCTCCCAAGCGTCCATTGGCGCACGGGAATCCACGAGCACCCGAGCATCCACAGGTATATATGCAACCAAGTGCAAAGAGGGACCAGTCTGAAGCGCTCGGACAGTCTGTCATCAATTTCAGCTTCAGGCCTACCGACAGGACTTCAGGTGATGGCTGCCCCCGATCCTTCTCTGTCAGCCATCCAGAATAAGTTAGACAGCATTTTGGGCTTTATTAATTCTGCAGCGCCCCCTATCCAACCTGTAGAGACCTTATCACCTATTTCTTCAGCCGAAGGAGAAGAGAAAGGAGAAGAGGAGGATAAAGAGTCTTCTCTTACTGCCTACAAAGCCTTGCTTTTTTACTTTGTAGACAATTTTTCAGATTCATTCTCGCCAGTAACCCCCACATCTCTAGTGTCTTCTTACATGAGGGACAAGCAGGAAGACTCCAGGAAATTACCGAAACTAGTACTGTCCTTTTCGGCTCGAAAAGCGTTAAAGGAAATTAACCTTTGGCTTGAGGATAAGAGGGATCAAGGCAAGGCAACTTCTGCTTCCCTCCTTCTCGTCTTTCAACTAGGAGACACTTGTGTTACGAAACCGGAGAACCTCTCTCTTTGGGTGTGTCTGCCTCCGCCCAGCGAGACTTCTCCGCGCTTATTGACTCAGCGAGAAGATCAGCTTTCAACTTGGCCAAGATAATGTTTATGACATCAGAATTAGACCACCTTATTAAGAATATCTTTAAGGTATTCGAAGTTTTTAGTTTCCTGGACTGGACAGTAGGAGCCTTGGGACGTAAACTGAAGAGTTATTCAATGTTGAAAGCGGAAGCTTTTACAGACATTTCGGGAGTTATCTCCTATTTAGATAAGGGAATTAGAGATGGTTCCGCAGAACTAGCCTCTCTCTTCATGTTAGGTATCCTAAAGAAGAGAGAACTATCTCGAGTATCTCGTACCCAAAAGTCTGCCTTGTATTCGCCCTTGGATAAGAAGCACCTGTTTCCAGAAGAGACAGTAGTGCTAGTTGCCTCCGAATTGCAGAAGAAACCAACACAGGAACTTCTCTCGCAATCCACTAAACGGACTAGAGAAAATATCCCTAGTGTACGTCCCTCGCCAGCCAGTCGAGGCCAACCCTTTCGGGGCAGGGGATTCAGTAGATATTTCCCAAGATCAAGGGGCAGAACACGTTTCACCCTTAAATCTATTAAAAAATCCTCAACCAAGAAGTAGTGTATCAATCCTTCGTGCGCCAGTAGGAGCGAGGCTCCATCAGTTTTGGGAAGAATGGGAAGCAAGAGGGGCGGAACCTTGGATCGTAAAGGTTTTAAGAAAAGGATATGATATTCCGTTCAAGAGAAAGCCACCATTATCAGGCTCTCTGATAGCTTTGACAGCTTACTCAGAAAATTCAAAGAAGTTCATCGCCCTTTCGGAAAAGGTTTCATCTCTTGCAAAAGAAAGCAATAGAGTTAGTAGAGGAGCCACTAACACCAGGGTTTTACAATCGTCTGTTCGTTGTCCCCAAGTCATCGGAGGGATGGATACCCGTATTGGACGTAAGCACTCTGAACCTTTATGTGCAAAAGACAAAGTTCAAGATGGAGTGCAAAAGACAAAGTTCAAGATGGAGACGAATCAGTCTGTCCTTTCATCAATCTGTCAAGGGGATTGGATGATCTGCATCGATATGGAGGACGCATATTTTCACATCCCAATACACCAAAACTCAAAGAGGTTTCTGCGTGTTGTCTTCAGGGACAAAATATACCAGTTCAGAGCGCTGTGTTTCGGGCTTTCGACCGCACCACAAGTGTTTACCCAAGTGCTAGCTCCCATTGCAAAATGGTTACATCTAGTCGGGATAAGGATATCCCTTTACTTGGACGATTGGCTTCTCCGGTCACAAACAAAGGAGAGGTGCGCGGAGGACCTTCAGAAAACCCTGACTTTAGCTCAGGATCTAGGACTGTTAATAAACAGATGAAAGTCACAGTTACTCCCCTATCAGGAATTAATCTATTTGGGAATGAGGATCAACTCAGTGAGTTTTTGGGCTTTTCCATCCCCACAAAGAATCGAGTCGTGCCTACAGAAGGTAGAGAAATTTCTAGTTCTCCAGGAATGCTCTGCAAAGGAATGGATGAGTCTTTTAGGCACTCTATCCTCAATAGAACAGTTCGTGACACTAGGGAGACTGCATATGAGGAACCTACAGTGCTTCCTCAGAGCGAATTGGAACAGAAAGAAGTTTCTGGACTCTTTTATGTTCCCTATCACACAGGAAATAAAGGAGGACCTGCAATGGTGGAAGTTAAGAGACAGACTTGCAGAAGGGAGATCCCTCCGCAGAGCCCCAACCTAGTGTTCTTTTCAGACGCATCAGATCAAGGTTGGGGAGCGATTCTGGGGGAAAAGGAAGTATCAGGCGTTTGGAATGCAGAACAAAAGCAGTGGCATATAAATCGGAAGGAACTGACTGCCATCCACTGGGGATTGCTGAAGTTCGAGGACGAAGTTCGCAACAAAGTAGTGGCGATACACTCGGACAGCAAGACAGCGCTCTCCTACATAAAGAAACAAGGAGGGACACACTCGTTTTCTCGTTGCGAGACGGCAAGGAGCCTGCTGTTATGGGTGAATTGGAATCATACCATTTTAATTCCGAGGTTTGTTCAGGGAAAACTCAATGTTCTCGCAGATGAACTGAGCCGCAGGAGGCAAGTACTTCACACGGAATGGATGATGAACCCAGTGGTATGCCTCGAATTGTGGAAACTCTGGGGGAAACCTATGATAGATCTGTTTGCCACAGCAAGAAACCATCGTCTCCCCCTTTTAATGTTCACCAGCCCCGGACCCAAAAGCATGGTCGACAGATGCGATGCTTTTGGACTGGTCAAACAAGGACTTGTACGCTTTCCCTCCATTCAAGATGGTGAGAGAAGTTGTCAGCAAATTTGGAACACATCACAACGTTTCGATGACTCTCATTGCTCCATTCTGGCCAGCGCAGGAATGGTTTCCAGATCTTTTAGATCTTCTAGTGGATTGGCCAAGGTTACTTCCTTAGAGAACAGATCTACTCAGACAACCTCACTTCAGGAGGTTCCATCAAGGACTATCCACTCTGTCTCTAACCGCTTACAGACTGTCCGACAACTCTTACGAGCGAAGGGGTTTTCAAGACAAGCAGCGAGAGCTATTGCGCAGTGCAGAAGGGAATCTTCAAGTAAAGTCTATCAGGCAAAGTGGGCTGTGTTTAGAGCCTGGTGTAAAGAGCATAATGTTTCGTCTTCTAAAACAACTATAACAGAAATAACAGATTTTCTTTTATATTTGAGAACAGTTAGGAATCTGTCTGTTGCGACTATCAAAGGCTATAAGGCGATGTTGGGATCTGTTTTCAAGCACAGAGAATTGGAAGTGTCGTCGAATAGAGATCTTGCAGATCTCATTAAGTCCTTCGATTTAGAAAAACCCAAAGGTTCGATGATATTATCTTGGAACCTAGATGTAGTACTTAAGTGGCTGTCGGAAACTCCGTGTGAGCCGTTGCAAAGAGCATCATTGGGAAATTTGACGAGAAAGACCTTATTCCTAGTAGCCCTGTCTACAGCTAAAAGAGTGAGTGAAATAAATGCCATGGACAAGAGAATAGGCTTTGCACAGGGTAATCTGGTTTGCGCATTAACCTTGGGGTTTTTGGCAAAAAACAAGATCCCTTCCAAACCGTGGCCTCGTTCGTTCAGTATCAAAAACCTCACGGACTTGGTAGGACCGGAAGAAGAAGAGAGGTTACTCTGCCCGGTCAGAGCTCTGAAATGTTATTTACAAAGGACAGAGAAAATTAGGGGCCCGTCCGATCGATTATGGTGTTCGTTAAGGAATCCGGCGCACCCGATGTCTAAAAACGCCCAAGCGTTCTTCTTACGTAGCGTAATTGTAGATGCTCATTCACAAGTGAAAGAAACTGACCTTAATAAACTTAAAGTGAAAGGTCACGAGGTAAGACCAGTGGCAACCTCTATCTCGTTTAAACACAATCTCTCTTTGGATTCGATTATTCAAGCAACATATTGGAAATGTAAATCAGTGTTCGCCTCGCATTACTTGCGTGATATTGAAACAGTATATGAAAATTGCAGTACCCTGGGTCCGTATTTAGCGGCAGGGCACAGCATTGGGTAAGGGTGTGTAGGAAGTCATACCTTCCTAGCCTATCTCTTCGCCTTGAACGAGGTTGTTGAGTTTTTTAGGGGAGCCTGGAGGTACTATAGATGTACTAGGAGTACCCTTCAGTCAAGTGTAGAGTTGGGTATAAATTTTATGGTTATGGTTGAGGTGATATGTTTTTTACTCTGGTAACATTTGGTTATTTGGTACTGTGCCCTGGGCAGGGGCATCCTTTGGTTGACCATGCTAGCCACGGACATTCCTTAGCTGCATGGATCCCACTGTTTAGAGGACGAGCCATTGCTATACCACCACGTCCCTATGAGTTAAGACGAGCGACTTCCAGAGGCAGTAATCAAATGTTCAGCGCTCTTAACAGGTAAGGAACCAACAAGCATCTGCATGGATGCTAGCACTAAATATATATTTGTTCATGCCACTTACCTGACAGATATATATATAGCTGTATTTTCTGAAGTCCGACAGAATTTCAAAACTCGCGGCACACGCAGTGGGCGGCCAGGTGGTAGTACCCATTCCCACCGCTGGGAGGCGGATATCAGGAACCATTCCCATTTTCTATTCATATTTTTTTCTGTCGCCGGTCGGTAAACAACTGTTTACAGACCTCTGCTCAGGATTTTTTTGGATTTGACTCGCTTTTAAGTATCTGATTGGTTTTTTGGTATTGAATTGGATTGTTGAATTGGCATGCGCGATAGTGGACCGTTTTTTTATTTTGGATTGGCTTTTCTATAAAAGATATGTCTGGATCAAGTGCTGTGAGTTTCAGAGTGTGTGTGAGGACTGATTGTAAGGTGAGGCTACCGAAAGCATCGGTAGACCCCCACACAGTATGTATGAGTTGTAGGGGGCATAATTGTTTGGTGGATAATCGGTGCAATGAATGTGAGAGATTGACCGATGATGATTGGAGAGTATATGAGTCCTATCGCCTTAAATTGGAGCGCGATAGGATCAGGAGGTCTTCCTCCAGGAGTGGTTCTACCAAAGGTAAGGCTAACATCTCTCCTGCATTAACACCTGTAGAGTTTGCAACCCCTAAACCTGTGTTGCCTTTGGGCTCTGATTCTGTGTCGGGAGAAGCTAATGCTCTCTCTCTTATTTTGGAGTCTCTTCGCACTCTGGAGACCAAAGTGAAAGCCTTAGAAACTGGCTCGGTGCAAGTGTGTGATCGTGCCCCTAGTGTTGTGGAGGGGGCGTCAGATCGGCCCCATAATGCCTCTAGGTCTAGACCTCTATCAGACTCCCAAGACTCAGGGAGTAGGTATGTCGAAAGCCGCAAGAGGGTTACGGGGGCTCCCCACCGATCTGGCGTCCCTTCGGCAGGCCTTGTAGCAAAGTCCCAGGCTGCCAAGGAGCGCGTACGAGCGCGCGTCCTGAAAGAGTGCTTTTCGTCCTCCGAAGCGTCCTCCCCCGCGCAAGGGGTGGAGTTGCTCGGAGAGACTCTCGTCCTCTGAAAAGGACGTTTCGTGTTGAGGACGCTTCACGTCCTGTATCGCCACTTTCGTCGGATGCGTATGACGCTTTTCCGCCTCAGAAAAGGGGTAAGATTCTCCTCCGATGAGGACGCTGTTGCGTGCACAGGGTGCGTTCTACCTGAGAAGCAGGTAGCTGTACCTGTGAGAAGGAAGGAGGCGTCCCCTCGCCCCTCGTCTTCTCGCAGGATCAGTCCTGCTTCCTCTGTTCGTTCTTCCCCAACGAAGAACATTCTTTTGTCCCTTCAGGACCAGCTATCGACGCTTATGGCTCAGAGGACTCGCCCAGCAGCAGTCGAGCCTAAGCGGAGGAAGGACCTTAGACTGCCCGTCAAGAGGACGAAGCAGTCTCCTTCTCCCTCTCCTACTTCGTCTCGTTCGCCAATCGCTTCTCCTTCGGCGATTCGCCGATCTCGTTCGTCCTCTAGAAGGACGTTGCGTCAAGACGCTTTTGAGGAGGACGCTCAGCAAGACGTTCGACAGGACGCTCTCAGGACGCTAGCAGGACGCTAGGCAGGACGCTTGGCAGGACCGCTTGGCCAGGACGTTCGGCAGGACGCTCGACAGGACGCTTGTCAGGACGCTCGGCAGGACGCTTGGCAGGACGCTAGGCAGGACGTTCGTCAGGACGCTCGCCAGGACGCTCGGCAGGACGCTTGGCAGGAAGCTCGCCAGGACGTTCAGGGCTCTTTTCAAGACGCTTTTGGGGATTCCGACCAAGAAGTCGTACCCCAAGACGCTAGTTTGCGCGCACAGGCACGTATTCCAGCGAAAATGTCTTCCCTTTCGTTTGAGAAACGTAAGGACGCTTCTCTGGCAAGTGAGGCTGCCTCGGGTGGCGCTAAGGACGCTCGTCCTCGTCAGGACGCTCTACCTTCTTCAAGTGGTAAGCGTCATAGAGAAGACAGCCGAAATAAGGCTTCCTCTAGTAAGGATAGGGGTCCTTTGATTAAGCCAAGACCCGACATTAGGACGCCCTCTCCGGACAGACGGTCTCCGCTTCCGTGTAGAGAAGAAGGAGAGCTGAGTAGTTCGGCTGACTCGGTTGAAGAGGAACCTTCTGCGGCCCCTTCAATCTCAGACTATAAAGTTCTCGTGCGGCGTTGCCTTCTTCTTTCTGAAGACAAGTTTCAGCCTGCAGCTCCCAAGTCTCCTCCTTCGCAGTTTTCATCATCTAAAACTGGAAAAACCCCGGAGTTTGTGGAGATGAAAACTTCTCTCTCCACTAAACGTGCGTTTAAGAAACTCCAAGATTGGATGGTACGAAGGAGAGATCAAGGCAAGACGACTTTCGCCTTGCCTCCAGCTAGACTCAGCGGAAAAGGGGGCATTTGGTATAGAACCAAAGAAGAAGTAGGAGTTCGTATCCCTTCTTCAGCTCAAGGAGATTTCTCCAGCTTAGTGGATTCGCAGAGGAGGTCTCTTTTATCCTCTGCTAAAGTAACCTGGACCTCTACGGAGACGGACCATCATTTGAAGGGTCTGCTCCGGACGCTTGAAGTGTTCAACTTCCTTGACTGGTGTTTGGAGTTCTGGATCTGCAAGCGAGAAGCCAGAATCTAAGTCTGGGGGAGCTGTCCAGCGTGTTAGCATGTATGGACAAAGCCGTCAGGGATGGTTCGGAGGAGATCGTCTCTCATTTTGGAACGGCTTTATTGAAAAAGAGAGCTTTGCTGTGCAATTTCACAGCTCGTTCGGTAACTCCAGCTCAGAAAGCGGATTTGCTGTTTTCTCCTCTTTCGAACCATCTCTTCCCCCAGACTTTAGTAAAGGACCTGACTAACAGTTTGCAAGAGAAGGCAACTCAGGACCTTTTGGCCCAGTCTACAAGACGTTCGGCCGTACCTTCAACCTCTTCAGCTGCGGTTCGACCGCCGAAGAAGGTTAAGCCCTTTCGTGGGGCCCCCCTCGAGAGCAGCTCCTCGAGGGAGAGGGTTTTCACGAGGAAGAGCTTCCTTTAAGTCAAAGCCTTCCAAGTGAGAAGCATGTCCTTCAGACACCAGTCGGAGCCAGACTGAAGTTTTTTGCGGGAGCGTGGAGAGAGGGACACGGACTCTTGGTCCCTCAAGATCGTGGAGCAGGGGTACAAGTCCGCCTTTTTAGATCTTCCTCCTCTTTTCTACGACTCCCAGAGACCTTTCTCCATCCTATCAGGGAGAGAAGAACGCAAGTTATTATTCGATCTCCTTCAACAAATGATCGAGAAAAGAGCGTTGGAACAAGTCGCGGACCTGGGGTCCCCAGGTTTTTACAACAGGATTTTCCTAGTACCGAAGCAGTCGTCAGGTTGGCGTCCAGTTCTAGATGTAAGCAGGCTCAATCTTTTCGTGGAAAAGACCAAATTCACGATGGAGACGCCTCATTCTGTTCTGGGAGCCTTGAGACCGGGCGACTGGATGGTGTCCTTAGACTTGCAGGACGCGTACTTTCACATCCCGATCCACCCTCTTTCAAGAAAGTATCTAAGGTTTTGTCTTAGACAAAAAAGTGTGGCCAGTTCAGAGCTATGTGTTTCGGCCTGACCACGGCTCCAATGGTGTTCACTGTAGTCATGAAGAACGTGGCGAGGTGGCTACACTCTTCGGGGATAAGAGTTTCCCTGTACCTCGACGACTGGCTGATCAGAGCGTCGTCGAGAGAGAAGTGTCTGAAGGACTTGCAGTTCACTTTAGCCCTAGCAAAGTCCCTGGGACTTTGGTGGTCAACCTCGAAAAGTCGCATCTGACCCCAACACAGTCCATCGTGTATCTGGGGATTCAGATGGATTCAGTGGCTTTTCGAGCGTTTCCGTCCCAGGAACGTCAGCGGCTAGGCTTAGAAAAGATCTCAGCCTTCCTAGGGAAAGAGACTTGCTCGGCGAGGGAATGGATGAGTCTGCTGGGAACCATTTCCTCGCTAGAAAGGTTTGTTTCCTTGGGAAGACTGCACCTCAGGCCTCTCCAATTTTTCCTTGCGGACGAGTGGAAGGCCAAGGACGATCTCAATGCCATATTGAGAATATCGCTTCCGATAAAGAACCATCTAAGATGGTGGTTGGACCCTCAGAAGCTTCAGGAGGGCGTGTTCCCTAAGTCTTCTGAGCCCCGACCTAGTGTTGTTCTCCGACGCTTCCATCACGGGCTGGGGAGAACACTAGGAGGGAAGGGAAGTGTCAGGCTCCTGGAGAGGGGAACAGGTAGCCTGGCATATAAATGTCAAAAGAACTGGCAGCAGTATTTCTGTCCCTGCAGTTCTTCCGAAAGGAGTTTGAAGAACAAGATTGTTCAGGTAAACTCGGACAATACCACAGCACTCGCTTATTTAAAAAATCAGGGAGGAACACACTCCAGAACGTTGTTTTCCCTAGCGAGAGAGATTCTGCTGTTGGCAAAGAGAAGAAATGTGACAATCCTGACGAGGTTCATTGCAGGAGTGCAAAACGTCAGGGCAGATCTTCTCAGTCGTCGGGAACAAATCCTACCGACAGAATGGACTTGAACGAAGACGTGTGTCGAGACCTTTGGACGTTGTGGGGACGTCCGCTGGTCGACTTATTCGCGACGTCAAGGACCAAGAGACTTCCTCTTTATTGCTCCCCGGTCCTGGATCCAGAAGCGATCGCGGTAGACGCGTTGCTTTGGAATTGGACGGGTCTAGACCTGTACGCCTTCCCACCATTCAAGATTTTGGGGGAAGTCATGAGGAAGTTTGCGGCCTCAGAAGGGACGAGGTTGACCCTGATCGCTCCGATGTGGCCAGCGAGAGAATGGTTCACAGAGGTCATGTCTTTCCTTGCAGACTTTCCAAGGACATTGCCCTGGAGGAAAGATCTACTCAAACAGCCTCACTTCGAAAGGGTTTTGTCTACCAAAACCATCTCCGCTCTGGGTCTGACTGCGTTCAGACTATCGAAAAGTTGGCCAGAGCGAGAGGTTTTTCGAAAGCAGCTGCGAGAGCAATCGCACATGCAAGACGTGCTTCCACAAGAGCTGTTTACCAATCGAAGTGGGCTTCCTTCAGGGCATGGTGTAAAAAGGAGGGAGTTTCCTCTTCCTCGACCTCTGTGAACCAGATAGCTGATTTTCTGCTCTTTCTCAGGAATGTGCAGAAATTAGCGGTTCCTACCATCAAGGGATATAAAAGCATGTTGTCAGCGGTTTTTAGGCACAGAGGCCTTGACCTTTCTGACAACAAGGACATTCATGACCTTTTAAAATCTTTCGAGACTTCGAAGGTTCCTCAAATGAGACCTCCGTCATGGAACCTTGACGTGGTTCTTAAATTCCTTATGTCAAGTCCTTTCGAACCGCTTCAGGCAGCGTCTCTTCGAAACTTGACAAGGAAGGCTCTTTTCCTAACTTCTCTTGCGACGGCTAAGAGAGTTAGTGAAATTCAAGCGTTTAGTAATTTAATGGGATTCAAAGGAGACAATGCTGTCTGCTCGTTGAACCCAAACTTTCTTGGCGAAGAATGAAAATCCTTCGAACCCTTGGCCGAAAACTTTCGAGATCAAGGGTATGTCAAGTCTGGTGGGCCAAGAACCAGAGAGAGTCCTGTGTCCGGTCAGGGCTCTCAAGTTCTATGTACATAGAACGAAAGAGGTAAGAGGTCCCTCAGGTAATCTCTGGTGCTCTGTGAAGAGACCAGAGTTACCTTTATCGAAGAATGCTGTTGCTTTTTTTCTAAGGGACGTCATTAAGGAGGCTCATTCATCTTTCCAGAAGACTGATTTGAGCCTCTTACGAGTGAAAGCGCACGAAGTTCGAGCTGTCGCTACCTCTCTTGCCTTCCAAAAGAACATGTCAATCAAGGACATTCTTGATTGCACCTTTTGGAGGAGTAACTCCGTCTTCGCCTCACATTATCTAAGGGATGTGAGAACGATTTATGACGATTGTAATTTCACTGGGGCATACGTTTCTGCGGACACAGTATTGGGGTCCGGAAGTAGCTCTTTCCCTATACCTTAGTTAGGATTAGGTTAGTTTTGTTGTTGTGTTTTTTAGGTTGTGGTGAGTCTTATGTGAAGATCTCCCATCCTTAGTTAGTTTTAGGGTTTTTTGTGAATAGTTGGTCAGGTGGTGGTCAGTTGCTTCGTTGCCCTCATATGTATGGCCTCGATGGTCTTGTCACGTTGAGGTCTCGTACCCGTTGACAGATCATCCAGAGTGCACCAGCACTACAGGTCTCCACCTGGCTGGCAACTCTGATTTAAGCAAAAGCAGCCTTAAGTGACAGTAATCACATAGTCTACTTTGCAAACAGGTGAGGAACCAAGATGTATATCATCTACTTAATTTAAGTTTCCTAAAAAATGCTATTCTGTCTCTTCCCACCATCCGAAGGTGGGATTCAGCTATATATATATCTGTCAGGTAAGTGGCATGAACAAAATGTTATTGTTATTATACAATTAAGTTTGTTCATACTTACCTGGCAGATATATATAATTAAATTGCCCGCCCTCCTCCCCTCAGGAGACAGGGGCTTTAATAAAATATGAATAGAAAATGGGAATGGTTCCTGATATCCGCCTCCCAGCGGCGGGAATGGGTACTACCACCTGGCCGCCCACTGAGTGTGCCGCGAGTTTTGAAATTCTGTCGGACTTCAGAAAATACAGCTATATATATATCTGCCAGGTAAGTATGAACAAACTTAATTGTACGTATAATAACAATAACATTTTTGTATTTATTAAATTTTAAAAAGTTTTGAGCATATCCATGGATCCCACCTCCTACAATGTGGGATTCAGCTACATAACTACTACTTGGTAAGTTGCATACATAAAAACGACTTTTATGATAAAATAAGATTTTATGTATACTTACCAAGTAGTTACATAGTTATAGTTTCTAAAACTGTCGGCAGCTAGAATTTTTGAAATTCGCAGAAGCGCTAGTTTGTTTTGGTCAGGTGATCTCCCCGCCCACTATCAGGGGAGTGAGGAACCAACACCATCCGAAAATCAGTTGTTTATGCCCTATTATCCATGTGAAGGGAGGAGGGTGGGCTTTGATCATGTAACTACTTGGTAAGTATACATAAAATCTTATTTTATCATAAAAAAGTCATTTTTATCTCCTTTATTTTCTGGGGCTCATTATCTTTTTGCCTAACCACTCTAATTCCCTCTTTTCACTGTCTCAAGCGTTGCATGGCAGGAAGTGCCCCAGTGCTTGGCTGGGCAGTCTAAATCTCATACAATCAAATCAGATTAGCATAGATCAATTGAGAGGAAATTTTTTTAAGGCTTACCAGGAACAACCGACTTTTATATGGTTTTTAAAGTAAATTACTCTTGTGCAAATGGTCTGCAATTGTTGACTTGGCACCTTTTTAGGGACCTCAACACTTCACATAGTAGATTGTTTAGGTAAGGTTTGCAGAAGTTACTTATATAAAGCTCATGTTTTTTAAACTTTGGTCCTCCTCAGTTATATCCTAGTATACGTACAATCTTTGCCCCTCCTTTGTCCTATTCCAATAGTACTATCTTCTTGGCTAGTAAAGAATATTTTCAAGATTACAGTGTTAATTTTAGTTAGTATAAAATTATGTCTGTTAGCTCCAGAGGTATAAAGGTATTCATAGTTCTTGAAAAAACCTTTGTCACAAGTGTTTTCCGTTTACCAAACTCATTAGTCAAATCATTATCTGAAGTTGAATTGCCTTGTTGCCACTATAATAACTGGTACATATTGTAACTATGATTTTCCTCATTTTTCATCTCTATGGTATCAGAGGAAATATAGCTTAAATTTGGGAATT
The DNA here is from genome assembly GCF_015104395.2 of Macrobrachium nipponense. NCBI lineage: Eukaryota > Metazoa > Arthropoda > Malacostraca > Decapoda > Palaemonidae > Macrobrachium > Macrobrachium nipponense. Next base: position 73,812,302 of record NC_087211.1, on the reverse strand, counting down.
TTACTTTATTCTACTTAACTACTTTATCGCTTCAGTTCTTATCTGGTAAAGACCTGCTTCGTTCAAAAACTCTTAAATTCTCTTTTAATGTATGTACATGTATTGCAACTTTGCCACTATAGGCAGTCCCCTGGTTATCGGCAGACTGTTAATGGCGATCCGGTTTTATGGCACTTGTCCACCGCCATAAAATTATCGATTTATGGTACATTAACAGGCCGAGTTCCAGAAATCGCAATGATAATATTATGCTGCAATACAATCCTAACACAGGCGCCATTAACTGAAACTCTGCATCATAAATCACCTAATTTTGGTTAATGGCGGTTTTCGGTTATCAGCACCCCGCCAATAACCGGGGACGACCTGTATGTATTATTTTTCAAATTAAAATTTTAGATGAACCACTATTTCATGATTTTTTTTCTTGAGTCTAGATATGAAAAGAGACTAACAGGTTATACTGTAACTGTAACTCCAGCTTCTTATTGGCTTTTCAGGTTCGATGTTGGGAAGTGCAGAGAGATGGTAAAACTATAGGAAAGGCACAACAGACTATGGGAGGTCCTGTAATGGATGTTGCATGGCACGACGATGGAAGCAAGGTCATTGTTTATTTTGAGTTTCATACAAATTATTACAGTGGAACCTCAGTTTTCATACGTATTCCGTTCTGGAACCTTCGACAAAGTCTGAAATGTATGAAAACCTAAAAGATAATTCCCATAAGGACTAATGTAAATACAATTAATGTTCCAAACTCCCAAAAATATTAAAAAAAAATTTTTTTTGCAGGGATTAAGCACAGTTTTACATACAGAAAACAATGAGAAATAAATGTAAATGAATTATAAAACAAATAATGAAATTTAACATCACCCTACAGGACTTCAGGTATCAAGAACCTATCTGGGATTACTTCTCTACACTTTTTAGTAGCACTGTCTGGGGTTACTTCCCCTCTTTGTTTTTTACTGGCACTAGGATCATCTTGAGAATCACTGGACCCCTTTCACACAACAAAACTGTCCTGAGACATTATTTTCTGATGTCTCTTCAAAATCTGGCAGAAGTGATACAATACATTGTCATTAAACATATTAAGAGACATAGATTACAAAATCCTTGTTAGGATGAAACTTCTCAATAAAAAATTTTTTATCACTCTACTTGGCAAATATTTCTTTAATCACTGAAGTAGGTACAGTATCCCCTCTTTTCCTTCTCCTCCTTGGATTCCTCATCTGCCATCTGTTGCTGTTCTTACTGAAGTTTTTGCAGCTCCTCTTCCCTGTGGGCGTCTACTAACTCTTCCACATCCTCACCACTCACATCCAAGCTGATTTCCCCAGACACAATAGATTCCACAACAGGCATAGGTCATCTGGGAGCCTTAAACCCTTCAAAATCTTTCTTGAGGTAACACTCTGGCCACAATTTTCTCCAAGATGAGTTTATTGTCCTGGAAGTTACTCCCTGCCAAGCCTTATCTATAAGACTTATGCAGTTAAAGACACTAAAGTGATCCTTCCAGAATTCTCTTTGGCTCAATTCAGTGTCTGAGGTCTCTTAAAAGCACCTTTGAAATAGTGCCTTTGTGTACAGTTTCTTGAAGTTTGAGATGATTTGCTGGTCCATGGGCTGGATGAAAGGAATGGTATTAGGGGGCAAGAACTTGACAGTGATGAATTTAAATTTATCCAACAACTGGTCTTCCAAGCCAGGAGAATTTGGAGGAGCATTGTCCATTACCAGGAAGCACTTGAGGGGCAATTGATTTTCCTAGAGGTATTTTTTAACCATAAGGCCAAACACTTCATTGACGCACTCTATGAAAATTTGCATTGTGACCCATACCTTTTTGTTTGCCTTTCACATCACAAGCAATTTATTCTTAACAACATTATTGTTCTTAAACACTTGGTGAGTTTCAGAGTGATACACTAGTAGGGGTTTCACTTTGAAATCCTTGCTGGCATTCCCACAAAATGAGAGTTAGCCTATCCTTCATAGGCTTGTGGCCTGGCAATGAACTTTACTCCTGCATGATGTAGGTCCTCTGGCATTTTTTTCCAAAACAGGTCTGTATCGTCACACGTTTGTTGGAACTCTCAGCCTCTCCATGCCGTATGACACTGTATGCCCATATGTTTTTGAATTTTTCAAACCAGCTTCTGCTGGCCTTGAAATCACTAACAGTTTCTCAAATTCTTACTTAGATCAACATGCAATAACCTAGTCTTTTCACAAATGATCACTTTGGTCACTATCCCCAACTAACTGTTTTTCATTGATCCACACCAATAGAAGCTTTTCAACGTCTTTCACTAGTTGCGATCTTTGTTTTGTTAATAAAGTGACCCCATTCGCAATATTAACTACCTTACTTTCATTTTTATTTATTTTGCTAGGATAGAGCTGATTGTCGATACTGACTTGCTGTACATCCTAGTGGGATCACCAAGACTGCACCAGTTTCCTACTTCATGACAAGTTCTTTCTTAAACTCTGTTGTATTTCTTTGACCCCATGATGGCTAGTATTACAGTCAGTTTCACTAGCTAAAACAAACGAATACGTGCGGTGATGCGGACTGCTCACAAGGTGGTGCCCATTCAATGAGACAAAGGCAGAATGGGTTACGAGAGAAGATGGGATGCTTTGTTTAGATGCTCGGTAAGTGGCCTAGTCATGTGGTGGGCCCCAGAAGGAGCGTTTCCGAGTGTATGAAATCTGAGGAAACATACGAAACCCAAGACAAAGATTTGTTGGAAAAAATCTACGAAAACCAATTTGTACGAAAACCGAGGTTCCACTGTATAAAGTTTTTGCAAATTTTCCTCTGAATTTTTTTTCTACTACTATTAAAAAATATTCATGACGTGTGACAAAGCATGTCATATGTGAACATGTATCAGTGTTAAGATGTGAAGGATTGCATTAGATGTTGAGTAATTTTATAATTTATTACATAACTTACAATCTCATTCTTTATGGTTTACTGATATTGTAAAAAATTACTCTCTTGCCACTGAAATTATACCATACTTCTGGTGTATCATGACACTGTGTAGCATAACTTTAGCACTATATCCTTAGATTGATAATCCTTTAGAGATGTTCACTATTATTGTCTTATGAAAGTACAAATTATAATTTTATGTATGCAACTTACCAACTTACCAAGTAATTACATATCTATAGTTTCACTATTTGTCAGCAGCTAGAATTTTTAGAATTTGCAAGAGTGCTATTTTGTTTGGCTAAGCGACCACCCCACCCACTACCGGGTAGAGAGAAACCAATCAAGCAGCAGATTTTTTAATCTAGCAGAATCTTCTCAGTCGATGTCTCAGGCATTTGGTGAAGTACCTTTGGTAGCCTTTTTGGCATTGATTACTTATTATCTTGAATCCAGTATTACGGGTTTGTCTCAATTTAGACTTAGACTTTGTTTATGCTAGTAACTGGCGATGTCCGATGCTAGTACTCAAGATGGAAAAAGAAACCCACAAAATTACTGAGTATAACTTGTTTACTTGTAAGTATTTATATTCTTAAAGACCCTGTCTGGCAACCTACACATCTCTTGAGAAAGGGCCACAGATAGGGCCTGAAAGTACTCAAGTGTTGAGTAAAATAGTATGCAAATACTTACAAGTAAACGAGTTATACTTAGTAGTTTTGTGGGTTTCTTTTTTTCCATCTTCAGAAGAAAACTGAGAGAAGATTTTCTTTGATTCACTAGTACTCAAAGCGGTATGTATGTAATGGTTATAAAAATGTTATAATCATGTCAGCCTAAAACAGGTTTAACCCAGCAAGAATAGTGGGAGTATATGAGCATCACATACTAAGTGATGACAAGATGAGCTTATTCTGACTATTAACATGGAAGCAAATGGTTGCAAGGAGTGACGTATTGATTGACCATATTTTTAATAGTATTCACATAGCATTAGTGAAATAAAAAAGCTATACATGTACAAGGAATAATACATGTCTTCGTTTTCGTAAGATTTTTAAGAAATGAAATATTTTCTTTAAATCTAAAGAACACCACATACAAGTACTGTAGGGGTGTGTCCTATCATCATAGGATGTCTCCTCTGATGAGTAGCATACTGACTATGTTATCATAGGATGTCTCCTCTTTTCGAAATGCATGTTCCCTTTGCAGCGCAAGGACATCTGTCTACAGTGCAATTACTTTGGCAATACATAAGTTGACGATAGGATATTACGAACGTATCTGCATTGAGCATATTTCCATAGAACATCCCCTTGTGTTATCCTGTTGTCTCCTCTGTGTACTTGGAGAAGACCCATGTTAGACCTCTTCATTTCACTGTTCAACAGGAAGCGAGAGGTCTACTGTTCATGGTCCCAGATTTGTTTATTTGGGCGGAGGACTTACTTCTGCCTACTGGGAACACTGTTGGAGGTTGAATGATGGAGTGCATCACCTCCCTTTCTCAAATCTTCCAAAGACCCAGGAAAGTTGCATTAAACTCTTAACATGATGTGGAGTTGTTTGTCCTGTACGCTCCATGACCCCAAAGGCCAGGAGCTCTTCGAAATGAGCACCTCAACCTTCGGAAGGAGGCGTCCGAGTACGGGAGCAGATCTAGAGGGGGTGAATTAAGAGGCTCCAAAGTCTTAGGCTGACCCTAGTAGCTCCTTGTGGCCCCATTCTGAGTGGCCAAAAGAGAGTCCACCTTAGCTCAGCCTTCTTCGCCAGTTTTGTTTGGAGAGATTCCACAAATCACTACGATCTTTTATTTCTTCATATCTAGTCTGTCCAGTATTTTTTTCTAGCGAGAGATCTTTCCTGCAGAGCAGCGACTCAGATGTAAGGCTAGTACTTCAGAGGGTTTCTTTCAGCCATTACAAGACCACCATCTGCTGCTTTGATTAGTGTCAACAAAATGATTTTTCTCCACTCAAGAGTTCCTGTTCAGTAGACAAGATCATCTGGATATTTTTCAGATCTTTCTGTTGATACTGGTGAGGGACTACAGAGCTGACTTGTGATTAGTCCATCTGAAGGATGTGGACATCACTTTGCCATGAGGTTTATGTGTTTCAAGAACTTTGAGCAGTCTTGTTTACCTAGGAAACTCACACCTCCTATTTAGGACCTTACTCTGGTACTGAGTAGTCTTTCTCAAGCTCCATCGAGTTTGTCTGCCAATTGTCTTTTAGGGAAGTGACTTTGGAAACAGTTTTCTTTCTGACCTTGGTTTCCTTGAAGAGTTGGAGAGGTTCAGGGTCAGGCTTGATGTAGACTTGCAACGGGTTGGGGTCAGTAGCTTTCAAATTTGGCCAGGAATTCATGGCTAAGACCTATATTCCCTTGGTTCACGATGACAGCTTTGCCTCCTTTCCCATTCCTTACAGTGTGGAGATTGTTATCAGTAACCTTCAAGAGTTTATGCTTTGACCCATCAAAGCGCTGCATTGTTATCTGAAGGTCTCATCGCCTAGTTTAGGTATTGAGACCTGATTAACACAAGCCAGGTCAAGAAAGACTTGTCCTAGAGTACCCTTTTGTTTTACTACACAGGATGATTAGGCAAGCCTACTCCTCATCGTCAAGTTTTACGTATTTAGCTGGCCTTGAGAGAGGCTAGATACGTAAACGGAAATAATTGAAGGAAGACAAGTTGAAATTAATTGAACTTACCGTAAAACTGATTATTAATGAATACTTCTTTAGGGGAAAAGGTCGCCAGAAAACTTAGCTCGTTACTTTACAGCTATTTATTTACAAAAAGGCCCGTGTTGGCCTGGAGAAAAGGTAAATGATATTGGCCCCCACGTTGGGGCTTATAATCTCTCACAAGTGGGTAGCTGGCTAAAGTGTGACTAATTCGAGCTGGTTTCATAAAACTCGGGTAATGCACACTTGCGGGCAGAGAGAGACGGCACGTGACTCATGGAATCTGGAAAAGAATCCCAGATTAAACGAGATAAAAGAAAAAATGACTTCTTGCTTTGATTAATTAATTCTCTAATACTGGGGAGAAGGAACTTTTAAGGTTTCACTGAAGTATGCAATGACTCCATTGGTCTGGGACGATCACACAAGGGGAAGCATGCGGCCATGAGGCAGTGAGAGGGAACAAAAGGATGAATTCCTTTTGTTGCTGGAAATTGAATTGGGAGAATGAGGATCAAAATGATAATAGGTGATAAGGGAGAGACTGGCAATATGCTGTTCCACAAGACGTACCTGGATGTCGTGTTCAGTGTGGACCTTTGTAGAAAATGTGGCTCTTTGTAGAAAAGCATGGGCCTCCTTTTGTCTGAGGCCTGGGTCATCGGCGCGCCACTCACACCCTGGATAGGCCTAACAGGGAGACAGGTAGTTGGACATCTGTCCGATATCACGTCTCGCAGCCGACTGAGAGAGAATTCAGGTGGGTTGCTTGGGGGTTGGAAGTCAGCTTAACCCCCCACGATCAAGGCAAATCCTGGAAAACAAGCATACAGCCAGCAGAGGGGTCACAGGAAAGAGAGCTTAAGATATAGGTCTAAGAAGTACCAATCTGCCTACATCCTTCCCTTTTGAGATACGTCCCTAAAGCTGACAAAAGACTCTTTTCCCCCAACTGGGGAACTCCCTATCTCTAGCTGGCGGGTTTTGGGTTTCCCGCGTTTACTAAAAATCAGCTGATATTCTAAAGAAATGGCTGCCGTTTTCCAAATCAAATTAATTCATTGATATCTGGGTAGACGATCGATCTATAAACGTCACAGCTCCCCCTGTTAAGAAGGCATTCACTCCCTTTCGAGCGTGAAGGTCTTGGCTTAAATAAATTGATCGTCTCGACTACCCAGTTCTCCTACTCCAACTTGAAGTTTTTTGAGCAGCAATACAGCTAACTACAGTGGCCTACCTAACTTATAGGCAAAGATGCTAAGTGTACTAACTTAATGTAGTGATGTAGTCTAGCCTAAGTAATAACTACGGGTTGTCTTGTGACGACAGTCTACTCTACCCCTAGATAAGGTTACTTGAAAATTCTACTTGCTACTAACCTAATGCCCTGGTACTAAATCATTAGCCTAACCTACTCATTATAGTTAAATGAAGACGCAATCATTCCAGAGTGTGGTACGCACAGCAGTAGTTCAGCGGAATTGTTAAAATACATGAGGTGAGGTAATGAAGCGTGAGGATGATGAGTGGTTAGTGCATTACCAGGATGGAAATGTAATGAGGTAATTATATTTAAGTAAGGGTTAGTATCACCATGGCTAGGGGTTAGAGGGTTAGTTCTACTGGCAGAGATCAGGCTGGCTGCCTTCTCTGGGTAGGTGCCAGGATCACTCTGCAATTGAATGCGACACTGTACCTCGGGCACAGGTGTCAAGGAGAGCATGTGACTCTTTGGTTAGTGTGTGAATGATTTGCTACGTCCCTTCTTCTTCTTCTTATTCCTCCAGGACCTGGCTATACCAGTCCTAGGAGTAGACGGAGGCACCGACTCTGGGGAAAAGCCAGAAACGCCGGCAGGAGCAGAGGCAGTGGTAGCCTGAGGGATTTCAGGAGAACACCCTACTTCGGTATCTGCAGCAACCGTCGTAGAGGTGGAACCTACTGCAGGGGAGGCCCTCACTCCGGCTGCTGCGACAGCCGTCGTAAGGGGAAAACTCCAGGCTGACTCCTGGTCGGGCAGTTCCTGGTTTTCCAGAGGAGGTATGAAGGTTAGGTCTGCCGGAGGTTCATCCTCGGGCGTCAGTGGTGAGGGTGAAGAAGACTCATGGACTTTGGGTTGGCCATGGGCTGCGGTAAGCTCCATGCCTGTTGGAGGATCTCCTGTAGGAGGATCCTTGGTTAGGTTAGGCGCCGGCACTAGCTCGGGGCCAGGCGCAGAAGTCAAGTTCTGTGGTGGCTCTACGTCCAGGCTGGACGGAGCTTGGCACTGCTCAGTGCTGCCAAGTGGCACTGGCAGAGTGTGGAGGTCGACTGGACCTGTGGCGGGTACCGGAGGTGCAATACCTCTCAGCGTGCCCTTGGAAATGGGAGACAGAGGCTCCTGTCTCTTGTTGAAGGCTAAGCCTTGTGGAAAATGGACATTGTCCGCTGCTGGTAGTCAGCTAGGGCACCCAGGCCAATTAGTAGAGTGCCCTATTACGTTAGATGAGTGGTTAGTGCATTACCAGGATGGAAATGTAATGAGGTAATTATATTTAAGTAAGGGTTAGTATCACCATGGCTAGGGGTTAGAGGGTTAGTTCTACTGGCAGAGATCAGGCTGGCTGCCTTCTCTGGGTAGGTGCCAGGATCACTCTGCAATTGAATGCGACACTGTACCTCGGGCACAGGTGTCAAGGAGAGCATGTGACTCTTTGGTTAGTGTGTGAATGATTTGCTACGTCCCTTCTTCTTCTTCTTATTCCTCCAGGACCTGGCTATACCAGTCCTAGGAGTAGACGGAGGCACCGACTCTGGGGAAAAGCCAGAAACGCCGGCAGGAGCAGAGGCAGTGGTAGCCTGAGGGATTTCAGGAGAACACCCTACTTCGGTATCTGCAGCAACCGTCGTAGAGGTGGAACCTACTGCAGGGGAGGCCCTCACTCCGGCTGCTGCGACAGCCGTCGTAAGGGGAAAACTCCAGGCTGACTCCTGGTCGGGCAGTTCCTGGTTTTCCAGAGGAGGTATGAAGGTTAGGTCTGCCGGAGGTTCATCCTCGGGCGTCAGTGGTGAGGGTGAAGAAGACTCATGGACTTTGGGTTGGCCATGGGCTGCGGTAAGCTCCATGCCTGTTGAGGATCTCCTGTAGGAGGATCCTTGGTTAGGTTTAGGCGCCGGCACTAGCTCGGGGCCAGGCGCAGAAGTCAAGTTCTGTGGTGGCTCTACTCCAGGCTGACGGAGCTTGGCACTGCTCAGTGCTGCCAAGTGGCACTGCAGAGTGTGGAGTCGACTGGACCTGTGGCGGGTACCGGAGGTGCAATACCTCTCAGCGTGCCCTTGGAAATGGGAGACAGAGGCTCCTGTCTCTTGTTGAAGGCTAAGCCTTGTGGAAAATGGACATTGTCCGCTGCTGGTAGTCAGCTAGGGCACCCAGGCCAATTAGTAGAGTGCCCTATTACGTTAGATGAGTGGTTAGTGCATTACCAGGATGGAAATGTAATGAGGTAATTATATTTAAGTAAGGGTTAGTATCACCATGGCTAGGGGTTAGAGGGTTAGTTCTACTGGCAGAGATCAGGCTGGCTGCCTTCTCTGGGTAGGTGCCAGGATCACTCTGCAATTGAATGCGACACTGTACCTCGGGCACAGGTGTCAAGGAGAGCATGTGACTCTTTGGTTAGTGTGTGAATGATTTGCTACGTCCCTTCTTCTTCTTCTTATTCCTCCAGGACCTGGCTATACCAGTCCTAGGAGTAGACGGAGGCACCGACTCTGGGGAAAAGCCAGAAACGCCGGCAGGAGCAGAGGCAGTGGTAGCCTGAGGGATTTCAGGAGAACACCTACTTCGGTATCTGCAGCAACCGTCGTAGAGGTGGAACCTACTGCAGGGGAGGCCCTCACTCCGGCTGCTGCGACAGCCGTCGTAAGGGGAAAACTCCAGGCTGACTCCTGGTCGGGCAGTTCCTGGTTTTCCAGAGGAGGTATGAAGGTTAGGTCTGCCGGAGGTTCATCCTCGGGCGTCAGTGGTGAGGGTGAAGAAGACTCATGGACTTTGGGTTGGCCATGGGCTGCGGTAAGCTCCATGCCTGTTGGAGGATCTCCTGTAGGAGGATCCTTGGTTAGGTTAGGCGCCGGCACTAGCTCGGGGCCAGGCGCAGAAGTCAAGTTCTGTGGTGGCTCTACGTCCAGGCTGGACGGAGCTTGGCACTGCTCAGTGCTGCCAAGTGGCACTGGCAGAGTGTGGAGGTCGACTGGACCTGTGGCGGGTACCGGAGGTGCAATACCTCTTCCAGCGTGCCTTGGAAATGGGAGACAGAGGCTCCTGTCTCTTGTTGAAGGCTAAGCCTTGTGGAAAATGGACATTGTCCGCTGCTGGTAGTCAGCTAGGGCACCCAGGCCAATTAGTAGAGTGCCCTATTACGTTACAGGTTTTGCAACGGAACTGCGAATGGTCAATCTCCCTCCTTGGTAACGGGGGAGACTGTTGGTGGACGTACTTCCTAGAGGAAGTAGAATTCGATGACTCCTTGCTTTGGAGTGATTTGTTGTGGGGTTAGGACCCTAGGCTTTTGGAATGCGAGGGAGAACTTTCATGTCTTGCCCTAGAGGAGGGTCGTAACCTCTGGAATGTAGCTTGCAACTGCAAGGGTACAAATTCTGGAAAATGAGGGTCTGGTGACCCTCAATTGGACGGTCGGTCCGGAAGGATCAGCTTGATATGGTTGATACCTTCGATGGTGATTAAATGACGTCTATCGACGTTTGCCCCTCGGGGGATTCGGTCTTCCCGTATCAGGGAGATTTGAGCGCCAGAGTCGTCGTAGGCTCTGACGTGGCTTGGCTGATAATGGCTTTGGAGGGGTGCGACTGTTATAGGGCCCTTAGCTGGGGGTCCTAGTGAAGAAGGATTAGTAACGGCCATTGCGATGGCAGGAATAGTTATGATTAGCGCACCTCCGTAGTTTGCAGACATGTGACCCTTGCGGCCACAGTCGCGGCAGAAACTTGTTCCAGAACCTCTTCCGTGGCACTGGATGGTAAGGCGAGATGGCCCCACAGGTTGCGAATCTGTGGAGTTCACCAAGGCTGGCAGTGTGCTCTGGCACAGGTGAAGAGTCCTCTCTGGCAGTGATGTGAGGTAGGGAGGTTAAGGAAACCTCCGTTGAATCATCCTCAGAAGCAAGTCCGGGGTTAACTGGTGGGCTTACCTCTTCCAAAGTGGAGGAGGTAGGCGGTAAGAGGCTGAGATGATGCGGAAGAAACTTCGGGCTCTGACACTGGGTCAGGGCCAGGTTCACAAATAAAAGGGATGTCTGGGACATCGGAGGCACTAGCCTCTGAATCTAAAAACTGATGATTGATTATGAGGCATGCTGCAGGGATACCGGTGCATCTGGTAGTGGGGAGCTGCGTCCAGGGGAGATACGGCTTAAGTTAAATCTCGGCCCAATATCACCTGAAAAACATCATGAAATTGGTCAACTACGCCCAGGCGGCACAATGTGGTTTCCTTGGTCACCTGATCCAGAAAGGGTATTTTTACATTCAGAAGGACCGAAGGAACAGAATAGAGGTTACCGTCAATCCATTCAAACTGAATTTCTTCGTTCGTCTGGATTTTGGCACCCCTAGGCAATGCCTTTCTGGAAATAAGGGAGACCTGGGCTTCGGTGTCGGCCATGACTTGTACCCACTGAATAGCCGTAGGAGACTGTTCATCAGGCAAGGGCTACATGGTAGCCTTGGAGAACGTTCACCCTGGAAGCTCTCCTCCCAAGGTAGAGACCGACTTGGGCACTGGTCGGAATCCACAGCATGCCCACGCACACAACAAGTGGTGCAGAACCTCCGCAACCACCTCTTACCGGGAGTCCAGCTCATGGAAGCTAGCAGAGAGATTGCGTCATCTAGGAGAGCTAGCTCATGCTTTCTCTCTTCTTCTCTTTCCTTTCTCTCTGCTTCTCTGGCTTGCTCCTCTGCTTCTCTTTCTTCCTTTTCTTGCAGGCGCGCGGCAGCCTGCTGCGCCTTTATCCACTGGTCAAGTGCTGGTCCAGTGTAACCAGCCTCCTTGCCCAGAGTTATGAGGGCTCCGAGCTTCTCTAGCTCTTTCTGGCAAAGAAGTCGGGAAGCAGGGGAAGACATTTCCCTTAGGCTGCAGTAGAGGCTCGGAGGAAAATGAAAATAATGGCCAGGAAAGGGTACTGAATGGAATAGGAGTGCCTACTGTGGGAAGTGGCACTCACTTGGAAATGGGTTCTGCAATGTGGTAATGAAAAGTCTGAGAAGACTGGGTGCTCGGTGGCACTTTGTGAATGGCACCTTCTGATGAGGTGAAAAAATCGAATGAAGTGTGCGGCGTACGTCACACTTACGGGCGTTCCCAACTTGGGAGACGTTGGAATGGGCTACCTGTAGGTCCAATACAGGTGCACGGCACTTATGAGGAGGCGTTCCTTGGGCAGCACTAGTAGTGCTGGTATTGCGGCACTTCGGGAGGCGTTCCCTTGATTGGTCCGAAGGATCACTGATCCTTGTACCTGGACATTAATGAACTGGGCGTTCCGTAAGGACGGACACGCAGGTTTGTCAGCACTTAGGGCTGGTATTGCGGCATTTGGGGAGGCGTTCCCCTTTGTTGAGTGTTCCGAAGGATCACTGACCCTTGTACATGGACACACTAGTTACTTGGGCGTTCCGTGGAGCACTGGTATCGTGCTGGTGTGTCCCGGACACTACATGCAGTATACTTAAATATACTGAAGTGAAATGGCACTGCTCATGGCAGAGTGTAATGGTGGAGGAGAGAAAGTAAAAGGTGGGAGTACTTCAGCAGCCAGTCGATGGACAGTGTCAAGAATTAGTGGCACTGTGAAATGGTAAGACCTGACGTGCACTGGTGGTGGCCAGTCCTAAACTGGTAACGACTTCCCTGTCTGGAAGTAATGAATATGCGTGGCACACTGTGCAAATTGTGCTTGCGGTATACGCAAGTCTTTCGTGATAAAGAAAATGAAAAGACCACTCGGGCAACGACAGGTAATGGAAATTTTAGAAATGCTCAGTCCCTCGCTGAAGTACTCGGTAAATGAAATAAATAAATGCTTGCAAACTGCAATGGACACATGCGCGTACGTATCACGCTGTGTAAATGAAAGACACAAGAGACTAAAATAATGTTAATTCTGCATGCTATAATTAATGGTAAGATGTAGTACTCTTGGCTTCGGGAATACTGGGTTCTCTCTCTCTCTCTCTCTCTCTCTCTCTCTCTCTCTCTCTCTCTCTCTCTCTCTCTCTCGGGGAGAGGTGAAAAAATGATATAATGAATGTTTCTCCCTTATATTGAATTGAACTACTAATGTTAGTTTAATATGACGCAACTTGCGTAAAATGATTTACTTACGTTAACGTGAAATGAAAGAATTGCTTTGGATAACGTTTTATGAAAATGATAACGTGCTCGCGGTGAACGATGTTTACGTTAATGTTAGCAGCTTGCGCTTATGAGATGATTTGCGTTTCAATATGAATTTTACAAAGACGCGTTTTACGTTAACAATTCTTGTGATTTACTCTACTTGAGATTTACGTTAACTTTATGTAAGATTACTAGGTCCCTGTGAACAGTGAAATGACGGTAAGGATTTTAAAACGATGTTAGCAAACACTTGTGAATGAGGTTACGTTAAGTACGAAGTGAAATGAAATTTTCGCTCAGCGCGCGAGTGATTGATGCGAGGTGAAACACGTGAGGGAGCTGGGTAGCGCACAGCATGTCGTTCAAAACAGCTGATTCTCTGTAAATGCGAAGGCAATTTACAACACAAAATTCTACTTTCTTATTCAAGGCTAATTACGTTAATTTCTCTGGCAGAACGATAGATACTAGTACCAAGATTGATATTATTTACGTTAAAACTTCGAGACTTACGTTACTTTGCTTAAATTGTTTAGATAATGTTGAAAGAGATAACAAACATGGCTGCCGCTGTGAGCGAAAACGAAGGCTGGTTGAGACCGCGCAGGCGCGAGAGTGCGCTAAGCTGAATTAAGCTGAGAGGTAAGCGGTTACCAACACTTGGAATGAGAACTAAGTTAAAAATGAATACCCTAACCATATCACAGACAAAAAGAATTGTACACTTCTTTGCCGTAACTATTAGTAAAAACACTCCTAACTAGCTAGGCTTTCTAATACAGCAATAAACCCTGGCAAAGCACTTCCTAGTTTGATCTGGTCCTTTCTGGCATCTATCTGCACACGTGTTAGTGTGTCGTCCTACGACAACAATGCGATTTACAAAATAATAGAATTCGCTCGGCGCTCTGGCCGTTACAATAATAAGATTTCTACCCTCACATTTGTTTAAAACACTTCTACAATAAGAATACTTAAACGTACCTTAAGCTAACATTGGTTATACAATAATCATATTAATGAATGGAATACCTTACCGTGAGTCAGTGTCTTTTCTCCCGTGCAAGTGTGCTTAGTTTTGCGCTTTGAAAAACATTTACAGTTTACGTTTTACAACGGATAACGCGATTTACAAGCTTTTTTTAAGCAAGCTAGGTTCAATCCTGGCAAGATTCGCCAATTTTACGTATTTAGCTGGCCTTGAGAGAGGCTAGATACGTAAACGGAAATAATTGAAGGAAGACAAGTTGAAATTAATTGAACTTACCGTAAAACTGATTATTAATGAATACTTCTTTAGAGGAAAAGGTCGCCAGAAAACTCAGCTCGTTACTTTACAGCTATTTATTTACAAAAAGGCCCGTGCTGGCCTGGAGAAAAGGTAAATGATATTGGCCCCCACGTTGGGCTTATAATCTCTCACAAGTGGGTAGCTGGCTAAAGTGTGACTAATTCGAGCTGGTTTCATAAAACTCGGGTAATGCACACTTGCGGGCAGAGAGAGACGGCACGTGACTCATGGAATCTGGAAAAGAATCCCAGATTAAACGAGATAAAAGAAAAAATGACTTCTTGCTTTGATTAATTAATTCTCTAATACTGGGGAGAAGGAACTTTTAAGGTTTCACTGAAGTATGCAATGACTCCATTGGTCTGGGACGATCACACAAGGGGAAGCATGCGGCCATGAGGCAGTGAGAGGGAACAAAAGGATGAATTCTTTTGTTGCGGAAATGAATTGGAGAATGAGGATCAAAATGATAATAGGTGATAAGGGAGAGACTGGCAATATGCTGTTCCACAAGACGTACCTGGATGTCGTGTTCAGTGTGGACCTTTGTAGAAAATGTGGCTCTTTGTAGAAAAGCATGGGCCCCCTTTTGTCTGAGGCCTGGGTCATCGGCGCGCCACTCACACCCTGGATAGGCCTAACAGGAAGGCAGGTAGTTGGACATCTGTCCGATATCACGTCTCGCAGCCGACTGAGAGAGAATTCAGGTGGGTTGCTTGGGGGTTGGAAGTCAGCTTAACCCCCCACGATCAAGGCAAATCCTGGAAAACAAGCATACAGCCAGCAGAGGGGTCACAGGAAAGAGAGCTTAAGATATAGGTCTAAGAAGTACCAATCTGCCTACATCCTTCCCTTTTGAGATACGTCCCTAAAGCTGACAAAAGACTCTTTTCCCCCAACTGGGGAACTCCCTATCTCTAGCTGGCGGGTTTTGGGTTTCCCGCGTTTACTAAAAATCAGCTGATATTCTAAAGAAATGGCTGCCGTTTTCCAAATCAAATTAATTCATTGATATCTGGGTAGACGAACGATCTATAAACGTCACACAAGTTTTGCCACCAATTAGGTGCATGCAGAAGTGCATGACTCCAGAGGATTAGGTTCCTCCCTGGGATTTTAGAACTTATGTGTTCATAGGATTTTGAATGCTGGTCACTGACTGCATCAAATCACTTTCAATTTCTTCTTCCTGAAGAATGTTGCCCATAGATCCTTGGACTTTTTTTCCCTTAGGTCCAGTGGTGGCTGCTGAACAAGTGTGACTCGTCCAGTGCCCCTGGCCAGACAGTTTGTATCTTGCCTAAGATGATTGTGTGGAGTTTGAAATGAGTAAGATGACTGGTCTCTTTTCTTTCCCTCTTCTCCTTTCTTCATACCTATGTGCAGTTTGAAGAGCAGATACATCATACATTGGAACTGGCTTGATGCAGATGAGCGTTGCAGCCATACTTTTACAGCACTTTATCTTCCAGGCAACATACAAATCTGTTTCTCAGTAGCTTCAACTCCCCTCTTCAGCCAGGAGAGTGAGGAGTGGTGACAAACCCGTTTCTTGTGGCTAACATGGTTTGTTGCTTGAACAGATATACAGTAGTAGTTCTTTTTGACTTCCATGTATGCAATGAATCTGATATGTTTATTGTATTTAAACCCAGTGGACTGAGTGTTAGATATGCAAATATATAACATTTCAAAGGCTTAGGTCCTCCTCTTTAGAATTCTCATTTCGGAGAAGAATGATCAGGTGTGCTGAACTTCCATTTGGTTCAAGATTCTCATACCTCCCTCCAAGTGTGAGTCTATCCTATTATTAAGACCAAAGGTTTGTTCCGTGTATGAACAAATGACAAATTTTGTATTAATTTGTATTTTTCATAGCTAACAATCCTGAGTTCTTAACATTGACTGTCCACTTCTAGCCAACCCTCTCATAGCTAACAAATCTGAGGTCTTAACATTGACTGCCCACCTCTAGCCATCCCTCATACATTTCATCCTGGATTGGAAGAAAGACTGATGGGTCACTGGATTAAAGCACAGTATCTGGACTCACTTCCACTTCAACTACTCATTGGATGCCAGATGCCACAGATTTCGTGCATTTAGCTGACACCAGAAGATTTATCCTATTGTTAGGACCTCAGGTTTGTTACCTATGAAAAATACAGACTAATTAAAATTGTCATTATCTTATGGATTGGCCATAATCCTGTATGCAGAGAGTGCAGGTCAACACAATTAACAGTTACACATCTGAGTAGCCTAGAACCAGGTGCTAAGCGCCGATTTTTAAAAATCTAGTAATTCTGAGTTAAAGTTAAAATATCGTAGATCGGTAACTATAATAGGTATTAACATGGGGTTTGTTGCATTTTAAAGCTAAATACCATAGTTTTTTTGTGTGTAAGTGTCAGATTTGTAAGTTTTTAGGAAAATACCCCAAAAATACAGACTAATATAAAAAATGATAAAAAACAAAAACAATATCAATGGAAAACCATCATAAAACGGTTCTAAATCATGTAAATACACAGAAAACATTTCAAAATCATTATTAATGTCCATGTTTATTGGAAAATACCGGGAAAAGGCCGAAAAAATTCAGAAAAATACCAAAAATACATACGAACATAAAAAATAATAAACAACAACAATATCAATGGAAATACATCATAAAACGGTTCTAACTTATGTAAATACATAGAAAAAAGCTCAAAATCAGTACAGTGGTACCTCGACATACGAAAGGCCCGACTTACGAAAAACTCAGGATACGAAAGCAAATACGAAGATTTTTTGGCTCTACATACGAAAATAGTTCAAGTTACGAAAGGTTGTTGCTGTAAAGTCCCGAGATTCACCCGGACCACCGAGAACAATTTTAAAACTCGCGCGCCGCCAACTGAGTAAACTCGCCACCATCCTCCCGCTCTCCCATTGGTTCCTGATGCTAGTCACCCCATAAGATCCTGCTCTCCTATTGGTCTGCATCTACCCCTTGTTCTCTATGTATTCTATTGGTAAAAGGATGCTGTAAATTGAAAAACTTTTTCATGCAATACATACTCGTAAGTCCTGGATGTAAACAAGAAGTTTGGAAGTTTTTTTTTTTTTTGTTGTTTGATTGTTTATTATAATTAATGGTTACTTAATAATTATTTGAAATGAGTACATGCAATACATTTAATAAAAAAAATTGTGAATTAGATATCATAAAATATAAAATAAATCAGACTGCTATCATCGAAGCCAACAAATATGTATTTTCTAGAATTCGTCTTCTGTTTTAATATTACGTATATGTTTCATTATAGCTGTCAGTAACTCGGTATATCTCCATTAGGTAAAGATAGAGTAAAGAATAGAAATGAATGGTTATTATACTGTTTGGTAGTTTCATTAGTTGAAGAAAGATACTAATGAAAGTTTATGGCTTACTGTGTGCTAGTTAAAGTGATTGCTTGGCGATCGTTCGGTACTCCTAAGAGCTGAATGTAAACAAACGATTGAAAGTTTTTTTTTTTTTTTCTTTTTTTTGTATTATAGTTAATGATTAAGTAATAATTATTTGAAATGAGTACATACTGATTATTTATACATTTTATTGGCATATTCTAAGCTTTTAGCTTCTTAGGTTTAGATGTCAGAATCATAGACTAGGCTACAGTAGCAACTGCTAATATAGGCTAGGCTTATTGCTTAGGGACATATGCCAAATTACTAATATATGTAGTAAAAATGGGGTTGAACATTACATGCAGTTGAATATTACTCAAGTATGTACAGTATTTTGCCTTTTTGGAGTCATATTTCTTCCATCGGATCGGCGTCATAACTTTAGAACATGTGTTGTAGGCCTGGAAATATAATTTACTGGTGTGTTTTTGTAGGGCTTGGAACGGATTAGGCATTTTACATGTAAAATGCGGTTCAAGATACAAAAAACTCATGATACGAAGGCCGCCTCAGAACGGATTAATTTCGTATCTCGAGGTACCACTGTATTAATATCAAAAGTTTATAAGAAAATACCGAAAAATACCCCAAAAATACCAATACATACAAACGTAATAAATGATAAAAACCAACCACAATATTAATGTAAAAGCACCCAAAAATAGTTCAAAATAATGTAAAAAAAACAAAAAAAAAAACAAAAACAAAACAAAAAAAACAAAAAAAAAAAACAACAGTAATCATTATCATTAATAATAATGATAATAGACATTTTTGATTTAACACTCACCACAGCAACATAATCCAAACTGCGCAAAAGTCGTCAGTGGGGGAGGTGGGGACTATGATTACTGATCATCATAGTCCACTAGTGGATGATGCTGTATTGCTATTATCAGCCATGGTCACGAAAGCACTCACGAAACCGTGTAAAATAGCGTAAAAAAGGATAAATCCTCAAGCGTATGTTTATAATGCACACGGACCTGTTGAACTGCGTAACTTTGTTTACATTCTTCCGCATCCTGTGACGCTATGCTTCGTGCGCGCTGATTGGCTGAGGAAAGCGTATTGCACTATGATTGGCCGAGACGCCTACTCACTCATTGTCTAAGCACTGTGATTGGCTACCACTTTTCTGGGGATTCTGGACTGTGAGTGGTGAAGGGACGGCGATGCGAGATGACACCTTCTGGTTTTAAGAATTTAGCTGCTGAGCGCTACAAATTTTTCAGGCGAAACTTGCATTGACTTCTGAGAGATTTTCGACCATATTGCAGGGCCAGAAAGCGCCAAATCCAAATTGAGAAAAACTTTTGTGCCTATGATGGACCGTTTTCTGTGATAATCTCAGTTTTGCTTAACACCTTCTGGTTCTGGGCTACTCATCTGTGAATGTCCAGATGTCAAATTCTGTGGAAAAAATCTACAAAGGAAATTTTGTTAGAATCTTCATCATTTTCAATCTATTCTCTCTGGTTAATTGTATATTATTAATAATAAAAATCAGCGATTTGAGTTTTTAAAAGAGAAATTGGAATTTTCTCTCAAGTGAAGCAGGACTCATCAAGTTCAGTAATGTACCTTGTTTAATATACTTACAGGTGTTTATGGCCAGTGCAGATAAAACAGTGCATTGCTGGGATTTAGGCAGCAATCAAAAGATGCAGGTTGCACAGCATGAGGCTCCAGTGAAAACAGTGCATTGGATTAAAGCTCCTTCTTATTCCTGCATTATGACTGGTTCCTGGGATAAAACATTAAAGGTAAGGCACCTGATTAATGTCACTTCGTAGGGTCTTATTGTGAATTGGGAGTGAAAGTGCATGTCCTGTATGGGAGGACTTAAAACTATTGTGAAATGAGTGATACCTCTGAAATATGTACATAATATGAGTTAAATGGATGTAGATAACTCTCCTACCTTATGTGCAACTTACCACATCTTGAGACGTGAAAAGGGCTTTTGATTTATGTGCATGTGATTTTGTTTTGAAGTATGATGGATGCTTGTATGTTTTGATACACTATGCAATGCTTTTATTTCCAGTTTTGGGATACAAGAAGTGCCACACCAATACTAACAATTAACTTACCGGAGAGATGTTATTGTGCTGATGTTGAGTATCCGATGGCAGTGGTTGGCACAGCTAATCGTCACTTGATAGTTTACCAGCTAGAAGGGCAGCCACAAGAGTACAAACAGATAGAATCACCATTAAAATATCAGGTATTTTATGTATATTTTTGTTATTAGTCATTTGCTTTATCTGTGGTTGGTGAAACTGTACAAACATACCTTGTACATTCATGTTTCTGGATTCACAAAATTTCCATTGGAACCTTACTAACTTGCATCCGTGATTTTTTCACAGATCTGTGTACAGTATGTACATGTTTTCTTTATTTTATTGAATTGTACCTTTGTTGAATGACTTCTGTGACATGAAGTTTACCTAGTTTACCTTCCTGACAATGGCAAAGAAAATGTCATTCATTAAATTTACATTCCCATTTATTACTTAGTTTTGCCTTAGTGTGAATGCAAAAGAAAACAGCAGCCAATGAATTAGTGTATGGGTAACATTAGTGTACCATATTGTAAATACGCTAGTATGGCAAATACCCATTAGGCAATGCTGTATTACTCTATTTTTATGTCAACCATTTATTTCTATTTTTTAAGGGTAATAAATTAGGCTAACTTTTCAATGAAATAAAAGTGCTTTGGAAGTATGATTTAGGGTTTAAACTCTAGAAGTAAGCATTTATTAGCATTTTTAATCACTCATACCAAACATTCTCGATTCCTCCTGATCTGCGATGGGGGTTCTGGCACCTAACCTTGCAAATGTTTGAGGTATTATTGTATTTGTTCACTATAACCCCAGAAATCATAATTGCCCCCACTTCCTTGCGACATTTTCCCAGTTGACTCAACTTTTACCATGTAAAATAGCCACCCCTCAATGTGCATGCTCAGACCCACAATAACACTTCACCTAGTTAGTTAAATGAATTATATATCTACAGTGATAATGTATATCAAGAAAATGCATAGATATTTGATAAAGAATTTTGTATGTAACTTTATTTGAATAAGAATGTGTGCTTGTGAGATCATCTCAGTAAGGGAAAGGATATTTATCCCAAGTTGGGGGTCACACATCATTAGGGGTACGTACATTGACATTTTATTTTTTACTTTGCTCACAGCACAGGTGTGTAGCAATCTTCAAAGACAAGAAGGGTGCTGGAGCTCCGGCTGGTTTTGCCCTTGGAAGTGTTGAAGGTCGAGTGGCTATCCAGTATATAGTAGCAGCATCACCAAGAGACAACTTCACATTCAAGTGTCACAGATCCAATGGTACTTCCAATGGATTCCAAGACATATATGCTGTAAGTACTAGGTATATTTAAACTTTTCATGCCTCATGATGCTCACAAACACCATCCATTGTACATCTTTTTAAATATAGAATTCTGTAAAACATGTTTTTATGCATTCAACTTACCTGTCAGATATATACTTAGCTATAGACTCCGTCGTCCCCGATAGAAATTCGAATTTCGCGGCACACGCTACAGGTAGGTCAGGTGATCTACTGCCCCGCCGCTGGGTGGCGGGAATAGGAACCATTCCCGTTTTCTAAGACAGATTTTCTCTATCGGCCGGAATGTAAACATACGTTTGCAGTTCCTCCTGATTTGGATTTTCGTGTTTCATCGCCATCGATCTTCTCGGCTATCTTTTGCAGGGAAGTACTGGGTCTTTGGTTCGGCATACGTCTATTAACTGTTTTAACGAATTTGGCTTCGAAAATTTCGAAGAATACATTACGTGTAACTACCGAAGTTTTCGGTAGACACTTACATAGTTTGCATGAAGGGAAATATTAATATTTATTCATTAATGGGTAATAAAAGTTAAAATTGATTGAGGCTAACTTCCTTATCGAGGAAGTCAGAAAAACATAGAACTAGTTACGCTTCCTTTAGAAGTTTTATAGCTCTTGTACTAACGAGCAGTTAGAGCATTAACAGTACTAGTAGTGTTGTATCCTCATCACTTCTTACTTTACAGAACTACAAATTCATATTGCAATCCCCATTGCAATGGAGGGTGCGTCTGATCGGCTTCATCTCGCTCCCAGGCCTAGACCTCTTCCAGGCTCACAGGCCCAGAGGAGAAAGAATGTCGAAAGCCTTACGGAGGTTATGGAGAATCCCCACCGATCAGGCGTCCCCTCGGCAGTGTCTGTAGTAAGAAAGTCCCAGACTTCCAGGGATAGCCATTGGAAAGGCATCCTAAACAGTGTTTCCCCCTTATGGTTAAACCTCCTTGCCCTCGGCAGATGAGGAGAAGGAAGATTCATCAACGAAGATTCTTATGAATATGCAAGATAATCTCGTTTATGTTATGAATAAAGAAAGAGGAAAATTGGATGGTTATAGTATCATAACTAAAGCATAGCTTCATCTAGGCACCAGGTGCAAGTCAAGTGCCAGGTGCCTGCCTAGACGTCTTCCATGATGAAAGATCCTTCCAAAAGCGCATGAAGGAATGCCATGGGGAAGGCACATAGCCAAAGGCCATACCACGTTGAAATACCGCTCTCTTACCGATCAACGAAGTTCAGTAACGTGGGGTCTGGTCAGTACATGGATAGGTGCCACAGGATAGAGCGGTGACGTCACAGTCTCTCAATGATAGAATTCCTTCGCCTTTACAGTAAGTGAGGTCTAAGGAACAATAACCTATGAAAGGGATTAATCTCCTGATCTTCTCGAATTGGAAGAAGTTTAGAAGACGAGGCTCCAATGAGGAAATACTTTCGAATTATAAAATTCTTACAGCATCCAGGATTTCCAGCTTCTTTGTGTTGGAAGAAGCTGGAAATTAAACAGGGTATCCTCTTGAGATTTGTCACGGGATCAGTTTTTCCTGACGGGGGCGCGAAATGTCGCACAGGCGGCTGTCGCCCGTGTCAGGATGTGTCTGAATCTATGGAAAGAGAACCCAAGAACATACTTCTCGTGAAAGAGACTCTAGTGGTCGCATAAGCGACTTCGTCTCTATCACATTGGTTTGATTTGGAGAGATTTTTTTTTTTTTTTTTTTTTTTTTGTAGGATCAGCCTTCACCTGCCAGGTACTCAAGATGTCGCACAGGCAAACGTAACCCTTGTCAGGACGAAGCTGGTTCTACTTTAAACCCTTTACCTTATGAAGAGAGGCGCTCTTCTCGGGTAACTCACTCTTTTCCCAACATTATGGGACAAGAGATGGAAGATATCAGACTAGGAAGTCAATGAGGGTGCAGGTCTTTCAGCTTACAAGACCTTAGCAACCCTTTTATTGCAAGAATTCGGAGAGTCTCTTAGAGTTCTGCCATCCCTCCTTCTCCTAGTTCGTTACTTTTAAGAGGATTATAAGTCATCCTCTTCTGTATATATGCAGCAAACCGATTTTCAGAATGAGAACTTTGCAATTGTTTGGAATTGGACAAGACTTGTATGAGCTCGCATTATTTGATTAGAGGCTTTTTCAAGTACAGTAATACCTTGGGTTACGAATTTAATCCGTTCCAGAACCTGCTTCGTAACCTAAAAAATTCGTAACCCAAATGGATTTTCCCATAAGAATGTTATAAAAGCAAATAATGCGTTCCACCCGGCCGACCATGAAATAACCATTTCAATTCATATTTTTCCATTTATTTTTGTTCACTAAGGTTGAAAATTCGTGTAGGAATTACATAAAATTATAAAATTGAAGAATGAAATTAAATATAAAACACTAGATTTAATATATGCATGCACAGTAAAACCTGAACTTTTACCTTGGCGAGTGTGGCTGCTGGCTTGACGGAGACGGGAGGAGGGGAAGGGTGAGGAGGAGAGGGTTAGGGCTTGGGGGGGAAATCTCCCTCCGTGAACACTTCTGGAAGACTTTCTGGTTCTTTCTCTAGAGAGCACCGTTCACTACGATCACTAATTTTACGCTTACGCAACACTATGTTGTCTTTCACAATTTTGAAAAAAATATTTTTCTATGAGCAAATTTTTTTCTACATCGTCGAGAATATAAGGCCGTTGTTTCGTTTCAATACTGTGACACCTTTTGATGCTTTAACTGGCTTTAATTTCTTCCTTTTCTTCAAAATAGTGCAGGATCGTGATTGCGACCGCTTGAAGAATGCTGCAATGTCTTTCACGCACTCGCCTTTATCATGCATTTGGATAATTTCCTTCTCCATTTCGACTGTCATCATCTCCTTCTTTCTTATGCTTTCCTTCTTGCTGCTTGCCTTCGTCATCTTGGGAGCCATTGTCTTTAGTATTTGGGTAATAGTAATGTATAAGCACTATTACGGAAACACAACACGTGCGCAAATCACTAAGCAAATTTGAGAGCGTATCACGGACAGATGCGTTCAATCTTACCGCCAGCGAGATATTGAAAGAGTTATGGTTTAAAAAGGGTCAAGGGATGCGTAGGAGGAAGTCACGTGACCCTCGTTAAGTTTTGGCCGAAAAAAAATGCGTTCGCAGATCCCACGCTCATCGATGTAAACAAAGCAGGCGTTAAGTTTTGGCCGAAAAAAATGCGTTCGCAGATCCCACGCTCATCCGATGTAAACAAATCAGGCGGCCTCCCATGATGGAAATTCGCGCATTCGTATTCCAAGTGAAATTCGTATTCCAGAATGAGGTCGTCACTTCGTAAGTTAAAAAATTCGTATACTAATCGGTTCGTAACCCAAAGTATTACTGTAATAGAAGCATAGATTACAGCATTATGTCCATGGATAGGAAGCTTGAATGATTCTCTTCGATCCTTATTTCTCATTAGGATCTCCTTCGTCTAGTACCAATTCGTTTTTATTGACAAAAGAACGAAGTTAGGAGATTTTACATTCTCTCTCGGCCTCGGCGAGGAAAGAATGTAGTAGAGAATTCACCTTAAGACTACGGTATGATCAAGTCATATACATATACCGAAGTTGACTCTATGGTTGACAACTGAATTCCTAGTATCCTTACAAAAGTTTTCCTAGTTTAATTCTGTTTACCGCAATGTAAGAGAATTATAGAGGATTCTTTATGGCAGAAGTTATCTCAGGCTTTCGGGAAGCATATGTAGAAAGCATAATCGTATTAAAGAACGAAGATTGCTCAGGATAAGTTCGATAAGTCTGTTGGGAATCATTTTCTTCGTGGCAGAAGTTGTTTCCCAGATCTCAGGCTTTCGAGAAGCATGTTTAGAAAGCATAATCGTATTAAAGAACGAAGATTGCTCAGGATAAGTTTGATAAGTATTTTGGGAATCATTCTCTTCGTGACAGAAATTGTTTCCCTGAATGGACTATATATTGTCCATAAAAGTTTTTTCCTAACTTAGAAGGGAATAAACATTAGAACGGACTCAAAATGCATCAGAAGAAGCCTGGGCAAATGCGCCAGAAGAGCCAGCCTGGCGCAATGCGCCATAAGCGCCAGCCTGGCGCAATGCGCCAGATGCGCCAGCCTGGCGCAAATGCGCCGGAAGAGCCAGTCTGGCGCAATGCGCCAGAAGCGCCACCCTGGCGCAATGAGCCAGAAGCGCCACCCTGGCGCAATTGGCGCTAGAAACTCCATCCAAGATAATTTCTCGTTTTAGCGAGTTATTAACCTTAGAGTTCACTAGCCTCTTCAACAGAGGCGTAGTAACGGCAAGTTTCGTTCCTGATTTCGTTCCCCTTCTAATCGAAAATGGGTTCGATCCCAAGGAACTATGAAATTATTTATTTTAAGCATTTAGGCCAATGCCACAGCTCTCTCATATCACAAAGAGAATCAAGAATCTCTCTTTTTTCGCCCGGGTTCGCGTTGACAAAAGAGAACCTGTTTGGAAATCAGACACGGAACGTAATGATTCTTAAGAGATTCACTGCAATATGTTGCACGTCCGTGAGAAACTTCTCAATAGACGATAATAATTGTGAAATTATGTCTAGCATCTATTGGAGAGAGTTGTAAAAAACCTGAGAGAAGTCTTCATAATCGCTTCGCAAGGTGGAAGACGACCAGGCTTCCTATAGATTAATTCATTATTCTTGACCCAAGAGATGTAGAAATTTAAGCCATCTTTAGTTTAAAGAAAGGGGAATAAAACTTTAGTCTTTTTCCCCTAAATATTAAATTTCTTAACAGATGTTAAGATAAGGGCGTCAAAGGAAGAAAGGATGATACTTTATGCTTCATTTTTGGCCTTAGATATATTGGATTCACAGAGATCATAACGTTCTTCTCACAGCATGTTTCGTAAGAAATTTCCCAGAGATTCTGGAGGTTCTATTAGAATCCAGTATATAGACCTGTAAAACCTCTCCATTCTGAGTCGGTCTGCGTGCAGACTGACCAGAAGTAGACATGGTAAGAGGATTTTTTCAAGGTAAAAGGCAAGGTCATGGTAAAGACATAGACTTGCTGCAGATCTTGCTGGTGGGAATAGGGAAGCTGTCCTCTTCCTATACCTCTGTGAACCACATACGGCGTGTTTTCTTCCCTTTCAGAGGGAAGATCACCTTTGTCTATATCTTTTATCAACAACGCAGTATAAGGTTATATTCTGTCTCTGCAAGGAGAATTAGATATAGCAGAGAATTAAGATCTTCGGATCTTATACGATACCTCTATACGATAAGAGTAGGATTTTCATGCACTGAGTATGGATTCTTTTTGTTTGGAGTCCTCAGATCCGTGTTATGACAAGATGGAACTGCTCCTCATAAAACTTCTTTCAGAAATTTTATGAGGGAATTCCTCGTTTCTCTCGGTCCTATACGACCAAGAAGAAAAGGGAATTTTTTTTGTGCATTGGAATCTCGCATCAGATTCTATGGGAACTCGGCAATGTGTTCTTGCCAGCATAATATGTCTGGCAAAAGAACTAAAACCCTCTGTTCCTCACTCAACGCTCCAGATAGAGTTTCGTTGTTCAGACAAGGTCCTTACGTTTTTCATCTACAGAAGAAGAAAGATGGTTGGAAACGTTGCCTACAGAGTTTTTAGAATGTGATGAGGGCTCAAAATGCTGCCCAGTTAGTATTAAGATGGATATATATAAAGAGCTAAGAAATCAGGGGTCCGCCCAATTTTTACTCTGAGTCTCCTTCGACTTCCAGGCTCCTTCCCTTCCTTCGGGCAAGGATAGGGAAGATTCTACAACGAGAAACCTCATCAACATGTAAGAAGAGATCTCGGTAGCAACAGAAGTAATCACGAAGGATCCTTTTCGGAATAAGACTCTTATCTCTCGTACTGTTAGATTTCACATCGACAGACATCTTCGAGACTCTAACAAGCTCGAAGCTCTAGCAAGTGGGGAGGAACCGGCCAGGCTCCAGAGGCGAGGCTCCAGGCAGGCGCAAGGCGCCAGCCAAGAGCGAGGAGCCAGCCAGGAGCGAGGCACCAGACAAGTGCGAGGCGCCAGCCAGGCGCGAGGAGCCAACCAGGCAAGAGCGAGGCGCCAGCCAGGCTCTAGGCTTCATCCAGAAGAGATCCATTTCTAAGAAAGCCCTGGTCTTCTTTGAAACTCCAATGTGATCACTAAAACACTCCATGAGTATCTTGATTCCTTCAAACAGCTGAGAATTAAAAGCGAATGAAGTGCGAGCTTTTATGAATTCTTGTTCTTTCCTTAACAATATGTCA
Organism: Macrobrachium nipponense; assembly: GCF_015104395.2. Lineage (NCBI taxonomy): Eukaryota > Metazoa > Arthropoda > Malacostraca > Decapoda > Palaemonidae > Macrobrachium > Macrobrachium nipponense. The sequence goes on along the minus strand of NC_087211.1, from coordinate 73,784,796 downwards.
TTAAGTACATATTAGCTGTCATTTACGGGAGATGCAACTCTGGGTTGACCTCCAATCATACGAAGGATGTCAAGTTGACCTACGAGAGATACGTCTCTGGGTTATACGTGTCTACGGATACGTTGCTGGGATAGGGAGCCGACACTGATCCTTAACTAGTGAGTTAAATCTTAATTAACGGAATTTTTTATTTTTTTATTATTTGGGTTGTTTGAAAGGAGTTTGGGGATAACTCTTTTTCAAGTTAAGCACGAACCCTCGTGTGAGGATCAGGTGATCGGGATCGGTGTTGTGCTCCTTAATTATGCCACTAGGCATAGGTGTTTTGTCATGTAAGTGGATAGGACCCCTTTGACAAATAACCATTAGATTCTGTCAAGTAAGTGGATAAGACCCCATTGACAGATCTACAAGAACTCTTAGCCATAGGTCACATCCTCGCTGAGGCTCTTGAGACGAAGCAGACTCCTAGCAATAGCTAGGAGGTCAACCCTTCGTCTAAACACATAGGAACCAAGGTTTTATTTATTTATTACCTACAACGTATGTTGTTTCCTGTCTATTCAGTAAATTAGCTGTCTCTTACCCTCCGCCAAAGGTGCCAATCAGCTAAGTATATATCTGACAGGTAAGTTGAATGCATAAAAATGTTATTGTCATGATACAATAAAGTTTTATGCATACTTACCTGGCAGATATATACGATTAATGACCCACCCAGCCTCCCCTCAGGAGACAGGTGGAAGAGAAAATCTGTCTTAGAAAACGGGAATGGTTCCTATTCCCGCCACGCAGCGCGGGGCGGTAGATATCACCTGACCTACCTGTAGCGTGTGCCGCGAAATTCGAATTTCTATCGGGGACGACGGAGTCTATAGCTAAGTATATATCTGCCAGGTAAGTATGCATAAAACTTTATTGTATCATGACAATAACATGTCATATCATTGAGTAAAAACTTTGCCAATTTAATTTTGTAACCTCAATTGTGATACCAGTTTATAGTTTTAAATCAATAAATTTACAACTTTAAATCCATAATGTGTCATGTATATTTTCACTTTAAAATGTCCTTTATGTTGCTTCACTGTAAAATCTTATTGCTAATAGTTATTGAACAAAGAGAGAGTCAACTTTGGAAGTAAGTCAATGTGGGTAACAACAAAAATTATCATAAAAAAAGACAAGCTGATGAAGATTCCATAATGGTGTTAAATTTCAAACAGAACAGTATTCTTAAAATGGTACTGACACATATTGCCTGATTGTTTTATATATAGATACATACTGTAGGTTGTACTATTAATGGTATATTGTTAGTCAGCAGATCATGGGATACAATACTACTTCAGTCGTTGCATGACTGGTAACTTTAGGTCATTGTAGATTTTGTAAGTTATCTTACACTATTGATAATGTGGCAGTAGAATTTCATTGTACTGTTTCTGTTTTTTTAAGTTAGCTTGCAAATTTTTGTTATTAGGCACTTTATAATACTAATACTGTTGGGTTAACCACACACCCTGGGTTAATGAAACTAAAATTTTTGTACATGAACTTCCCTGCCAGATATATACTTAGCTATAGTCTCCGACGTTCCGACAGAATTTCAAATCTCGCGGCACACGCGACAGGTAGGTCAGGTGGTCTACCTTACCCGCCGCTGGGTGGCGGGCGTATGAACCAATCTATCTCTCCAGCCAGATTTTTTTCTGTCGCTGAAGCGATAACAACTGTTGTCGGTTCATTCCGATATATTCTTCATTTCTCGCTTGCCTGGAGATTGATTTGGACATTTTGGTGACGTATTCGCTCTATGTTGGCTTGGCATACGCTGATTGTGGACCGTTATTGACTTTGCGCTGGATTTTCCTGTAGAATGTCTGATTTTGATTCTGTTTCCAAAACTCCGGTTTTGTTTAGAGTATGTGTGACCGATGGATGTAAGGTGAGGTTACCGAAAGCTGCGGTTGACCCTCACACTTTCTGTGTTAAATGTAGGGGGAATGAATGTTCGTGGTTAGTAAACCCGTGTCAAGACGTGTGAGAGGTTTTGAACGAAGAGAATATAAGGCTCTTTCTTCTATATTAGGAAACTTGAAAGGGATAGGGTACGTAAAGCTTCTTCAAGGAGTTCGAGCAGGTCGAGAATGAGTGAGAATGAAACTAACATTAATGTAGTTTTAGAACCTTCCTCCCAGGTCTCAGCTCCTGCTCCCCGCACCGAAGCCGTAGATTCGTCTTCGGAGTGGCGGCGGCCTCAAAAGCTTCCTTGTGGTTCTAAGGAAGACAAGAATCTTCGTACTGATCAAGGTAAGAGTGTCAGTGATGATAAGTGCAGTGTACCAGTGATGTGGAGGGTGCGTCTGACCGGCTCCTTTAGTGCCTCCAGGCCTAGACCTCTTCCAGACTCCCAGTTCCAGTGGAGGAGGAAAGTCGAAAGCCGCAGGAGGGCTAGGGAGAGCCCCCACCGTCAGGCGTCCACTCGGCAGATCCTGAAGTTCGCTCCCAGGCTGCCTTGGATCGAAGAAGAAGAATATTCTTCGCCAGTGTTTTTTCGTCATCCTCTTCTCCTTCGCCGAAGCGTGGTTGGAGCTCTAAGGAGGCGTCACGCCCGTTGAAGAGGGCTGCGGAGGCTCCCTTTAGTACGTTAGCGTCCAGCCCAGAAGACTTTTCTGATTGTAAGCTTCCTTGCAAGCAAAGAAGCCTAGGAGATCCGGAGATCGCCCTCCATTCTCCCGCGCCTCGCGCTGAGCTTGCTTCGGAAGAAGATCCTGGGGAATCTCTTCTCGAGTGCTAGCGGGCCTACAAGCTCAGATCACAGCCTTGGCGGACTCCTTGGCATGAGATCGCGTAGAAGGAAGGATTGTCTCTCCCGATCAAGAGATCGAGGCGCGTTTCGTCGGAAGAGCGCTCTCCTTGTAATCGGCGTTCTCTTCTTTTGAGGATTCTTCTACACATCGTAACTTTTCACGAGAGGAACACCACTCCCGCTCGGAGGTGTCGAGACGCCATTCGACGGATAGGCGCTCCTTGGACTATGAAGATATTTCCTCAAATCGGTAGATTCCTGCCTCGGGTAGACGCTCAGCCCCTTCTGTTTCTCTTCTAGAGTTCGTGCAAGAAGAGAGAGTCGCTCAGGTCATAGAAGACTTGGTTTCGTCGTCTCCGTCTCATCTTTCTTCTCCTCGTCTTCTCAGAGAACCTAGGGAATGCCCTTCTGAAAGTAGTGCGCACTTCTCCTTCCGACTACTGTAGTCGGGCGTCGGATAACGTGACTGGTAGGCGCTCATCACATGGAGTTCGCTCCTCCCCTGTAAGACATCAAGAGTCTAGTAGGAGCCCTGCTCCTGGTAAGCGTCATTCGTTTAGTAGCTGTTCTCCTGGAGAAAGACACCTTGATCCTCGTTTGCTTCGTTCTCCTAGTAGGCGCTCTTCGTTCTCGAGACTCCCTACTCCTGATCGGTCTCCTCTTGCTAGAAGTCAAGAACGCCTCAAGCGCCCTGATTCTGTTAGGCGCTCGGAGCCTTACAGACGTTCTCCCCTTGGTAAGGACCAAGATCTCGCAGAACGCCCTGTTTCGTTTAAGCGCTCGGAGCGTAGCAGCCCTCTCCTCCGCTTCGTAGGCATCAAGAGCCTCTCAAGCGCCCTGCTCCTGAAAGGCGCCCTATTTTTAGCAAACGTTTCGCCGCTTGGTAGGCGCCAGGATTCCACTAAGCGCCCTGTGACAGATAGGCGCTCGGCGCCTAGTAGCGCTCTCCTCACGATCGGCGCCAGGATCTTAGCAGGCGCTCTCCCTCTCGTAGTTTCCCTAGGATAGACGTGGTCTTTCTAGAGAAAGGAGTCCTTCCTCTTTGGCTGTTAAGAGTTTTGTCTGCATTTAGGAAGGAATTGCGAGTTTAGACAAGAATTTTCGGAATAAGCGTCCTTCTTTTAAACCGAACCTCGTCGTTCTCTCTTGTACGCCTTTCCTACTTTGGAATCTTCTCCTCATTCAAGGATTGTTTTAGTCCTCCTTCATCGCACTGTACCCCAGCTAGGAATCATCTAAGGATTCTCATAAGGATCCTCATCCCCGTTCTCCTCCTCAAGAAGACCAGGAAGCTCTGAGGAAGAAACTAATACTTCGGCAACAGTTTCTTCGTACAAGAAGCTCACAGAGCTTCTCCTTCAGTAGTTCGGAGAGTCTTTGAGCCCTACTGCTCCTCCTTCTCCACACTCGTTGTTCTCCACAGCAAGAAAGCAAACGAAAGGATCTTCGTGTGTGAGAATGAAAACCGACTCTTTCTATGAAGAAAGCGCTCAAGAGTTTCGGTTCATGGATTGGGCGTACTAAAGAAGAAGCGGGGAAAACAATGTTTGCCTTCCCTCCGTCGAAGCTTTCAGGACGGACAGGATTTTGGTATGAGACAGGAGAACCCTTGGGACTGGGCCTTCCGTCTTCAGCTGACGCAGATTTTTCGGCACTAGTAGACGCCACTAGAAGATCAGCTTTGAATTCGGCCAAAACTACGTGGGCAATGAATGAAATGGATCATTCTAAAAGGCATTTTTAGAGTCTTGGAAGTTTTCAAACTTTCTCGATTGGTCCCTCGGAGTCCTAGCCAAGAAAACTCAAGGACCGGACACGTTTCTCCGGAGGATTTGAATTGTGTCTTATCCTGTATGGATAAATCGGTAGAGAGATGGGGCCAGCGAAATAGCTTCACTGTTTGGAGCAGGGGTCTTGAAGAAAAGATCAGTATTTTGCTCATTTTAACAAAGTCGGTCTCACATGCTCAGAGATCGTCTTTGCTTTTTGCCCCTCTCTCTACACAGCTGTTTCCTAAACACCTGGTTCTAGACATTTCGAAGGCTCTCTCTGCCAAAGCTACGCAGGACCTTCGCTTCAGCGCAGTCTGCAAGGGAAAGCCGCGCCCTACCTTCCAGACTAAGACAAAGAAAGCTAAGCCGACCTCTCAGGAAACCCTTTCGAGGGGCATCTACCTCTAGATCCTCTTCGTTCAGAGGTCGGAAACCAAATAGAAGAGGGAGACTTTTACGAAGTCAATCAAACCTCCCAAGTAAGACTCAAGTCCTTCAGACAACTGTAGGCGCCAGGCTTTTACAGTTTGCAGAAGTCTGGGCCCAGAAAGACGCAGATGCCTGGACCCTGTCAATTTTGAGGAAGGGTTATCTAATCCCGTTCTCTTCGAGGCCTCCCTTGACGAATACCCCGAGGGAGTTGACGGCCAGATACAGGGACCCCATCATGAATCAAGCCCTCCGACTAGCGGTAGATCAGATGCTGGAAAAGGAGGCGATCGAACTAGTGGCAGATCATCTTTCGGCAGGCTTTTACAACCGCCTGTTCCTAGTTCCGAAATCCTCAGGGGGATGGAGAACCGGTGTGATGATGTAAGCGCCCTGAACTTCTTCGTCGAAAGAAGAAGTTCACGATGGAGACCACTGCCTCGGTGTTAGCAGCACTCCGTCCAGGGGACTGGATGGTGTCCTGGACTTACAGGACGCTTACTTCCACGTACCAATCCATCCTTCCTCGAGGAAGTTTCTAAGATTCATGATGGGGGGAAGAATCTTCCAATTCAGGGCCCTGTGTTTTGGCCTCTCCACGGCACCCCCCAAGTCTTACGGCCATCATGAGGAATGTGGCACAATGGCTTCACCTAGAAGGGGTGAGGATTTTCCCTCTATCTCGACGATTGGCTTATAAGGGCCAATTCAGAGATCGTTGTCTGAAGGACTTGAAGAAAACCCTGGATTTGACTTATTCCTTAGGACTTCTGGTCAATCTGCAGAAGTCAAGTCTGATTCCCGCTCAAGAGTGCGTTTATCTGGGGATCCAGATGAACTCTCTGAGTTTTCGCGGGCTTTTCCGTCACAGTCAGATGGCTGCCCGGGGACTCGAAAAAGTAACAACCTTCTTAGGGAAAAAAGAAGTATGCACAGTGAGGGAGTGGATGAGTCTGCTGGGGACGCTCTCCTCACTGGAGCAATTTGTTTCCCTAGGAAGGTTGCACCTGAGACCGCTCCAATTCTTTCTTCATCGGAATTGGAGTCGTCCTTCTCAGGATTTGAAGTTCTCCCTGTCAATTACTCTTCAAATCAAGAAGGAGTTAGCATGGTGGGCGGATCCCGACAAGTTCTCGCAGGGACTGCCTCTTCAATCCCAGAACCCCAGCCTGGTGTTGTTCTCCGATGCGTCGGAAACAGGTTGGGGGGCGACTCTGGGAACCAAGGAGGTGTCAGGAACATGGATGGGGGACCAGTCTTCCTGGCACATCAACAGGAAAGAACTAATAGCCGTGTGGCTTGCTCTGAAGGAGTTCGAGTCAGATGTGACAGGAGCAGTTGTGCAAATAAACTCGGACAACACCACGGCTCTGGCATACATCAGGAAACAGGGGGGGACGCATTCCTTCTCTCTGTACGGAAACAGCAAGAGATCTTCTTCTGTGGACAGAAGAAAAGGGGGATAAAACTTCTCTACCAGATTCGTACAGGGAGAAAGGAATGTAAGGGCAGATCTCCTCAGCAGGAAAGATCAGGTCCTTCCCACAGAGTGGACTCTGCACCAAGTGTTTGCCAGAGCCTTTGGAAGTTGTGGGGCAGGTCTCTTAGACCTGTTTGCAACTTCAAAGAACAAAGACTGATCTGTATTGCTCTCCCATCTCGGATCCAGGAGCAATAGGGATAGACGCTCCTCCTACTCGATTGGAAAGGACTCGATGTATTACGCGTTTCCCCCCTTCTTCAAGATTCTGGGGTTGACTTTAAAAAAGTTCGCAGAGTCAGATTCCCGCGAGGATGACTTTGATAGCTCCATTTTGGCCAGCACAAGATTGGTTCACAGAGGTGCTGGAATGGCTATGTGGATTTTCCAAGATCGCTTCCTCTAAGGAGCGATCTACTCAGACAGCCCCACTTCGACAGGTAACCACAAAACCTCCCCGCTCTCAGTCTGACTGGCTTCAGACTGGTCCAGAAACTGGTAAGAGCGAAAGGCGTTTTCGTCAGCAGCTGCTAAGGCAATCGCTAGAGCGAGGAGGTCTTCCACATTACGAGTTGTACCAATCGAAGTGGGATGTCTTCAGAAGATGGTGCAAGAGGAATAACGTTTCCTCTTCCAGTACCTCTGTGAATCAAATTGCAGACTTCTTTTTATTCTTAAGACAAGAATGTGGCTTAGTCGTTTCGACGATTAAAGGCTATCGTAGTATGTTGGGCGAATGTCTTCAGGCACAGGGGCCTCAACTTATCGAAGATAAGGACCTACAGGACCTTATTAGGTCATTTTTAACACAACGAAAATGCAGTATCCTAAGACACCTAGCTGGAATTTGGATGTAGTCCTCCAATTCCTTGGTCCTCTAGGTTTGAACCCCCTAATTCAGCCTCATTCAGAGACCTTACCAGGAAGACTCTGTTTTTGATGGCTCTAGCTTCCGCCAGAAGAGTGGAGTGACTTCAGGCGAGTTGATGGTAATGTGGGTTTTAAGGAGGACTCTCTCATTTGCTCTTTCCCTTCCTGGTTTTCTTGCAAAGAATGAGAACCCATCAAGTCCATGGCCCAAGAACTTCGAGATTCGTGGGTTATTCTTTCTTTGGTAGGAGAAGAACCCGAGAGAACTCTTTGCCCAGTGAGAATGGTGAAATACTACCTTAGAAGAAAAGAGCAACTGAAAGCCATCCGAGAGGTCCTGTGGTGTTCAGTAAAAGAGCCTACTCGTCCATTGTCGAAGAACGCATTGTCCTTCCTCTTGAGAAGCCTCATCAAAGAAGCACACGGATCCTGCAGAGAAGAACATCTTAGGCTTCTTAAAGTGAAAGCACACGAAGTAAGAGCCATAGCAACTTCTCTTGCTTTCAACAAGAATATGTCCGTGCGAAATCTGATGGAGACAACATTCTGGAGATGTCAGTCAGTGTTCGCGAACCACTACTTACGTGATGTGAGAATCACTTACGAAGAATGCTTCGCCTTGGGCCCGTACGTTATCTGCGGATTCAGTGCTGGGGCAGGAGCTGGAACTCATCCTGTTTAGTAGTATAAATTTTTCCCCCTTGTATTTGTTGTTGTTGGTTGCCTTAAAGAGGATGCATGAAGGCATCTCTTTAGGTCGTAATACTAATCCTTAGTAGTTTGGTTAGGTGGTCTGATGAGTGTGGCTCCTTGCAGTAGTAGTGGTTAGGACCTGTTAAGATAGGGACGAACTCCCTTAACAGATCCGACTTGGATTTCTACCACACAAAGGTATCACATATCCCAGTGGTAGATCCGAGAGTCTTTCAGCATCAGGTCACGTCCTAGCTGTAGCTCTCCAGGCAACGCAGACTCAGAGATAATATCAATGAAGTCTTCTGCCTGAACAGGTAAGAACCAAGGTTATTTATATCCTACAACATCAGTTGTTTCTTATCTCTCCTTATTACTTTAGCTGTCTCTTACCCTCCACCAAGGGTGCCAATCAGTTAAGTATATATCTGGCAGGGAAGTTCATGTACAAAAATGATATTGTTAAACTACAATAAAGTTTTGTACATACTTACCTGGCAGATATATACGTCTAATGGCCCACCCAGCCTCCCCTCAGGAGACAGGTGAAAGAGAAAAAATCTGGCTGGAGAGATAGATTGGTTCATACGCCCCGCCACCCACGCGGGCGGGTAAAGGCGTATACCACCTGACCTACCTGTCGCGTGTGCCGCGAGATTTGAAATTCTGTCGGAACGTCGGAGACTATAGCTAAGTATATATCTGCCAGGTAAGTATGTACAAAACTTTATTGTAGTTTAACAATATCATGTTTAAAAATACTCGGCATTTCAAAGGTCATGTGGTTAAGAATTGGATCCTTTTCTTTGTATGAATTAAGATGATGTATTTTTGTGTTGATAATGTATTTCTATTCTAATGCAGATTACAGCTTAAGCCTGTGAAATTTGGAGGTGTTGATGATACTATTAATTAAGATCTCACATGTTGTCTTGTTGGAAAACTGGTAGGGATCATTTTGAAAATTAAATTACTTCTGTATTTTGCCTGGTGGAGGAATATAAGGGCAAACCAATTGCCAGTTTCCTTTATTTGTAAGGTTTTAAATGTTTACTTAATTCAGAAATAAAAAAGTAACTTTACATTTCAAAGAAGTCCACTGAAATTATTTACATAAAATGTATGCCGTTAGTTTAAGAAGAAATTCTTCAAGTAGAGATGATGGGACTTATATAAACATCTCTTCATACTAGAAATAGTCTTTTGTTTAAAGGTTAGAAGAATAGAGTTTTTTCATATATGAAGAAGCTGAAGAAATGTGTGATTGGTTTTAGAATCCGAGTTTGATAAAGTCACTGTTGTCAGAGAAAGGGAGAAATGAGATTGCGTAGAGATGAGTTACAGGGTTGACCTGCTATATCTTTAGTCCTTGTTTGTAATAAAATATTAAATGAACAGTAAAGTTAACATTATTGCAGTTTTAATGTTTAAGCTACATACTTTTCTTTGAGAACATAATTTCCTAAATTTTATTTCATCCTACCAGGTGAATGACATCAAATTCCACCCAGTTCATGGTACATTAGCAACTGTTGGATCTGACGGGAGATTTAGCTTTTGGGACAAAGATGCACGGACAAAGCTCAAGAACTCCGAAGCAATGGAGCAGCCCATCTCCTGTTGTGCATTTAATCACAATGGCCAAATATTTGCATATGCAGTTTCTTACGACTGGTCAAAGGTATGGCTTTCAGTAGTCTTCCTGTGTTCTTTTGTCTTCCTCCAGTACCTCCAGCAACTATCTCTATTGTATATTACTATATGTTGGTACTATTTTTCAATACTAATATCTTTCATATGGAACTAGTCAAAAGGGCATTCAGCTTACTAAGCAAACTACTTCAGAGTTGAATACCCTCATGTTGAAATAAAAAGACATGAAAAGCATACTACTTGACAGAATGAAAAATGAATAAGGTTGTATGGTAAGTATTGCACGTATTGCAGTAAAAAAAAAATCATAAGACACATGGACATACAAACATAAGTTGAGCAATGTCACATAAGTCGAGAATATGTTTTATCCTCTCTTTAAATTATTTGCATAATCCACAATGCTGACAGGAAACCTGTTCCACAGTTCCTCAGCAAAGGAAATGAAATACTTTTGAGTGTGTGTTAGTATAAAAAGATGGCATGTAAACAGGATGTGGATGATAATACTTCAAAATCCTAGCAGGACCAAAGTTAATAGCAGGTCTTTATAAGAATGTGAAATATGATCCTTCAGGTTATTTTTCTGTTTAATTCAGGCATATTGCAATACACTCCCTGAACACCTGAATTAGCCCTGGTCACTGACCAGCCCGAACTATATCCTCACATACTTACCCACTAAGTGGGTAATTTTAACTGTCAGCGTTACTAACGCTGCAGGTAAAATCTAGTCAAATGATTTACTTATGTTACAGTTGGCAACGCTGCTGCAAATACCGGCCACCAGAGGCTTGTCCCCTCAATTGGTATTCGTTCCCGTGGCGAGCCAGACCTGGTCCTGCTCCCAGGGAACTTTTGGTCATGTAGCCCGACCCTCACAGTGTTTACCGAGGCCTTGATTGGGTTCTGATATCCTTGCCTTTCGTTTACAACGTCTCTTTCGATTTTCCCCGATTTGGATCGAATTTCAATTGTTTTTGGAACTTCTCTGTTATCGTCAGGAGATGGCCGAGCCTCGCCAACAAATCCTTACTTCAATCTCTGCTTCATCAGCCTCGCCTCCAACAGTTGCGTGTTGAGATGTCGGCATACTTCGTTCCTGTGCTAGTGTAACAAAGGATGAGTACCCTCAAATGACAGACATTCCTTTTGTTCTAGTTGTAGGGAAGTGTAATGTATGTCATACAGAGGTGTATAGAATGTAAGGATTAGTTTATTAGATCACTTAGGACTACCATGAGTATATAGAAGATAGCGGCAAAATTGCGAGAGTTAAGCCAAGAAGAGCTACAGTAGGAACGGTTCAGAATTGGAGGATAGAAAATGCCTAAAATGTTTGCTATTTCATGACAAAGCTAATTGAAATAAAGATAGCAGCAGCAGCGTAGGTTACATTAATTGTTCTCTTTCAGCTCCCCTGCCTGTTCCAGAACCAGCCCTAACGGGTGCCGGGGGTTATGGAGAACCGCAAGCACAGAGTATAGGATCTGCTGGCCCCCCTTGGCACGGAGCAGGCAGTGTTAAGCAGCAGATTCCCCCTTGAGGTGTAAGTTCTAAGGTTAATGTAAAGTTAGGCCAGGGACACATAAGTAGCGGTAATAGGTTAAGTAGTGTTTGGGAAGAGAATAGGAGGTTAGGTTCTCTAGGGTTCGGACTCCCTTGTAGTGTCTAGTTTGAAGGTTCGTCTTTAGAACCACCCTTGGTTTTATTTCCTGCTTCGAGTTCTTTGCAACAGAAGCTTCTACTCCGTGGTTGATCTTTTGGATGTGGTTTCTGGTTTGGTTCAAAAGTTTTGCACAGCGCACTGTCGTCTTTGAAGGTACTTCATTCTGTCTGTGGGTAAATTTGGTTAGTCTTGCAGTAGTGGCAATCCTGGTGATCAGGTCTATTTCACTATTCGTATACGGCACGGTAATTATTATATCAGTTAATCTCTAGACAATGCATATGGTCTTTTGATAATTCAGTACAAGAGAAAGTGCATAAATTAACACAGTAGTCCAGCCTAAAGTTTCCTCTATACTACATGGCTGTTTAGTAATTACAAGTATTGGCCAATCCTGGAGATAAATGCACTCTGACTTATGATGATTCGCTACCAGAGTAATTGAACGAGAATCAGATTCGATTGTACTTCAGCATTGTTGGACTGTGTAAGCTTGCCAGCTGTGTAATCGAATATTGTATGTATCCTCATATTATCGTATTGTCAATACGGTAGATCTACATTACTATTCCGCAGCGGCTTAGAATATGCCAGGTGCGGTTTTTTCTATGCAGTTTTATCCTCCTGAACAAGAATTTTAAGTAATATTTATTCGGACGACTGTAATGAACCCCCAGGGGCTTGTGCTAAACACGGCAAAAAACATTTGACCCACCAATTCCTGGTGATTTTCGTATTCACGGGGACGAACGATGCGGAATGCTTATATAGAAATACTCCTTTTTTAACTCATTCTTGGCCGAGGAAAATTGAGGAAGTATAGTTATTCCCAAAGCGCTTCTTGGCCCTCATTGGCTGGCTTGGTCTGACGTAACTAAGCTCCTCCCCCACCTATTCCTTGCTTTTGCCTTGCAGTGGTCAAGCAGTAAGGCGGTCTTTTAACTATGACATTAACATAGCTGATAATGGTATCATGTATCATATAAATCAGAAATCATAAGAATTTGTACATTTCATTACTTCCTAGAATGTTCCTTCTGCTAACGGAATTCGGTAGTATGACGTTTTCATCAGCTTAGCAGACGAATTTCCGTCAGTAATTACATGATGCCTCATGCCAATTACAGTTACGAATATAATTACCAGTTGCATCATCAAAATTACTTGTAAAATTTTATATGAGATAGGTTAAGATTTAAACTTAAATTACCTTAAAAATGTGTAATTGATTACAATTCAATGGAATTACAATTACAAGTTGCCATTAACGCATAACCCTATTTGGTGGGGGGGGGGGGGGGGGGGGGGGGGGGGGGGGGGGGGGGGGGGGGGGGGGGGGGGGGGGGACACATGTCTCAGACAGGCAGAGATGCCGACTAGTCAATTCCTTCACTCCAGATGCAACCATCTCATTGGGTCTCAGCGAATGTTCTTGGTCATAGTTGCATAAATCAATATCTGGATACTTTTCTTATATTGGAACAAAGACATAGTGTTCGTCTAACGACGTAATTTCAAGTACAAATTTGACTAATACGTCTTATTGCAACTACTCTTTTCCCCTCTGTTGAGAGGTTGCGTAATTTTCAGTGATTCCGTTCGTTTTCACTTTCTCATCGGTGTTACGAGCTTTACGTAATTTATCTTTGTCATTGTGAAAACAACAGTATATTGTCATTGTGAAAACAACAGTACTATGAGCTCTTTCATGCTAGTAGTTTTCTTTTTACCACGACTGTGTTTTGAATTCACATAAAGCTTGGAGAATTTTATTCATGTTGCCGAAGCCCGCAATATTACCTTAACAGTTTCAGCTACATTTATAACATAAATACGTACTGTAAGTGTTTACTGTCGTACATGGTTTGAATACAATAACGGATGTTGCTAGGATTCCATCGTATTAGCAAACAGTGTCTCATTCGGTTGTTCACAGCTGTACGCAGTTATACGTATACGTATATCATTAAGATAATACTTATTAACTTAGAAGATGGTGTAAAATTATGGAGGTGGAGAAGTTAGGCAATTGTAATTTGCTCTCTCTCTCTCTCTCTCTCTTCCATCTCTCTCCCTTCTTCTCTCTCTCTTTTCTCCCTCTCGTCTCTCTCTCTCCGTCTTCCTCTCCTCTCTCTCGTCTCTCTCTCTCTCCACTCTCTCTCCTGTTCCTTCCATTTACTTTCCTCCTTTCATATTCTCTTTCTTCATCATACTTTTCACCATCTAACACTTGATTCATAGTGCAACAGAGAGGTTTTCCTCCTGTTACACCTTTTACTGTCAATTTCCTTTTCAGCGCAGAATGACCTCTTAGTCCCAATACTTGGCGTTTGGCCAAAATTGGGTATTGAAACCATCTCGCTGCCAGACTGCACGCGGCTGCCTGCGCCAGCTGCGCGCGAGATATAGAAACTTATTTTCAAAAAGTAGTAGTGTCGATTTTAATCACTAACCCCATCGTAAAATCTATTTATCGTAACACTAATTACAGTAGTTTGAATACGGACTGTTTTCACGATCACGTCTTGAGGAATTTTCCTGAGTTTTTAATGATGTTTGCCAAGGTTATCATGGGGAACGGAATCTGTCTAGTTTCTTTCCCAATTTCTCCTAAAACTTATCATGTCTCTACACAGTCTTCTTTATTTGGTCATTCTTCGGAGATCGCTTCGGGGTTGTCTCTCTTTCATCCTGTTTCTTTGCCATTAACACTCCAGAGCAAACAGTTTTTTCACCGTTTCATCCTGAAATTTGGGGATTTTGAAGACTGACTCTCTCTCTCTCTCTCTCTCTCTCTCTCTCTCTCTCGTCTCTCTCTCTCGTCTCTCTCTCTCTCTCTCTCTCTCTCTCTCTCTGTGGTTGAGGGAAGTAATTTTGGCGGGGCTGTATTCTTAGCACCTTCCACGGATCCCGTAGTTCTCAGGCTGCTGGTCTCGGTGCTCAAAGGCGGTTTCGGAGTGTCTGCACTCCGTATTTTTATCCTCCTGTACTGGTTTGAGACGTAATTGTCCGCCGTAGTTCTTGCTGGGTCTACGGAAGTCGGCGATTCGTCTTCACCATTGTTGACTGTGTCAATTAGTTTGTGTCCTCATCCTCTCCTTTCATAGAGTAGCTGGTAATCTTTCTCCAGTTCCCACTTTATGCTTTCAGGGTTGGAGGCATATATCATGCCTACCGCGGCTATTGCTGGGGCTACGGAAGTTGTCAGTTCGCCTGCACCATCATTAGTAACATGTTCATGTCCTCCTTTCGTTAGGATAGCTGGTAATTTCCTTCTTCGGTTCACATTGGTTCTGCAGTTCGTAGCCTGTCTTAGAGGCACCCTTGGTGCGTGCAGCATAAGTTGGTTTTCACCACCCGCACAACGTCGGCATTAGGTGTTCCGGCTTACTCCGAGTGTGGCTTCTTCCTTGTTTCTCTCCTTTCTCAGTCTTTTCCTATGAATAGTTCCATTAATCCTTCAAGGTGTTCAATTCC
>NC_087211.1:73743220-73769441 GCF_015104395.2 Macrobrachium nipponense | reverse complement strand
CAAGGTGTTCAATTCCTGGGTTTCAGGGAGTACTTCCTCCCCTCACTTGATCAAAGTAGCTTCAGCTCCAGACTTCCGTCCTATTTAACTATTGGTGTAACTGGCATTAGTTGGATCGCGTTTTGCGACCTCTTCGCTTTTGGGCGAGTTGCTCGCCATTGTAGTCGGCCAGGTGTCATGTCATAGTCACTGGCTGGTGCAGGGTTTTCGCAGACGAGAGAGACTGGCTCAAGGTTGTCTTCGTCTTGGTTAGTGTACGTTTGGCGCAAAAGTGTTTTGTTTACTCGTAGAGGTGGTCGTGCTTTGCCAATGTATATTCGGCTCAGGGGCAATGTTAACGTCACTGGGTAGTGAGGGCTGGCGCAGTTGAGCGAGATTAACTCAGGGTTATGTCATAGTATTTAGTTCTTACATGAATTGCTGAACTGGAGGTGATTGGCTCTTGTGAGGGGGTGGACAGCGGTCGGGCAAGTGTTACGTCATCGTGCTTGGGAGGGGTGTTGCGGGATTGCGCAGTCGAGTTCGACTTGTTCAGGAATTTATCATAGTCTTATGTGGATGTTGTGAGTTGAGGGGTGTTTCTCAGAACCTGGAATGTTTGACAACCTCTTCACTTAGGTTTCGATGGGGTTTTCATAACAGACTAACTTTCGGCTGGCTGTACTATGTTCTTGTCAAGAAGAGGAGGCCAACTTCTTGTTAAATCATCTGCCTCAGCACTTTCGGACATCCATAAGAGGGTTCTGTTGGGAGCGCCTCTTGCACTCGGCAACGGTCTTTTAGAAACAAGTTGTCTTCTCGATGGTCAGCTTCATTTCGTTGTTGTCGTCGTCATACTGTGTCCAGTTCGAGCTCAAAGTTTTCTTTGTCACGTACTGAGGAACTTTTACCGCGTCCGAGAATCTTATTTGGTTTCCCCTAGGTGCCCACCTAGTTCCTTTTTCCAAAGTGCAGCCAGTTTCTTCTTGCGACTGGTTCTTCATCGCTTTCGGAGCTTTCTATTTGGAGCTTCGTGTTCAAGGGCGCAATGTATTGTAGATGGATACCCTTTGGCTTTCGCGAGGAATTATTCGGTGTCTGCGATCGTGTAGGCAGTTATTTGAGAGTCGGTGTGGATTTTTCACAATGCTCAACCTTGGGTTTTTTCAGTTTCTTCAGAGAAAGGTTACTCTCTGGGTCTTGTCGTTGCAGTAACTTAGTTTTGTAGCCAGCTTGTTATCGTTAGGATGTTAGAAGTTTAGGTAGTCAGTGATAGTCTAAATGAACTCAAGTGTTTCTGTTGATCAAGCTTAGACTGAGTGTATTGTTCCTTTAGGCCCTTTAAGTTAGGTAGATCCCAATGGTCATGTTGGAATAACTACAACTTCATCAGCACAAGTCATCTGCGCCAGGGAGTAGCAGCCAGGTCCTGCAGACTCAACTTCACCTCCATACGTGAAAGGCTAGATAGCCACGTGGGAGGTTCCTCCATACATGAGAGGCTAGACAGCCACATGGGAGGTTCACCGTTTCCCCTCCATACATGAGAGGCTAGATAGCCACATGGGAGGTTCATCGTTTCCCCTCCATACATGAGAGGTATAGAATACCACATGGGAGGTTCTTCAGACTCAGGCGGTACCTTGGACTCGACACTGACGGTAAGGTACTTCCTCTGCAAGCATCTTCACATAGTGAGTTGGATGACCAGATGAGGAGAATTGTTTTTACCTCCATGAATAAGAAATATATATTATCACATGGAAGGTACTTCGGACTCAGAAGGTACCTTAGACTCAACACTGACGTTGAGGTACTTTCTTTGCAAATAAACTCACCTACTGAGTTAGATAATTAGGTGAGGATACATACATTTATACATGGTAGGTTGATTATGAGTTACCTGCGTATGCTCCGTAGACAGGTGAGGCTGAATTAGATTGATCCCACCTCCATTAAATGTTGTTAATCGGGCTAATTCAAGTGTTCAGGGAGTGTATTGCAATATGAAGTTTTCATAGTAAAACTAATATTGTAATACTTACCTGAACACTTGAATGATTCCCACCCTCCTCCCCACTTCAATTTGATAGTGAATGATTCAATTGAGGGGACCAGCCTTTGGTGGCCGGTATTTGCAGCAGCGTTGGTAACGCTGACAGTTAAAATTACCCACTTAGTGGGTAAGTTGGTGAGGATATAGTTCGGCCTGGTCAGTGACCAGGGCTAATTCAGGTGTTCAGGTAAATATTACAATATTAGTTTTACTATGAAAACTTCATATTTGTAGACAAAGACCAGATGGAAATTGAGGTAGTAAATGAGCAAAAGGTAGGAGAGGAACTCCAAACATTAAAATATCAATGAAGATAATAGTAAAAAAAAACAATTACCATTTCTGTGAAAAAGGAACAACCATCTCCATCAAGCAGTTTTCTCTATAGTATAAAGATCCTAGAAGGCTGTAGATATTGAAACAGTAGGACAATATTTTAGCAATGGTAAAATAGAACTTCCATTATGTTTTTATCAATATCATATGTCATCCACTCTGCGAATAAAAGGAACCTACTAAATAGTAGGTAGTTTTATGACATCATTACATAGTTAACATTTAGTGCTGCCCAAAAAAATCTATAAGCTTATGTGGCCTGTCCCATTTGAGATTGTGCATTTTACAAATAAAGTCGTGATATTGTGTAAAACAAGCAAACCTTCCCATGTCTCAGTAACTGTCCGTTTATGTTACGCTAGCTCTTTTTTGACAGGTCTATATCACCTTTGTCTTGTTTTAATGTTTCAGTGTTTAAATGTTCTCCAGAGCTATAATTTGTATTTTTAACATGTATGTGATGACATTTAAATGAGCTATGGTTATATGTTGTAGATCTCTCAATTCAGCACTTTCATGGTAAGATGTGTCATATGTGATTGTTCAGTTATCAAGGTAAGCTTAGTGTGTCATATGGGATTGTTCAGTTATCAACAAACGAATATCTACTTCATGAACAGAAATCTTTTAAAGGAAATTTAGCGGGAATCTTCAGCATTTGCAATGCATAATTTTTTGCTACTAAATATTTTTCATTCAGTTATAGGCTCTTCAAGCCAGCCTAAAGAGTTTGTAATTTCAAACTAAAAAAGATAGTGAAGAGTTATATTGGTTGAAATTTGTCTTTTGTATTGTATTGAAAAGTATAACAGACAACTTTGGTGGAAATTGGTCAGAGAAAATACTGTAGCTCACAAACTGTTTTTGCATTTCTCATGATGTGGATCATTGATAACAATAATGATAATGAAATGAATTATATTTCTTTCAGGGCCACGAATTCTTCAACCCACAGAAGAAGAATTATATCTTTCTGCGGTCTTGCTACGAAGAGTTGAAGCCTCGGAGCCGGTAGACCATGTGAACACCATGAAAAAATTGGACATTTGTATTGTTGTAACATTGCATTTCAAGTGCTCTATTTCCAGCATTTTTTAGAAGTTTTTTCAATAGAAGTTCAACATTTTTTCAATAGAAGTTCAACACATGTTTGGTCTGTATTTGATCAAAAGATTTCTCCTTTTCCAGATGTTGGATATCCTCTGCATGTTGTACAAGATTTTGTAAGTTTAATTGAATTTTCGGTATGGAGTAACTGTTATATTGTTCATATCTTTTGCAGCATTTTGTGAGATGGTTGCTGCTAACACAACCTGTTAACCAAATCAGTTGGAGATTTTTATAAGCAAGATCTCTGTATGATTGTGATCATTAAACTTGTTTTATTGATAGAGGAAGCTGTATTATGAAATATTATTTTCAAAATGTAATTTAATACTTAAACATAATAAATGTTTTATAGAAATCTTTTCATATTTTGAACCACCACATAGCTATGTTAAGAAAGTCATATTAATCTTAAGTTGTTCCCATGAAGATACAAAAATTTGTATTTTATATGGATATATTTTCAGCGAAAGTTGGTCTGGTCTTAAAGACTTAGTTACAAGGTATATTACGGGCAGCAAGCAAGCAAAGGGTTAAAGAAGCTACCCACTTACTTAACTGTTTACTGTACAGACCCTTTGGCTGCTGCTGGACTATACTGTGTTGTTGTTGAAGTGCTTTATTTTCCCCATTCAGATTTTCTGACTTCTTGTTGAAGACCTTGGCTTTCATTTTGGTGTTGTCTGTGATTGTGGTACAAATGCTTATTCCTGACCTTTTGAGAAAATTTGGTCACCTGCCCAGTGGAAGAAGAATGGGTTGAAGAAGATGCTGTTCATGGGAGGTGTTTACTGCCTTTTGAATGGAGGAGTCAGTTCCTGAGGTTGCTTGTGGCTGATTTCCCACTTGATGTTTTTAGTAGAGGAGGACCCACTCCAACTATAACTGATTCACTTAAGGTAAATTCTCGGATGAGCCTTATTCTTACGAGACGTTTGTTTGGTGGCCGCTGATTGGCTGGTACCGGGAGGTAGGCAGCTCACAACCAATCAGCGGCCGCCAAACTAACGTCCCGTAGGCATAGGGCTCACTCAAGAATCTACCTTAAGTGAACCAGTTATAGTTCTGTAGTGTCAGTACCTCTCCAGAGGTGAGAAAGAATAAATCCACACTTCCTTGGACTATCAGCCATCTTGGTGCTTCATAGTCAGCCCAGAACATTCCTGCAATCAGTTCTTGGACCGTTATATGACCATGCATTATCCAGTTCCAACCAGCACTGGATGGTTGCATGAAATTTTACTTATCTAGATTGGCCTACTTGGCTAGTTCTAGGCCCAAAAATAGAAAAGTTGGTGCTCAATCTCCTTCGATGCCCTCAGACCATGACTTGGTGTCAGGGACTCTATTCTAGGCACTCTTCATCTCAGTCTTCCAAGCAGGAGGCAGAGTTGGTAGATTGAACTCTCTCTGTCTCTTAGTAAGCTTTTGGGGGAAGTGCTGGTAGAACATTACCACCTCAGGTCTAGTTGCAATAATATTGCTATCTTCTGAACCGGTTTTCCCAAACTGAGAATCCAAGTTCTCAGTTTTCTCAGTGAATCTGCAAGAAAGTCGTTTGTGACCCTGACAGCTGAATGAGTGGTGGACCCTCCACCCCATCATTTGCTTAATGCTAGTTATCCAGCTTCAGTGACTGGACTAGCTTTTGCAGATACCTTATATTAGTAAGTTTGTAATGGATATTATTTGTCAGACCTTTGATAAAGGTATTCCACTCTTCTGGTCTGTGTACTTTATGAACAGAAATCTAAAATAGCCTTTCTCCATGATCATCTTGGCCATCGCGCTAGTTGACATCCTGCCATCTTTACATCTGCACTTCTCTAATTGCTACTCTACTGTTTCCTGTCTCACATTCATGCTGTTTATTGTGTTTGCCAGTCTCATTACACTGTATCTGCAACTTTTCACTTACTAGGTCATTCCAGCTATGAAAATCAACATTTTGTGATCATGCATTTTTTAGAAATTCCTTTTAATTTTTTTTGAAGTACTACCAATATCAAAGCTACATAAAAAAAAGCACAGTTCTTGAAACCTCAAATTTTGTGCTGTTTAATTGTACAACATTTCTTTTTATGAACTAGTCAGCAATCTCAGCTGCATGAATCAAGACCAAAAGGAAATGGGTGAAAAAGCAGAAAGCAATGCCACTGACAGAACGAACACTATGAAGAACCTTTGGTTTAGTGATGCCTTCTACTTGCATGTTCATAATAATGTGTCGCACACCATCTTGAGATTACCAAATATAACCTCTTCCCTTTTCACAGTACTTTCCCTTGCTGAGGGATCTCCGCTCAGAAGAAAACACATGTTTATACTCTTAGGTTCATAAGACACACACACAATACAAAGTCCCACTTTGGCTATCTTTGATTTAGCCAGTGTCAAGGGGAATTTGATTTTATCTAAGAGGGCCACTTAATAACCCATAATTACAGTTTCTCCATAAATCTACCACATAGCCATAACCACTAATTGCCTCTGAGTATGATTATTGGTTTAGGAGAAATACAATGACAATTTGATCTTGTTCAAACACCCAAGTTGAACACACCGTGAGTGATAATGATGAGTAAGGTTATTTATTTATACCATCCAGCTAGTTCTCGATAATCTCTTTACTAGATAATATTTTTGTTCATATATGAAACAAACCTTCGGTCTTAACATTAGGATAAATACTTAGTGCCAGCTGGAAACCGGTAAAGTTTAAAATAATTGTGTATGCAAGGGACTATTGGCATCTGTGCTTGGTCACGAGGCATGTGGAGCCACCCACACACCCCTCTTTAACTCGTGACCCCAGTAGTTATTTTCTTACCGCTTTTAAGAGAGGACGTGCTTTGCTTCCATCCTTTAAAAGCTGGTTTAGTTTGTCCCCTGTTGTTTGGAATCTGTTGTTTGGAATTCTGGGGCACTATTGTGAACATGAAGCCTTCTCATGCTTCGAGACTTACTGGATATCACAAGAAGCAGATAAACGCCTGGATATTTTCTTCGACGCTTTTGACGTCGGGGTACTCATCGCGTACTAAGCGTAGGGTCATACAGAAGGGAAGGTCATCAGAGGAATATACGTGCCTTTCTGGCAATTAAGAACATACCTGTTAAAATGATGGTGACGCTTGGTTTGTGACTGTATCGAGCCATTTTTTTTTTCATGTTCTACATAAAGAATGTTGCCCACAGTTCTTTGGACATTTAATGGAAAGGTGCTGTTAGGACCTTGTACTTCTTTGACATGTAGTTTGACATTTAGAAGGATGAGCTCAAAATGAACAATGTTAAGAGGGTGTCTGTCTGTTCTTCGAAATTTGAAAGTTGGTTCATTGTCATGATAAACCACTTTCAATTTCCTGTACATAAAGGAGGTTGCCCAGAGGTCCTTGGACACAATTACTTTGGGTCCTTTGGTGGATACTCAACAAATTGTGTAACTCAACCAGCACCCCTAGTGGGTCAGTTGGTATCTTGTCTAAAGGTGTGTCCTGTCATAGGTGAAGCAGGATGACGTCATAAGCGTTGTAACGGTGGATGTAGATCTGGCAACAAACAGTGGTACCAGATGAAGTTGTATACCAATGTTTTTCCTCTGCTCACAAAGCAAAGACCGGCAGACAATTGTTAGTTGGTAACAATTTTTGTCCGTTGGACATTGTTCGACAGTGTGGACGCACCTTAAGATGATGGTATGAATGTGAAATTGAGGAGATAACTGGCCTCTTTCTTTTCTAATTTCTTTCTCCTTTACTTCGGGCAGTAAGAAGAGATTACCATCATAAGCTGGAACGAACAAGATACAGGTGAGTGAAGTAGCCATACTGTTAGGGTTATTATCAGTTTAAGGTACCTATCAGTAGCAAGACATTCCTCTCTTTTGCAAGTGGGAGAGGATTGATAACAAACCTACATAACTGGATGAATTGGTTTGTTAGAAAAACAGATGTTCTTGTCTTCCTCAGACACAATGAACTATGACATTGTGTAAAAACCCAGAAGTCTGACTCTATGATATTCATATACTATATCTTAGATTCTGAAATACTGGTCAGTTGTTTCATAGAATACTGGTATTCAGAAAACTGATGAAAGGTGGCAAACTCCCAGTTGGTTAATAGTACTTACCTCCCACCAAAAGTAAGTCTATCCTAATGTTAAGACCGAAGGTTTGTTTCGTATATGAACAAATGACAAATTTTTAATCAATTTGTATTTTTCATAACTAACAAACCTGAGGTCTTAACATACAAAGGCTCACCTCTAACCAGCCCTCTATCAGCTAACCTGGGTTGGAAGAATAACTAATGGGGTCACGAGTTAAAGAAGGGTATGTGGGTGGCTCCACATGTCTCGTGATCAAGCACAGAAGCCAATGCTAGTCCCTTGCGTACACAATTATTTTAGACTACCGGTTTCCAGCTGGCACTAAGTATTTATCCTAATATTAAGACCTCAGGTTTTTTAGTTATGAAAAATGCAAATTGGTTAAAAATTTGTCATTTTTATGGATAAATTGTTGTGTGAGGTTGTTCTGTAGAAGAAATGGTCTTCGAAAGAACAATTTGATACAGTAAGAAAAATAATCAGGAGATAATGAAAAGAAAGAATAGGTAGATAGGAAAGATTTGGGCATCGGATAACCTCTTAAAATTTTGTGCTAAATCAGGAAGGTGAAACTACTCTACATATTCTAAGTTAGGAGAAATTATACTATTACCTAAAATTGGCCTTAAGCCGCTAACTTTTGTAATTTGTATTTCAAAAGAGACGTCCCACCATTACATTTGCTGCCTGCAACGGAAGATGTAGTGGATGTTTCTTGTTTTGCAAAGCCTCAACATCCATAGATCCAGAAGTATCTAGAAATAAACAGGAAAGTTTACATGGTTTTTGCAGATCTTGAAAAGAAGTATGACAGGGTACCAAGAAGAGTAGTAGTATATTGGTCTCGGTGACTGCGAGTTCGATTCTCGGGCATTCCATTGAGGAGTCAGAGATGTGTATTTCTGGTGATAGTGATAGAAGTTCACTCTCGACGTGGTCCGGAAGTCCTGTTGCTGAATAACCACTGGTTCCATGCAACGTAAAAACGCCATTCAAACAACCAAACAAACAAACAGTAGTCAATTGGTGTTGTAGAAAGAGAAATTGGCAGGGTTCGTGAAGATGATGTATGAAAGGGGAAGAACTACTGCGCAGACAAAATATGGGGAGACTGAGGCATTCCCTATGGAGGTTGGCCTTCATCAGGGATCAGCTCCGAGTCCATTCATGTTCCTCGTCGTTGTAGACACACTGAAAACAGAATTATTTATGGAAGTAGACACACTGAGAACAGAATTAAGGAACTGCGAAGAACTAGGAACTGATTGTTGATGATGTAGTCATTATAGCAGGCACAGAAGAAGAACTGCAAGGAATATTTTTAGCATAGAAAGGAGCCCTAGAAAGGAAAGGATTGAAAGTGAATATTGGAAAGATAGCTAATAATTAGTAGTGGAAGGACATGAAGAAGTAAACATTCAAGAAGATGGTCAAGTGCTAAAGCAGAACAATGACTTTAACTACTTGGGATCAATAATAAAAGAGGAGGGAGTTACTGAGAAAGAAGTGAAACAGCGAGTGAAAGCATGGCGAAAATAGAGAAATAATTGGAGTAGTTTTGGACAAGAAAAGCCAATAAAGCTCAAATTGAAGATTTATAAGGCAGTTATCAGGCCCATACTGTTATATGGGGAAGAAACTTGGGCACTTAGGAAAAAAGAGGAGGGACTGTTGGAAAGAACAGTGGGATTAATAATGACGAAAGAAGAAGAACATCTGTGTTCTGTTTAGTTGCCATAATATCCAGTCGCTGCGAAGCTGTGAAAATCTTTTTTGTCTGCATTACTGATGTTATTGTTTGCAAGTTAAAGAGAGGCTGTTCTGCTAAATGGAAGTATTTTTTAATCCCTGAATTTTTGTTAGTGGCTGCAACTTCTCTTCACTATCACCAGTCAACAGCATGTTTATAAACATCAGTCTTTTTCAGAATCCAGTCACATGTGTCATCCAAACATACATTTTTACGGCTAATTACTATTGCAAACTTTTGCAACAAACTGAATATGATGTGTCTGCACACACTTCAGTTGCAAAAAGTTCCCGTTACCTTTAACAAACGTATCATTTCTAAATACTATCCTTAATAAGTTCAACGTTATATTTCAGTTTGATTTCCCATATGCAGATCCCAAACCTTTCACAATAGATGAAGATTTCTGCTATTCTTGTAACTTTTCACACAAATGTTCCATAGTTATAAACACCCATACTTTTTTTATGTAGTCGACCACCTGTTCTAGTGTTTCAATGAAAATGCAATGCATAGCAGACGAACATCATTGCAATTATCGTTATTTGTTACTTAATCGATAAAAAGAGCAACTTAGCATGGTCACAAGTAGTACGTATCATGCACAGAAAAAGAACTGCACAATAATCAAGTCGCTAAAAAAAATGAGAAACCATCTGTTTCTTGGTATTCCACTCGCTTGCGAGGAGAAAGGAAAAGCGTCCGTTCAAATCACGAGACTTTCATCCTAAATGTAGATGACTTATGACTTAACAAGTCGTCGTGGACATCATGTTGAAAAGTCAATAAATTAAGTTTGTTAATAATCAAGTAAAAAATGAACTTTCGAGTGGAGAAACTTCTACAAAACATTTCAATGTTGTCGACACATAACATAATATGCAATCGAGTTTGCCTTTTGAGTTTTTCAAAGGTAACGGGTGAATGTGAACAACACTTTTTGTGTTGTATGGCAAAGTTAAGTTGATATTAACAGTGTTTAATCTACATCGCAAGTGCTATGATACGCATAAACGTGTCATTTTCTTTGGTGAAGTTTTTGACATTCGCTGGAAGTCTGCATCCTAACGGATAGGTGAGAGGCTGTCTCTGTTTCTACCCATGCCCAAGTCCTTGCCTCATACGTACCTGCAACCTTTCATCCCGGCGATTGCCAGTGAGAGCCCAATGAACGGCCCGGTACAAGGTCACATCCAGTAAACCCTTTAAAGTTGCCATTTAGTGATATTTTCGAGTTAAAGAGTTGTTGTTTAAAGTTAAGCCAACCTTGTGCTGGCACGGGAGCATCCCGTAAGGAGCTATAAACAGTCCTACCCGGCGGTCTTAAAATAGATCTGTCTGCCTCATGAATGCACAGGCATTAAAGAAAATATCTATGGGACATAGCAAAGTGTGATAGGGTACAAAATGTCATAGCGGTAAATTCTGCAGATGATTGAGTTCTCGCGTCTTTCCATAGCTATTTTAGGCGTTGATGTCCGTTTTCATTGCAACGCCAGTTTGCATAAATCAAAGAAACATCCAGTCAGTCATTCTAGATCTGAAACCAGTTTAACGAAATCATATGAATCACGGTAAACACGTTCTCATTATCAATGTTTATCTTACTATCGTAGTTTGTCCAGAGGACTCGCAGTTATTTTGACCTTCCGAAAGATAAGATAAATAGGAAGCTTATTATAGAGACGAATAAGTAGAAAATATAATTTATTTACTTCATTCTTGAATGTTTATTTTTGTCTTAAGAGAAGAGACTAACAATTTAATAAAACGTAGCTACAGTAGGTCTAACATGTTCTCCCCTGAGAAACAATTAGTCAAAAGAGATAGAAACAATTCCTGGTGGTTCTCAACATAGTCCGCTTCATCAGACGAAATTTCTTAAGCTGTTCTGATGGTTTGTTTGTTAGAGAGTCCAGAGGTCCTCACCAGGCTGCCGTGCGCTGCCATTAAAACGGTTTAATCGAAACCAACGATTCCGATATAGTTTTTTTATTACTGTATCTGGTTGCTTATTTTTGGTCACACACACACAAATATTTTGTTGATTATATTTGTGCAACAATCCAAGTACAAGATACTTTCAATACACTTTCGCTGGCAAATAATGAACGGTGTCATACAAATTGCAGAGAAACGGTAATGCTAGGCCTTACTGTAGAGCCAATGCACCGGAGTCGTAATTCTTTTAATTATTTCTCAATTACGGATGCTTAATCTTAACGTTTTAGTGTTCTTATACCCTTCTTATCTTCTTTAAAATACGGGAAAGCTGATGTGTAAGGTTGCCTATAGCAAACTACAGTAATTGCATTTATTGCTTGTTGCTTAAGAACGTGTGCTTTTAAAGTAGTCGGGACATAATAAAACGCTCACTTTGCCAAGGCACCTCACGGCTTTGTCTTAACATTTCAGCAGTGACGGCATTTTTTATCTCTTCTGTAAATGGACATCTTACAACCTTCGGACGAGATTATGTTCTCCTCATATGGCGTCGTCTTCAATCCGATTTGGTGAACACCCAGTCTGCCTTGCATGCTGATGAGACTTTGAAGTCTGTGAGAATAAGTAGTTCCCTTTTAGGCGTTTTCAGCTGCATTACGTTATTTCACTGAATGATGTTCCAGTCATTTCGAAGACCCTGTCTTTGCCTATGCTTCACAGAAAGAGCCCGTGTTGAGGCAAGACTAACAACTTAATCTAACAACCACCTGAGTAGATTTCTCGAATGACGAAAGCTGTGAGCTTTCAGCCTTTACACTTACTGTTGCTGTTATGTAATTAATTTGCCCATGTTATATTCCAGTGTTACCTAATGCTAAGACCAGTATGACGTGCAATCATTTGACCGCACCTAGCCCAAACCAAAGAAAGAAAAAAAAAATGAATAAAAATATGAAAAAGATAGAAGCGATCGCAAACGGTGAAAGGTAATGATGCTAGAAAAATTGTACCTCATTAGATCCCCTTTTTTTTTTACATATTTTGTGAGTTTGTGTGAAAGAAAATACACAACGAAATTATTTCATCCAGGAGCAAAGGCCAATGGGAACATATTTGCCCATGAAAATAACCTAAAAAACAAACGTATAAGGAATGAGTTAAACCATTCACATTCAAATTTCCAATATTTGCATAATACTGCACTGAAGGAATTTGTTTTGTTGCCGATTAAGCTGGCCATATGCTAGCATGGTGCCTGTGGGGCTTATAAAGAAGACATAGGCCCTTTCCAATATGTTGAAATCTGTTTTTCGTTAAGTGAACGTTATTATTATTATTATTATTATTATTATTATTATTATTATTATTATTATTATTATTATTATTATTATTATTAACACAAATGCTGACATGGACCAAGTAAAAAAAAAGTTTATTAAGGTTTTAAGAACGTTTCTACGGAACAGAATGGCAACTTGAAAAAAAAGAGAACAGGAAAAACGTCTTGAGAAAATCCATTAAAGATTACGAAAATGTGAAAGAAAACATAGACACGAAGCTTCTGTTCCTTGTATGGCGTACCTACATGAAGTGAATTGGGGCGAGCAGACCTGGAAATTACCTACATCAGTAAGGAAGTAATGGAAGAGGCATATCGAGACTTGAGACATGACTGCAGATAAAGCAAACGTTTATTTGTAAAGAAACAAAACTCCACACATCGTTAATGCATTATTTTCCATCATTCCCAGTAGTATTGCAAAGATCTGAGACTGCCTTTAAGGCAAACAAAAACATAGCATGGAAAATTTATTTTTGCAACAGTCTACACGTCGGGGGGAAATGTGCCATCCAGAATTTTCCGGTAGGTCCACAGTGCCGACGGTCGATTATCTACAACGAACGACCAAGAGAGCAAATGGTAATTGGCGTGTTTTCTTGTAATGCAAGGTGACAGAAAAAAAAGTAAAACATTCTTGTGGCACACCAGTAATAGGTGAGCTCAGCACTGATCCCGAACGGGTGCTTTGCTAAAGACCCAAGCGCTGAGTGGCACGGTAACATTTGCAGTAAGAGTAACACGCAATTTCCGCCCCCCGTCCCCCAAGACAGCTTTCAAGTAGTTTTGGGTGAAATGAACAGCACCAAGTCCATAGTGCGTATGTAGAATCACGACTTTAATTTTACTTGTAAATGATTCAGTTGATGTCCTAGTATATAGTTATCATAATCTATCTCACTGGACGATATCAGGAGATATAATGGTGATATTCATTGCCAGACAAGTCGGTATAACTTTCATCCGAATTATATGTATTTGCATTGCAATCTGTTATTATGACGCGGTAAACGAACAGGAGGGCCGCAATGTTGCAACCAGATGGTTGAATTTGAATTTTGAAGGATTTGGTATTCTAAGATACTAGCTGAAAATTAAAGTGCAGTACTTTTAAACTGACTCAATGGTGAAAAAATGTCGCCTATTATCATGTCATAATTCCGATATTCATGATCTATGCCGGCCCAAATGGTGTCAAATGTCATTGATTTATTAATTTTATTTACCAAAGGGTATTCACATTGCTACACATTTTAACTATTTATTTAGAAAAAAATAATGTGTTATATCGTAAAAAGATTCAAATAAAGGTAAATTTATGAATAATCATATCATATTATTAAAACCCAAGTAAAACAGAAAAGAACCATCACACAGTCCAATTCTCCACCCGATCGATCTCGCCAAGTCTCGCCAAATGCGAGAGTTTCGAGCAGTGCAAAATAACACTCGGATATTAACGAACGACGAAGCCAATTTAAGGTGCTTATTTTGTGGAACCTTCTTATGCTGTAAAGTAAGTACAAGGATAGATTAATTAGCGCTTTGAGATTACCGCCAGCTTATTTTTTGAGCGAATTAAGTAAAATTATCGCCAGAAATACAGGATGACTCATTGGAAGATGGCCCCCTCGAATGTCATCAGCTGGCAGAGGGATTGATTGGGTGTGTACCTTGTCTCGACTCGAGTTTTAACGGCATTTGTCGGCTGTGAGGTGTATTCTGGCATGTGGTTAGTAATCAAGAATCTCTAGATAATCAGGAGGTTAATCCCTGGGACGATAGGACGAGGATATGAATGGCGTTTTGGCAATCGACGAGAACCCGATTGTCTCGTCTGTTGTTCAGCTAATGATACCTACTGCTGCAGCGGAACCGTATGTTCCGGAGATTTTGTTTTATATTCCACCCTTCGAGGGGGGCGATGAGTGGTGGCAGTTGGTGTACAGAAAAATGAATCATCTACATTTTTGACAAATGATACTATCTGCTAAAATTAAGGGAGAATGTGAAGACCGAATAGCAGACATTACGGTACCGTAATCGCTTCTACGTTAGGCTACCATGATTTTCCTAAGAGCCAAGCCCTTGGCGATGACGTTGGGTAGGTTTGTCAAAGGTGTGTCAGCGTAACAAAGATTTGGAAAACGTTTGCCCAGATCTCAACTCGGCCCTGTTATTTGGATATTTAGGCCAAGGGCGTTATAGCTATAGCAACATCAGTGGTAACCTACCTAGCCTAGATCTGTGATATTGTAGTACCTAGGTAGTATCGGCTTGGATGAAAAAGGCTAGGATAGGCACTGTTAGACTGTTCTAGTTTGCTTAATTATTTTAACACGACATAGTGACTGATTTAAGTGTATAGCCCATTTAGGTGTCTTTGTTAGGATCACTTGAATAAGAATGTATTTTGTTAGGATCACTTGAATAAGAATGTGTTTTCACTTTTAAGACATACCTTTATGACATTGTTATGCAACTGTTGGATGTTTTGCAAATATGTACAGCCAGATTTTAGGTATGTGCCATGCAAATTGAGTCGGGAATTCTGGGCCATGTATCAGCGAAGGATAATAGGTTTATCTTAGGCTAATTGTTTTGGTTCGAATTAAAGGTTATCACCTTCAGTTGCGACCATTTGACATTTCAACTCAAATTCTTAATCTTTCCAAGTACAATTAACATTAGTGTGCATTTAGTTTGACAAAAGCTTGACAGGTACGCTGATCCGGCAAAAACTATTAAAATATAGAAATCCAGAACAACTGGGTACCTATCATGACCTCTAATGCAAGACAGGATATTAAAGTTGATTTTTTCAAAGATAAATTCTTGTTTCTGAGAAGTTGGCAAATTCATTTTTGAGTTAAAACATTTTCTGTTGCATATTTTTGCAGTTTCAAGATTTTTTAACTGCAAAAAAAATTTCCCCCTGGGAAAATTTTCATTATTAGTAGGAGAATAAGTGGTAAAAATTTGAAGTGAATCCCTCAAGTCACGAGGTAGAGCCAAGCACTTACTTTATAATGGGACCTTTTGGCGTTGGCACACCCCTTAACCTATCCAACAACCCAAGGTGCACTCTTGGTATATATGTTTGGAACCAGAAAGCCATTAGTACTGCATTGTACTGGCAGTTCCCGAGTATTGGTGAGGGTTCCGTTCTTGGTGATGTGACAAAAGTTGAAAATTGGCAATAACTGGAGTTCAGCATGTATTAGTGCCGAAAATCCAGTCATCATTGTCTCTAGACAAGTGCTGTAAAACCTGATCGTCGATAGCTAGGGGACTGCCTGTATAGGTACAGGGCTTAGTGGCTTCTAATTTGCTGTTATCTTCAGAGTTGTGCTGTTTGCTATTAGCACTGTGCTAGTATGGCACATGGATTACTAAATGATCAGTTACTTCCCTCAAAATGTGTAGAAATATTTGAATGTATCCGGCATAGTTTTTTTTTTCAAACATCTAACTCACCTGGTAGTTATATATATAGCTTACGTCCCTGACGTCACGGCAGAATTTCAAAACTCGCGGCAATCGCCGATTGGGTAGTCAAGTGCACCACCTGTGCGCCCTCTACCAGGTACGTAGCACCATACCAACTATTCCTCAGATCTTCCCTGCCGCCGCTACGGTGACATCGTTGGAACTTCGCTCGTTATAGCCCGTGTCTTTTGCAGTATTATTTGTGAAGTACACTTTGGCTTTGGCTTTCGCTTGATTGGATTTTGATTTCGTTTCGATATTGTTGGTTTGACCTTTGCTTGTTTTGATCTCTCTTTTTGATTTCTCATCATGTCTGATTCTGCTTCAAGTTTGAGAATGTGTGTGAAAGGTTGCAAGACTAGACTTGCTAAATCCTCTTTAGATCCTCATTCTATTTGTAGTAAATGCAGAGGAAA
This sequence comes from Macrobrachium nipponense, assembly GCF_015104395.2. Classification (NCBI taxonomy): domain Eukaryota; kingdom Metazoa; phylum Arthropoda; class Malacostraca; order Decapoda; family Palaemonidae; genus Macrobrachium; species Macrobrachium nipponense. The sequence goes on along the minus strand of NC_087211.1, from coordinate 73,752,912 downwards.
AGTTTGTGAGATAGGTGATAGATGTGATGAATGTGTGGGCTTGCCTGAGACTGAATGGATTGAATATTACCGCTATGTGCGTAAATTAGAGAAGGATAGGATAAGGAGAGCGAAGAAGACCTTGTCTCGCTCCTCCATAGACAGTCAAGGAATAGATAGTTCTCTATCCCTCGATAATCCTATGATCCTCCTCCTGTTGTATCATTACCAAATCCAGTTTCAGAAACAGGTAAAAGTCCATCATTACAGGACATGATGACGGCCATTCAAGCCCTTGGTCAACGGGTAGAATCCCTGGCACAAGACAGGGATAAATTATGGTCTAATATGAGAGATATTAAAGTGAATAGTGAAATTAGTGCAAGTGCAGTGGAGGGTGCGGCCGCTCGGACTTGTCGTGCTCCTAGTCCTAGACCTCTTCCAAGCTCACCAACCCCTGTGAGAAGGAAAGTCGACCGACGAAGGGAGGCGAGAGGTTTTAGCTCCCGAGCGGGTCGTCCCCTCCTCTAGCGTACCTGTAGACGATCCCCAGGACGCTCACCCTCGCTATAGGAAAGGCGAGGTTAAAGTGTTTTCTTCGTCTTCTGACGACGCAGTACCCAGACGGGGCTGGCGTCAGACTTCTAAATCCAGACCCATTAAAAGGAAATCCCAGGACGCCGAGCGTCTTGATACTGGACGCCAGGACGATATACGTCAAGAGCGTCCAGGATGTAGTCATTGGAGCAGCCCCGAGCGCTTCCCTTCAGGTTCCGATATTTGCTCTCCTACCAAATTAAAGACGTAAGACGTCGCACAGGCGACCATCGTCTTTGGTAGGAGGCAAGGAAATATTGGAAAGGGGGAAACCTTCGGTGCAAACTGCAACTCCGGATCGTTTCTCTTTCGATTCCGATGCTTGCTCTCCTGCCAAATCAAGACGCATGATGTCGCAAAGCGGCGGCGTCTTTGGCAGGAAGTAAGGAAGGATCGGACGAAGGGAGACTTTCGGTGCGTGCTACAACTCCTGTTCGCTTCCATTTCGTCTCCGATGTTTGCTCTCCTACCAATATAAGACGTAAGATACCGCACAGGCGGCCGTCGTCTTTGGTAGGATAAAGGAAGCATCGGACGATTGGATGCCTTCAGTGCATGCTCCTGCTCCTCCTTCGGATTGGCGTTCTTCAGGCCTTTCATCTCAAGACGAACAGAATGAAGAGAGAGAGATTGACTTTGCAACTTCTCTAGTCTGTTCCCAGCAGCAAGAAGCTCCACAGTTTTCCGTACTGCAAGATTTTAAGCAGAAACTCTCCTCTCTTATGCAGTCATATCACCTGCTACTCTTACTGTTAAACGCCAGGACGAAAAACAAAAAACGTTTTAAAGCACGACGACAGGACGAAAAAACGTCTTGAAACAAGACGCCAGGATGAAAAACATCTTGAAGCAAGACAGCAGGACGATAAGCGTCTTGAAGCAAGACCCGCCAGGACGAAAGAAGTCTTGAAGGAAGACACCAGGACGAAAAAACGTCTTGAAGCAGACGCCAGGACGAAAAAACGTCTTGAAGCAAGACGCAAAGGACGAAAAAACCGTCTTGAAAGCAAGACGCCAGGAACGAAAAAACGTCTTGAAGCAAAAGACGCCAGGACGAAAATCGTCATGAGACAGGATGCCGAGACTCCAGGCATCAAGAAACTGGACAGCAGGATGCACAAAACGCAACATGACATCGCTACATCAGTTGTGTCTCAATCAGAAGAAAGGAATGAAGACATCCCCCATTCTCCTTTTGATCAGATGCAAGTCGTTTCCGAGGAAGAATATCAAACAGATCTACAACCTTCAGCAGATCTTAAAAGGCTTATGAAAGTTTTTGCGGAAACTTTTTCCCAGAAAGTTTGTGCCAGCTGCCCCTCGTTCTCCACCTTCAGAGTTCACTTTAGGGAAGGCTTCTAAGAATCCGACTTTACGAAGATGGTATTATCGCGCTCTTCGAAAAGAGCCTTGAAATTAATGAAGGAATGGATGGACTCTAAGAAAGACCAGGAAAAAACAGCTTTCTCATTTCCTCCGGCCAGATTAGCTTCCAGATCCAGCATCTGGTACGACACTGGAGAAGTCCTAGGTTTGGGAGTTCCAGCTTCTTCCCATGGGGACTTCTCTAGTCTTGTGGACTCTTCTCGTCGGAACGGCCATGGGGAAGACGAAAGTGTTTTGGTCTTCCTCTGAAATGGACCACCTCCTCAAAGGGATTTTTAGAGCCTTCGAAGTCTTTAACTTCCTAGACTGGACTCTGGGTTCGTTGGGAAAGAAAATTGAAAACTTGAAGTCTACCAAAACGGAAGAACTCGTTCACCTTATGTCATGCATTGACAAAGCGCTTCGAGACGGGTCGAACGAGCTAGCAGCCCTTTTCTCAGCTGGAATCTTGAAGAAAAGGGCCCAATTTTGTTCTTTTCTTTCGAGTGGAGTAACGCTCACTCAGAGAGCGGAACTGCTTTTCGCTCCCCTTTCGACTCATCTTTTTCCGCATAGTTTGGTAAAAGAAGTATCCTCAGCTCTGACTCAAAAAGCGACACAAGATCTGATGACTAAAGCAGCAAGGAGAGTTGTTCCGTCAAGTTTTGCAGGACAGAAACTTAAAGAAACCACTCCTCTACCACGTAGTTCTCGGCCCTTTCGAGGTAGATCCCTCAGGAGAGGGAATGCAAGACCTATTACAAAAAACTCCAAGAAAGGAGGCTTCAGAGGAGGAAGTAATAAAGTCTGACAAAGTTCTTCTTCAGACAGTGGTAGGAGCCAGACTCAAAAATTTCTGGCAAACATGGGAGAAAAAGGGAGCAGATCCTTGGTCTATTCAGCTTCTCAAAGAAGGATACAAGATCCCTTTCTGGAAAAAACCCCCCTTAGCAGAAAAACCGATTTTGGACGTGAGTTCCCTGAATTTTTTCGTGAAGAAAACAAAATTCACTATGGAGACAACGAAATCAGTTCTTGCTGCAGTCAGACGAGACGACTGGATGGTTTCGTTGGATCTCCAGGATGCTTATTTTCACGTCCCGATCCACCCAAACTCCAGAAAGTACCTAAGATTTGTTTTACAAGACAGAAACATTTCAATTCCGAGCTCTTTGTTTCGGTCTAAATACCGCACCTCAAATTTTCACAAAACTTATGAGCAACGTAGCAGCAATGCTACACAAGAAACGCATCAGAGCCTCATTGTATCTGGACGATTGGCTCCTCAGAGCCCATTCCTACGCCAACTGTCTGGAGAATCTTCAGAAAACAATTCGATTATCAGAAGACCTAGGCCTTCTGATAAACCACCAGAAATCCCAACTGATCCCATCCCAGGCAATCTTGTACTTGGGGATGAGGATTCAGAGTCAGGTTTTTCGGGCTTTTCCGTCCACATTGAGAACGGAACAAGCTTTAGAGAAAATAAGAAACTTCCTAAAGAAACAGAAGTGCTCTGCGAGGGAATGGATGAGTCCTGTGCTGGGGACCTTTTGCCTCCGCTTAGAAACAGTTTGTCTCCTTGGGAAGACTGAACCTACGCCCTCTGCAGTTTCATCTAAATCAGCATTGGGACAAGAAGAAGACACTAGAGTCAATGTGTATTCCTGTTTCGAACGACATGAAACACTATCTACAGTGGTGGAACGATCCCGTCAAGCTCCAGGAAGGCCTCTCCCTAGAGCAGAGGAACCCAGACCTAGTGTTGTTTTCCGACGCCTCGGACTCGGGCTGGGGAGCAACACTGGGGAAGTTAGAAGTCTCGGGCTTCTGGAACAAGGAGCAAGTAAAGTTCCACATCAATCTGAAAGAATTGACTGCAGTTTTCCTAGCTCTCAAGGAATTAGAGAGCGTAGTCCGGAACAAAGTGGTACAGGTCAACTCCGACAACACAACGGCGTTGGCCTACATCAGCAAACAAGGCGGGACTCACTCAGTCTCTCTATACAGAGCAGCAAGAGAACTGCTCCTCTGGACAAAAGGAAAAAACGTGATTCTGGTAACACGCTTCATTCAGGGAGAAAAGAATGTGAGAGCAGACATCCTGAGCAGAAAACATCAAGTCTTTGACAACAGAATGGACTCTCATCAGGAAGTTTGCAAGAGTCTATGGCGAATCTGGGGCGCCCTTGCATAGATCTCTTTGCAACAGCGCAGACAAGACGGATGGAGACTTACTGTTCTCCAGTCCCAGACCCCGAAGCAATCCACATAGATGCGTTCCTTCTGAATTGGACACATCTAGACGTGTACGCCTTTCCCCCATTCAAAGTGGTACACAGAGTTGTTACAAAAGTTTGTGGCTCACGAAGGACCAGATGACTCTAGTGGCAACCCTTCTGGCCGACAAGAGAATGGTTCACAGAGGTAACTGGAATGGATGGTGGACACCCCAAGAAGCCTTCCGTTAAGAGTAGATCTACTCAAACAGCCCCACTTGGAAAGGTATCACCAAAACCTCCAAGCTCTTCAGCTAACTGCCTTCAGACTATCGAAAAACTCACAAGAGCTAGAGGATTTTCGAGGGAGGCAGCGAGTGCAATTGCAAGAGCAAGGAGGTCTTCAACCATTAAGGTATACCAATCGAAGTGGGAGACTTTTAGAGGATGGTGCAGGAACAACTCTATTTCCTCTTCCAGTACCTCTGTGACTCAGATAGCAGATTTCTGCTATACCTCAAGAAGAGCGTAACTTTTCTGCTTCTACTATCAAGGGTTATAGGAGCATGCTAGCAGCTGTCTTCAGGCATAGAAACCTTAATCTATCTGATAATAAGGATCTACAAGATCTTCTTAGATCCTTCGAGACAACTAAGGAAAGAATTACATCCTCAACATCTTGGAATTTGGATGTAGTCCTCAAGTTTCTCATGAGTGACAGGTTCGAACCCTTACAGGAAACATCCCTTAAGGACCTCACCATGAAAACTCTCTTCCTGATTAGCCTAGCAACAGCAAAGAGGGTCAGCGAAATCCATGCCTTCAGCAAAACTGTAGGTTTCAGACAGGGCAAAGCCATCTGCTCGCTACAGTTGGGATTCCTAGCCAAAAACGAACGCCCCTCTCAACCCTGGCCCAAGTCATTCGAAATTCCGAACCTCTCGGATCTCACGGGTGAGGAAGTAGAGAGAGTTCTTTGTCCTGGTAAGGTCTCTGAGGCATTACTTGGAGAGACCGAGACAAATACGTGGCACTTCAGAAGGGCTTTGGTGTTCGGTCAAGAAACCCTCTCTGCAAATGTCGAAGAATGCGCTATCCTTTTTTATAAGGCAATTAATTAGGGAAGCGCATTCAGCATGTACTGAAGCAGATATGAAGCTACTTAAAGTTAAGACTCACGAGGTTAGAGCTGTAGCAACCTCGGTAGCATTTAAACAAAATAGATCTCTTCAGAATATCCTGGACGCAACATTCTGGAGGAGCAAGTCAGTTTTTGCGTCGCACTATCTTACGCAAGTGCAAACTTTGTATGAAGACTGCTACACACTGGGTCCGTTTGTAGCAGCTCTTTCAGTAGTGGGAAAAGGGTCTACCCCTTAAAACCCATAATCCAATACTCTTTTTTTCTTCTCTTGGAACTATTGAAAAGTTATGGTTGTTTGTGGAGACTGGATGCAGTCTTCCACAATCATTGATCTTTAGTCAGGTGATCAACTTTGTTCCTTAGTAGTGCCCGGAACAAGAGTATTGTAGGGAGTCTAGTCACATAGAGGTTTGACCGGTTGACAGTCTCCAAGAGGTCTTCAGCCCCCTGGTGGATCGCTGGACCTCATAAGGAAAGCAGACACAAATGAGACAGGATACATTAAAGTCAGCTTCCTTAACAGGTACGAACCCGTAAGTTTGTTTTTATTAACACTTATGTCAATTCCAACGATGATAGCTGTTTCTGACCCTCCACCAAAGGTGTTAATCAGCTATATATATAACTACCAGGTGAGTTAGATGTTTGAAAATGTTGTTTTTCATGATAAAATAAATTTTTTGAACATACTCACCTGGTAGTTTATATAATTAAATGAAATTCCCACCCTCCTCCCCTCTAGAAACTATGGGCATGGAAGATCTGAGGAATAGTTGGTATGGTGCTACGTACCTGGTAGGGAGGGCGCACAGGTGGTGCACCTGACTACCCAATCGGCGATTGCCGCGAGTTTTGAAATTCTGCCGTGACGTCAGGGACGTAAGCTATATATATAACTACCAGGTGAGTATGTTCAAAAATTTATTTTATCATGAAAATAACATTTTTTTTAATGCTTTTTAACCTTCCACCCTTGTTAGGAAAAATCAATTTTGATATTTGTTGAAACTATCCCTTTTCATTTAAAGGAATCTCACTGGGAAAGTAGGGTTTTTGGGTTAGGAAAACAAAATAACTGTAAATTGGCAATTTCTGGCACAATAACCAGATTTTGGCACCGATAACTGATTAATGGCACCTCTATTAAGTGTGTATCAGCACCATAACTCCATTATATATGGTTATGATAATCACCAATTTCCGTGTTAGACAAGCGCCATAAAACCAGATCTCCGATAACTGGGGACTGCCTGTATTGTGTTGCTATTGCCTCGTCGAAAATGTTTTGTGGCTTGCACATTATTCATTTCTTCTACCACAGCTACAACCAGAAATTGAGCTGCATACTTTCATGAGACATTCCTCTCCTTTGGGTTAAGGGTGAACACAGATTTTTAAAATTTTAGTTTTTGTAAAAGAAAATTGAGATGGCTTTGCCTGTCCATCCACACTTTTTCTGTCCGCCCCCAGATCGTAAAAACTACTGAGGCTAGAGGGCTGGAAATTGGTGTGATCCTTATTGGTTTTTATTTTATTTGAGGTTAGGTTAACCATGGATTGTGCATGATGCCAGCTGCCAAGACATTTTCACTCGACCGCATGTGGGAGCAACTGAGTGCTGGCCGATCGTGGCTGAGAGTTTCATACTGCAGCACATCGAGATTCTCATACAGGTTAACACTGTACAGAAACTTAAATGCACATTTTCCTGTTTTATTTATGGAAGTCGCCATTGAAAATGAGCAAATTATGAACAAGCTAACAACTGTAATGCAACCCTGTAACTGACACCTGTAAACGGCTGTTTCTCAATTTGATCTGAGTTACTATCTATGATTTATATAACTAAATTGTTTTTGGATGCAATTTTAATGATCACACGATATATTAGATTCGATGATGAACAAGTACTAAAGGAACACCACCTTACTTACAAACACGTGACATTCTGGTCAGCTGTTTTCATGTTGAATTGTTTGTACCCAAGTTGGTTACGGAGTTACTGTACTCTTCATGCCTATTTAAGTACTATGGTATATTGAATCAATACAGTACTGTAAGTTTTTTTTGCCTAAAACACAGTAGTACACTGTACAAACAGTATGTACAGAAATTTGAACCTAGGGTGGCAAAATGGAGCGCTGTGAACACAATTTCAATTTGTAATCCCTTTTGTTTGTAGCTCTGAATATTGTAAGTTGAACATTCTTTTGTATGTATATTTTTGAGTCACAAATGTTTTCATTGGAAATAAACTTGCTTATATATTTACGTAGCAAGCTTTGGTTCCAAAATCCGGAAGATCCAAAAACTGGAACAAAGTGTAGCACTGCCTGTGTAGCTGCTCAAGAACTAATGGAGGCTTATTAAAAAAAAAAAAAAAAAAAAGTCTTGGGTTGCTGGATTTTATAAGTCGGACTGTAAAAACAACTTGGTAATTTTATACTACAATATTTTAGAGAGTAAAAGTTCATAGAAAATTCATGGTAAAGCTTGGTCCTTTTCTAACAAGGTTCTTAGTCATTATGAACCTGTTGTATTTTTAAGGCCTACAGAATAGATATGTTAATACATCTATCATATGGCTTTTAACTAGTGAGTTTTATCAATGTGGCAACTGAAAGAAAATGCCAGGGCCAAATTCTGTGGCTTAAAAAGTCAATTTGCTGAGTACCATAGCTTTATCCATTGCCTTGTTATTGTTTCCAAGTTTATCATATAAATTGCAAGAGCTAAATTGCTGTATGCCCAGGATATTAAGTGTTAGAGAGACTGTTACGGAGGCACAGTGATCAGTCTCATCGAGGTGGAAGATCTCGCCTCAGTTGTCTATGCTGCCTGTAAGATTATTGAACTCCTCACTTGAAAACCACAGCTTAGCCTATCACTGAACTATGATGACCTTTTCACAGGTCACTGTAGTCCAGTCTGGTAAGGTAAATAATGTCTGTCATTAGGAGGCAGTAATCATATTGTCACTTAGGTACTTAACTGCAACCTGTCATGGGTATATGATCCATACTTGTCACAGGTGCCTAAGTCAGACCTATCATTGGGACTCTTGTGTTTGCACTCTGCACTCATGCAAACACCCAGAAGAGAGTTGGTGCCACCTTTTCACTTGCCACGTGCACTTGCAGGCATAAGAATGACGTGACAGGTTGTCATTTTGTACTACAATTGGTTATTGTGGTGAGCCGTGTACTTGTGATCATGCAAACATATGGGTTGTCTTAGTTAATCTGAGATTAGTATGTGTGCATGCAATAAGAGCAGTTGGATGTTTATCTCTATCTTTTTCAGGTTTTGGCAGATCATATGAAAGTTGACAGCTATGTGATCATGGTTTGGACCCTGTAGTGGGTATTGATATTGGTGTGCCTCATGTGGAGCACTTTAGACTTTACTAAAGGTCCTGTGCAGCATGCCTTCAGCTCCTAGCTGCAACCCCTTTCATTCCTTTTACTGTACCTCCTTTCATATTCTCTTTTATCTTTTTTTTTTCACCACTTTAATCCTTCTAACAATTGATTCATAGTGCATCTGCAAGGTTTTCCTCCTGTTACACCTTTCAGACCTTTTACTGTTAATTTCCATTTCAGGGCTGAATGACCTCTTAGGTTCCAGTGCTTGGCCTTTGGTCTAAATTCTGTATTCAGTTCTGTTCAATTTAATTCAACCATGGTTTAGAGAAGGCTTATTCCATTCAAGAGTCAACCACAGCTTGTGTGGTTCAATTATCAGACTGCTAGGTTTGTTTGTTGGAGTCCAAAGTCTTGCGACAACTTACCAGGTCAGACGTGTCGGCCTCTCTTCAGGAGAGGTTTCAACACAAGCTATAGGGTAATTGGCAGAGTTAGATTGGCATTTTCAAGAGATCCTTGGGTTCATTCATACTCATATTGATCTTTGGGAGGCAACCACTGATCCTTCATGGAGTCCATGTCATCAAGAGAGTATAATCTAGGGTTCCCTCAGGTGGTTAGACAACTCTCCAAATGCTGTGGTGGTTATTGCTTGCTCATGGTGTCTTGGTTAAGGTTGACAATTAATCTGACCTGCTGTTCAGAAGGTTCACTGTACCAAGATCAGGCAAGCTACTTTCCTTAGCCTTAGCATGCCAGAGGAAATTTATTCCCACAGATGTGCAAATTTGTGGGCAACAAGTGATCTCTTCCATGGACAATCTCCAACAAGAAGTCATGTCCTTCTTGGGTACAGAGTAGGGAACCATGGAATCTGTTACCATGTGTTCCTTCCTTGCAGGAATGTGGTTTTGCATCGGGTTGAACTTTCTTCCTGACCTCACCTTCTCTGGAGCCGTAGCCGCAGATGAATGTGTTAAGTTAAAAGAGATCATTGGTGTCGTGGGGAAAGACATTGATATC
>NC_087211.1:73653532-73742720 GCF_015104395.2 Macrobrachium nipponense | reverse complement strand
ACATTGATATCTCTCTTCCAAACTGACAATGCTAAGAGTCTCCCCAGCCCTTTTTGCCTCCTCCTCCAGCTCTGGCTTGAGGGGGAGGCAAGGTGAAAATGGAAGTGGAATGCTGAAGTTGGCTATCCCTCCATGATTGAGGGGATCCCTATCATGTAAGAGTTGGTGCTACAGTCTAAGTTCAAGAAGGAAATAATTCATACCAGACTGGATTCCATCAGAGAGAGCTAATTATGCTGTTAGTGGACATGAAGGATGCATATTTTAAGGTAAAAATCCATCAGTCTTTCAGGGAGTACCTCTGCTTTGTTTTCGAAGCTGAGCTCTGTACTTCAAGATTGCAACAGCCCCTTTATCCTTATGCCTAAACATCATTGAACTTTCCTTTGCATTCAGGATGAACTCACTATTGCAGATAGGTACCGAGGGTAGGTGTCTAGTGGTGCCAGAACTGGCTGTTCAACCTTATGTGCAGCTGCCCAATCTCCATTAGAACAGATCATAATCTCACCTAACATTTATGGCTGTGGAAGGTCAGTATTTACACACAAGAGCCAGTAACATATTCGTGCTGGATGAGTAAAATGCGTGTGATTTGCATAACATTATTACTATTTCTATAGAGGTGGCTCTAGCCAACCATCTTTTAACAAAGTTATTATAAGAAGGTGGCAAGTAAGAGGCAGTCAAGGTGTATTCTGATAAATTGACACAAAATCCCTTATAGGTCAAGAACTCTGGTGAGCGTGAAAGTAGCATTTGACTTTACGGAGAACAGAGATATCCATGTAGTATATACTACAGCCAAATGTCTTTTTTCACTCCTGAAAAATAGTTGAGTTGTAGAGGCAGTCCCCAGTTATTGGCCGGGGTTCCGTTCTTGGCAGGGTGCTGATAAGCGAAAATGCCATTAACCGAAACTCAGTGATTTATGGCGCTGAGTTTCGGTGAATGGCACCTCTGTTAGGTGTGCTATGGCACCATAAATCAACAATTTTTTTAGACGGTCCATAAAACTGGATCGTCATTAACCAAGTCCGCCGGTAACCAGAGACTGCCTGTATATACAATATAGGAGTAGTTCAGTACATATTGCTGGAAAGCTTGCAATGTCTGATATGGATTAGTAATTACAGTTGTAACAGTATCACAAAGTGGCTTCTGAAAAATGTGCAAAAAGTCTCTTAAATTAGGAGTGCTAGATCTGTTTCTTTATAGAGTACATACTCAGTGTGTTGTGTAGATTTTTGTTTTGAATTGAGGCTGCCCTGATACCCTGGCGACCGAGCGTGACTTCATATTATACATATTACATTATATGTATTATTATCTGGTACGTATTTCATGAAAGTATGTTATATGCTATACTACATTTGCTGAGACATACATTTGTCCCTGTTGCTGAAGGAAAAAGTGACTGGGTAGGTCCTACACCCCTGACACATACAAAACAGAATGACTGTGAACATGTATGTAGTAGACGTTGCCTTTTCCTAGATTTGATACATAAAATCTTGAACTAAATTGTGGGGATTAGTATGTAGGTGTGGCTGACACTTGGCTACATCTAAACAGCCTGACACTATTGCTCAAGGTATGTATCTAGCCACAAAAACTGAAAATGAGCTAAAAAGAACTGAGATTTTATGACAAGGATAATTTATAGTGAAATATAAAATATAAGTAAGTGAAATTGAAATCATGTATTAAACTGTTTTGATCCTAGGAGAGAGATAGCAAGCTGAACTCAAGTTCTAGGTCTTTGGCTTTCAGTGTTTGACACTGCTTTTTGGTTTTCGAGTTTTATAGCAAGCTGAACCCAAGTTCTAGGTCTGTGGCTTTCAGTGTTTGACACTGCTGTTTGGTTTTTGAGTTTTATAGCCTATTCATTGGTTTGGTTGTTCATTTTGCATTTACGTATATATAGATATACATACTCGTATAGGTAGGTAGGTAGATAGATGTAATTTTTCACATAAAGATTGAATATGGTTCGAAGTAAGACACTTACCAAAATCATTAATCACTGTCAGTTTTGAATGTGGGTTTATTGGATATTCATTATTAGATTCTCTGTGCAATCAAACTATCGTTCTTTCACTCACTCCTGTTGCTGCAGTCACACAGTTATCAATGGTTTGCCTTTTTTACCTGCTGAAAATACTTGCAAACATTGTAGACAACTTCCTTCAGCTGTGTACTTCAAGGTGCTGTAAAGGGATACAGTACTCCATTATCTTGTAGGGCTGGGTAAGTTTGATGAATGAGATTAGAAGACTTACTTTGCTGTACAGAAGATATGGCAGTGCTTGTCAAAACCTATGCTACATTTGTGATAAGTATAGTTCTCTTTCAGTAATGATAATGGAATAGACTACTTTTTAGTTGAAAAAAAAATAAGGGCAAATCTATAAAGGAATTCTTTAAAAATCTTTTCACAGCACAGTTTTTATACGATTAATTTCATAGATGTAAAACAACTGCAGTGGTCTACCTTAGCTCTGCCCTGCCACTCAATTTTGGTTTCACTATAAATGACATAGTTGCTGTAATTGCATTACTTGTCTGGGAACAGGTAAAGTACCTTTGTCTGTATCATGTCCCACATATTGCTGATATCTTGGACAGATATTAATGTTCTGTAAGTATGCTTGAATGTTTAATAATACCTAATTTTCTTCAAAGCTTTATTTTTGTACAAGAAACTTACCCAGCAGATATATACTTAGCTATAGACTCGGTCGTCCCGACAGAATTTCAAAACTCGCGGCACACGCGACAGGTAGGTCAGGTGATCCACCATTCCCGCCGCTGGGTGGCGGGGTCTGGAACTATTCCCGTTTTCTAAGCCATAATTTCTGTCGGTTGAACGGACAACACCTATTGTTCGTTCCTCCATCTTGGATTTCTACTCGTTTGCCGAGAATTTGGATTGGTTTTTTGGTGACGTATTCTGTTTTTTCTCTGGCTTGGCATACGCTTATTGTGGACTGTTTTTCGACTTTGGTTTTGACTACTCTTTCACGATGTCTGACGCTAAGGCTTCACCTATGTTTAGAGTTTGCAATAGGGAAGGTTGTAAGGTTAGGCTGCCTAAATCGGCATTAGATCCTCATAGTATTTGCGCTAAATGCAGGGAGAATGAATGTTCTTTTAATAACACCTGTGTTGAATGCGAGAACCTTACGGAGCTTGAATGGAAGGAGTTATCGTCATATGTTAGGAAGCTTGAGAGAGATAGAGTGAGAAAGGCTTCAGCTAGGTCATCTAGTAGATCTTGCTCTTTAGAACAAGAAGTTAACTCTCCTACTAACGATTTTCCCTTAGCCTCAGCTGCTTCTCCCTGTTCTGAATCCAAAGATTCTTCTTCGGAGAGGGAAAATGTAAAAGCTTCAATCAAGAGACTTCAAGCTCAGCTACGAGCTCTAAACCAAGGTAAGAGTGGTGATAGTGACTTGTGCAGTGTCCCCAGTGCAGTGGAGGGGGCGTCTGACCGGTTCCTCATTGCTCCTAGGCCTAGACCGCTTCCAAACTCCCAGGACCAGGGGAGGAGGAATGTCGAAAGCCGCAGGGAGGATGCAGAACATCCCCAACGGTCAGGCGTCCCTTCGGCAGATCCTGTTGTAAAGTCCCAGGCTGCCTCGGATTGCCGCAGAAAAGGCGTCCTAAGGGAGTGTTTTTCGGCCTCAGACTCTTCCTCTCCTAAACGAGGATGGAGTTCGGCCTCGCTTTCGCGCCCTTTGAAGAGAGCCTGGAAGGCGCCTAAAGGAGACGCGGCTGATTCCAGCCCAGAGCGTTTTCCCGAGGATTGGCCTTCGGGACCTAAGAAGACGAAACAAGAGGAGCCTTCTCTTCAGGATCCTACGAAGAAGTTTTTGTTTAATCTGCAAGAGCAGTTAGCTTCTTTAGTAGGCTCCTTTGCTACGGACTCGACAAGGAGGAAAGATGTTTCGCTCCCTGTTAAGAGTTCCGCTAAGCGCCCCTCTTCGTATAGGAGAGAACCCTCACAATCTCCAGGGCGTTTTTCGCCTTCGTCGAGAGACTCGTCCGATAGGAGTTGTTCTCCTGAGAGAAGAGTTCTTTCGCCCTATAGGCTGTCTTCCCCGAAGCGCCCTCAGAGACGCCGCGAATCGAGCAGAAGTCTCGATCGGTTTAGGTTTAAGGAACCGGAAAACCGATTTAAGTTTCAGGATCCTTTGGGTCTGCAGGACCAGGAGCCAGACAGGCGCAAAGAGGCAGCAAGACGCAAGAAAGGGCGTCAAGAGCCTCTCAGACCACAGGATTCAGGACGTCAGGATTCTGCTAGAAGGCAGGAAGCCAGGACGCCATGAGTCAGGGCGCCAGGAGCCAGGACGCCATGAGTCAGGGCGCCAGGAGTTAGGACGCCAGGAGGCAGGACGCCAGGAGTACGTTAGGCGTCAAGAGTTAGGGCGCCAAGAGCCTGTTAAGCGTCATGAATCAGGACGCGGGGATCTTTTCAAGCGCCCTGAATCAGGGCGCCAGGAGCCTAGCAAGCACCGCGAACCTGGCGAACCTAGACAACAAGAGTCTAGGCGCAAGAGTGTTTCGGACAGGCAGGAGCCTCACTCTTCGTATAGAAGTGCTAATGTTCAGCGCTCCCCTTCTCGGGAAAGGAGTTCTTCTCCCGGGAAGAGCCAGATCACTCCCAAACGGTCTCCTTCGGTGGATCAGTTGGACCAGGTATCGGAAGACGACGAGCCAGTAGATGTAGCAGTTTCTGACTACAAGAGACTTTCTCTTTTGCTGCTAAAGGAGTTCGGAGACTCCCTTCATCCTGCTGACCCTCCTTCACCAGGATCTTTGATGTCTAGCACAAAAGCTCTCAAGTCGTCTTCCTTCGTCAAGATGCGCCCCGCTCTTTGTATGAAAAAGGCATTAAAGACCTTTTCAGAGTGGTTGACTTCCAGAAGGGAAGCGGGCAAGACAGTTTTTTCCTGCCCTCCTTCCAAGTTAACAGGCAAACCAGGAAGGTGGTACGAGACCAAAGAACCTATGGGGTTAGGCCTCCCTTCTTCCGCAGATGCGGATTTTGCTTCCTTAGTGGACTCTTCCAGGAGGAAGTCTTTGCTGTCGGCTAAGGCGACTTGGGGCATGTGTGAGCTAGACCACCTTCTAAAGGGCCTCTTTAAAACCCTAGAAGTCTTCAATTTTATGGACTGGGACGCTTTGGGAGCGTTAGCTAAGAGAGCCCAGGACACTGACTTTGTTTCCATGGAGGAACTTTCAAGCGTCCTGGCTTGCTTGGACAGAGCGGTCATGGACGGTTCCGTAGAAGTTGCCTCTCTTTTTGGAACGGGAGTCTTAAAGAAGAGATCGGTCTTTAGCTCTTTTCTAGCAAGAGCAGTATCACCTTTGCAAAGAACATCTCTTCTTTTTGCACCGTTATCCCCGCATCTATTTCCACAGGAGACTGTTAGAGAGGTTTCTAAATCTCTTACGAAGGCAACTCAGGATCTCCTCACGCACTCAGCCAAGAAGTTTAGGCCGGCAGTACCTATAGAGAAAAAAGAGAGACCCTCTTTTGTACAGCCCTTTCGAGGTGCCTCCTCTTCTAGAGCCCCTCTTAGAGGTCGCAGATCAGATAGAAGTAGACGACCATCTAGAAGGTCCTTCGGGAAGTCTAGATGAGCAGGGAGTCCTCCAGACGAAAGTAGGCGCCAGACTACTCCACTTTGCAAAAGTCTGGGTGCAGAAGGACGGACTCTTGGTCCCTCTCTATCCTGAAAAAAGGATACTTGATCCCCTTCAGGGAAAATCCTCCCCCTTGACAACAACTCCAAGGGGAGTTGACTGCAAGATACTCGGATCCGGTCCGAAAGCTTGCTATTTGCAAGCAGTGGAACAGATGATTTTCCAAGGAAGCGGTAGAACTGGTTCAAGATCTCCAGTCTCCAGGATTTTACAATCGGCTATTCCTGGTACCGAAAGCATCGGGGGGATGGAGACCGGTTCTAGACGTCAGTGCCCTGAATTTCTTTGTCTTGAAAAAGAAATTTTCAATGGAGACGTCTTCCTCTGTTCTATCTGCTCTTCGTCCAGGGGACTGGATGGTGTCCCTGGACCTTCAGGATGCGTATTTCCATGTGCCCATATTCAATCCGCAGCAAGGAAATATCTGAGATTCATGTTCCAAGGGAAAGTGTTCCAGTTCCGAGCGATGTGCTTCGGACTCGACTGCCCCTCAAGTCTTCACGGACATCATGAAGAATGTAGCTTATTGGCTACATCTGGAAGGGATCAGGATCTCGTTATATCTGGACGATTGGCTAATAAGAGCCCAATCGGAG
The DNA here is from genome assembly GCF_015104395.2 of Macrobrachium nipponense. Classification (NCBI taxonomy): domain Eukaryota; kingdom Metazoa; phylum Arthropoda; class Malacostraca; order Decapoda; family Palaemonidae; genus Macrobrachium; species Macrobrachium nipponense. The sequence goes on along the minus strand of NC_087211.1, from coordinate 73,736,412 downwards.
AAAAAATGTCTGGAGGACCTATTAGTTACTCTAAATTTGACAAAGTCCCTAGGACTTTTAGTCAATCGCGAGAAATCCATGCTGCACTCCCCAGCAGAGTATTGTCTATCTGGGGATTCAGATGGATTCTCGGGATTTTCTAGCGTATCCTTCGCAGGAAGGACGAGAATGCTGCTTAGAAAGGTGGCAGTCTTCTTAAGGAAAGAACATTGTTCTGCGAGGGAATGGATGAGCTTACTGGGGACCCTCTCCTCGATGGAACAGTTCGTTTCCTTAGGAAGACTACACCTACGACCCCTTCAATTTTATCTGAAGGAGAAGTGGGATTGGAAATCCAACAATCTCGGAGATACATTTCCAATCTCGAAAGGGATCAAGGAGAATATCCGTTGGTGGTTAGATCCACAGAAACTAAGCAAGGGAATCTCCCTTCGCTTACAGAACCCTCGCCTAGCGTTATTTGCAGACGCCTCAGATTCAGGGTGGGGAGCGACCCCTAGGTTCGGAAGAAGTGTCAGGCACTTGGGAAGGAGAACAAGTGTCCTGGCACATAAACAAGAAAGAACTAACAGCCATTCATCTAGCGTTAGTTCATTTCGAGGAACAGGTCTCAGGTCTGGGGATTCAGATTCACTCGGACAACACAACAGCCCTCGCTTATATAAAGAAACAAGGGGGGACGCATTCCTTTTCCCTGTACGAATCAGCAAAGGATCTGCTGATTTGGGCTCAGGAAAGGAAGATCTCTCTTCTCACAAGGTTTGTGCAGGGAGAGAAAAATGTCCGGACAGATCTGTTGAGCAGAAAAGAACAAGTCCTACCCACGGAATGGACTCTCAATCCTCAGATTTGCCAACAACTTTGGCATCTGTGGGGAAGGCCCAATATAGACCTGTTCGCGACCAACAAGAATCACAGATTAGAGACCTATTGCTCCCCGATCTCGGATCCACAAGCAGTAGCAGTAGACAGCTTTCTGCTAGATTGGACGGGCTTGGACGCATACGCCTTCCCTCCTTTCAAGATAGTAGGGGAAGTATTGAGGAAGTTCGCTTGCTCGGAAGGAACAAGAATGACCCTCATCGCTCCCCTTCTGGCCAGCTCTCGATTGGTTCACAGAGGTGCTGGAGTGGTTAGTAGATTTTCCAAGATCGCTTCCACTGAGGAACGATCTTCTCAAACAACCCCACTTCGACAGGTTTTCACAAAACCTCCCCGCTCTAAGTCTGACCGCCTTCAGACTGTCGAAGGACTTGTCAGAGCAAGGGGCTTTTCACGAGAAGTGGCGAAGGCTATTGCAAGAGCCAGAAGAGTCTCCACCTCTAAAGTATATCAGTCGAAGTGGGAGTTGTTTAGAAGATGGTGTAAGGGAAAGAAAATATCCTCTCTTCCAGTACCTCTGTAACTGAAATCGCAGATTTTCTCCTATATTTGAGAAAGACTGTAACCTGGCAGTTTCAACAGTGAAGGGTTACAGAAGTATGCTGGCCTCAGTTTTTCGACATAGATGGAATAGATCTGACGAATAATAAAGATCTACATGACCTTATAAAGGTCTTTCGAAACCACGAAAGACCATGTAATCAAGAAGCCTAGCTGGAACTTGGATGTGGTCCTCAAGTTCCTAATGTCGGAAAAATTTGTACCGTCTCACGCAGCTTTGTTTAGAGACTTAACGAGAAAGTCATTATTCCTCTTTGCGTTAGCAACAGCCAAGAGAATTAGCGAATTGCAAGCTTTGGAAGGTAAAGTGGGTTTTAAGAAGGATTCAGCGATTTGCTCCTTTAAACCATTTTTCTAGCAAAAAATGAAAATCCTTCAAAGCCTTGGCCAAGAAGCTTTGAGATAAGAGGACTATCTGCATTAAACAGGGAGAGAACTAGAAAGGACTTTGTGTCCAGTCAGGGCACTCAAGTTCTACCTGGAGAAGAAGTTGCTGAGAGGTACAGAAGAAAGTCTTTGGTGCTCTGTAAGAGATCCGAAAAGATCGATGTCTAAGAACGCCCTTACATACTTCATAAAAGATGTAATAAGGGAAGCTCACCTTAAGTGCGATGAAGAGCATCTCAAGGTTCTCAGAGTGAGAGCTCATGAAGTGAGAGCCATAGCTACGTCTTGGCATTTCACAAAACATGGTCTCTTCAGGCTCTTATAGAGTCGACGTTTTGGAGATGTAATTCTGTGTTCGCCTCGAATTACCTAAGAGACGTTAAAATTTCGTACGAAAAGTGCTTTGCTCTGGGAGCGTATGTTTGTGGCGAATTCAGTGCTGGGAGAAGGGGCTGAGGCTAATCCTTCTAATTTAGTTTAGTGGTTTAAATTACTTTTTATTTGGTTGTTTTTTATTGGTTAATTGTCAGAGGGAATAGGGAACCCTCTTGCAATTCATAGATTATAACAATACTAACATGGTCAGGTGATCGGGATTGGCTTCAGTGCTCTTTGTGATTTTTTAATAACCTTAACTCTGTCATGTAAGAGGGCGAGTCTCCATTGATATGACAAAAGGTCAAGGCTCTACCATGTAAGTGGGTCAGCCCCCATTGGTACGATCCAGTATAGGCTCTGTCGCGTAAGCGGGCTAGCCCCCATTGACACGATCCAAAGAGTTATTCAACCATTGGTTCATTCCTCGTTGAAACTCTTGAGGCAGGCAGACTCATCGACAGTAGTCATGAAGTCTTCAGCCCAATCAGGTAGGAACTATGGATTATTTTATCCAAGAACATAGGTTGTTTTTTCCCTGTTTTTTAATGTATTTAGTTTAAGTATTATTTTGTTTTTAGCTGTCTCTTGCCCGCCACCAAGGGTGCCAATCAGCTAAGTATATATCTGCTGGGTAAGTTTCTTGTACAAAAATGATATTGTTAAGATACAATAAAGTTTTGTACATACTTACCTGGCAGATATATACGATTAATGGCCCACCCATCCTCCCCTCAGGAGACAGGTGGAAGAGAAATTATGGCTTAGAAAACGGGAATAGTTCCAGACCCCGCCACCCAGCGGCGGGAATGGTGGATCACCTGACCTACCTGTCGCGTGTGCCGCGAGTTTTGAAATTCTGTCGGGACGACCGAGTCTATAGCTAAGTATATATCTGCCAGGTAAGTATGTACAAAACTTTGTATCTTAACAATATCATTTTTTATGAAGTTTTGGATACATTTCTTTCAAGTCGTATTTGTTGTGGATTAGGTTTTGATGATTTTCTTGATATTTATATATTGTGTTCTTTCATTCAAGACAAGCTAAACCTACCAGGATATCTGGACCTCGTAAGTTGCCCAATCTACTGTAGTATGTGGATGTGGTTGATGTACAAGCTCTGTGATTTATTTATTTATTTATTTTTGGATTCCATGATATCCTGACGCTTTATGCTTCTTCAATTCCATCATGCTCGTGAATTTTTTGTCTCATTTTTCTTGCATAGTTCACTTGGTTCTGCATTTGATTTTAGAGTCGAATCATCATGGTTAATGACAGGAATAATGATCGCATGTGTAACATTCTTTTCCAAATACAATGCATATACAGTCTGAAATTTAAATGAGCTTTTTGTCAATATTGCACAGCTATATAAATACTGGCTGGGCTGTAACATGTCATGGTATTGATACCAGTCATTTAATATTGGTTTACCAGTAGGGTATGTTTACAGGAAAACTGCTAACAACCTTACGCTATTTTTTTATATTCAAAATTTAGTAACAAATGTAACCAGATGTCAAAACATTGGAGGTGATTGTCACCTTGAACTTGACTATTTTATTTTTAAGGCCATAAAGGACAGTGTGTCTAAGCAGTTCAAAGGAACATAGTTACCAGGCTGTCTTGTATTGAAAGAAAGTCATAAAAATAGTATAATGATCATTAGTTGATGTAAAGGTTGTGTCAAGTTGGTTCCTTGGTGCTTAAATTACAATAACCTACTATTCCAATTTTACAAGATGACATACAAAATAAGTGTTTTGAATTATGAAATTTATAAGCATTTGATGAACTTAACTTCAGAAAATTTTAGCATTATATTTGTTGGCCAAGCTTCTGATATGTTGCATGGTTGGTTAGATAAGGTGCCAAAGTGTTCCCAACAATGAAATTGTATGGCTTTTAGCAGAGTGTGGTTGTATATTAGGCATAGAATTTTCATAAGTGTAGTATTTGTGGAATGTTATCTCTTCCTATCAGATATTTTACCCAACAGATTACTGTGATAGGACAAAATTTTGACATTTTGTCTCTTATCATTTGTGTATATTCCCCATGTACAAATGCATTAAAAACGTTAATTTTATTTGGTGAATGTAGTATTTATACAATACCTGTACCACTGAAGTTACAAAACACAGTGGATGGAATGTAGATAGGTTTAGGTTTTACCATGTTACCTGCTGGTAAGTTGATTTCTGGGCGTAGTTAATCTGGTGGTAGTTTCTGGTATATTAATGTGGAATATCTTAATTGTAAGATAGAACTATTTACCTCTTTGTTGTCTTAACCTCAGATGAGTAGAGCCTAGCACTATTGATTTTTAGCTTCTGTCTGACTCACACATCCTTAGATGTGTCATTGTGTTGAAGCTTGTTGTTGAGATCTGATTCATCATTTTGCATGTTAATGATTGAGGCAGTATTCCTCTGTTTATCTGTTATCCATTTGGATATTTTTTAAGTAAAAATAATTACTTGTCATAATTTGTAATAATTTATTTTGGAAATTGAAAGTGTCACATATGTATTCTCCTTAGTTTAGACTTCATAGCCTTAGGAATGTACTAAAAGTGAGAAATCCCTTGAGTTTATAACGTTTTTTTGCACACTTACTGAGAGAAATTTGTATGTTCATTGTATAAATGCATTTTTTGAAGAGTATACAAAATTCCTTTATGTTGGTCCGAGCATGGCCTTCAAAAAAAAAAAAAAAGAAAAAAAAAATCCATCACCCCCTATCAGGACAGTTTGTTTGTAAAGATGGTGGCACAAATTTATTGTTTTTGGAGATTAGTGACTGTGCTTGTGTTAATGCACAGAGTGGTTTGGTAAAGGTAACTATGGATATAAGGAAGACTCCATTTTAGGGTTGTTTCCAGTAATAATTACAAAATGGAAATGTTTCTGCCAGTCTTAACCTCATCATCATCCTGGAATACAAACCAGAAATTGCACTCTTAAGACTTTTTTTTAGATTATATAGGAACATACAAAAGAATTTTTTTTCTCTTAGTGAATACATTTTTACAGAATTTTGTTTTAAGGTGGTTGTAGTTCACTGCTGGAAATTTTTCTGCTAGAAATAGTGGGGGTATGGGGACTACAGCATGGACTGGTTTTTGAAAACCTGCATAATGATACTTTTTGTTAAGATAAGATGGCTTATGCGTTGCTTCTGTACCATATGAGGTATATAGGTGAAACTTTTTTTTTAATAAATTAGTATACAATATGCCAGCCTTTTTCATATCTGATATGGAATGATTTTAAACTTTCAGATAAGTTTGTACAATTTGATGAGACCCCTTTTCCCTTTGAACATATATGACTGTGTTATGCATCAGATTTGTGCATGTTTAAAATGCTAAACTTGTATACGTAATTATAGTTTTTATGTATACAACTTATAAAGTAGTTACATAGCTATAGTTTCTAAATCTGTTGGCAGCTGAAATTTTTGAAATTTGTAGTATTGCTAGTTTGTTTTGGTCAGGTGATATATACCCCTGACCCACTATCAGGGGAGATAGGAACCAACACTGCATGAAATTCAGTTGTTTCTGCTGGCTTGTGCTATTAAAATACACAATTCAGTAGTCAGCGGAATTTTTGGAATTTCTTTGCCGTTACTCATTGTTGGAGTTATTTGGTGAAGTACTCTTAAATATTGGTAGCCATTTTGGCAATATTTAGCTATTTAGGAATTCATATAAATAGTTAAATTTTGCTCCTGAATTAGTCTTACCTATTGGATTAATTGGCAGACATGTCCGATACTAGCTCAACAGGAATTGCTTTGCTGCAATAAAGGATTGCTAAAGCTTGTAATGATCTGCATTCAGTTTGCACACCGGATTGAATTTGTGGGGAATGTATTAATTGGGATAAGAGAACTTGGAAAATCTTGACTAACTACACTAACAAGTTAGAGATAAAAAGGTGAAAGTGGCTTCTAGATTTAAAGCTAAAGGCTTAGTTAGTCAGTTGTTGTAAACTGAAATTTTATACATTCAACTTACCTGTCAGATATATACATAGCTATTGACTCCGTCGCGCCGACAGAATTTCGAATTTCGCGCGCACGCTACAGGTAGGTCAGGTGATCCACCGCGCCGCCGCTGGGTGCGGGAATAGGAACCCATTCCCGTTTTCCATCAGATTTTTTCTGTCGGCCATACTGGCAACATCGTTGTTGGTATCTCCGGCTGGATACAATTGATCATCGTTTTGGACCCTTTGGTGACGTATTTGGATCGTTGTACTGGCATACGCTTTTGTGGATCGTTATTTGGATTTTGGCTTGGAATTTTCATCATGATGTCTGATTCTGGAAGTGTGGTGAGAATGTGTGTGAATGAAGGGTGCAAGGTGAGAATGCCGAAAGCTTCGGTTGATCCTCACACTGTATGTAAAATATGCAGGAAGCATGAATGCTCGATGGATAACACTTGTCATGAATGTGAGAGTTTGAGTGCTGAAGGGTGGAAGTCTCTAACTTCTTATTTAAGGAAATTAGAGAAAGACCGGTTAAGGAAGTCATCTTCCAAAACCAAGCCTAGCTCTCAATCTTCAAGTGGTTTGGTGAGTAATTTTGTACCCTCCTCTAACATTATGAACGCTCCTTGTAATATTTCAGGTCCTTCTCCGAATGCAGATCCTACGGACTCTGCTTCGGAGATAGCAAGCCTTAAAGCTGCGCTTATGAAAATGGAGCGTAAAATGGCTGCCATAGAAGGTAAGCAAAGTAGTGCTGTGGAAAGTGATGTGAATTTCCCCAGTGAAGTGGAGGAGGCGTCTGATTGGCTTCACAATGCTCCCAGGCCTAGACCTCTTTCAAGCTCCCAAGCCCAGAGGAGAAGGAATGTCGAAAGCCTTACGGAGGTTATGGAGGATCCCCACCAGTCAGACGTCTCTTCGGCAGAATCTGTAACGTCACAGACTGCCAGAGAACGCATTAGAAAAAAGCGTTCTACGTGAATGTTTTTCGTCATCGGAGAATTCCTCACCTAAAAGAGGATGGAGATCAGCGGATCGTTCTCGTCCCTTGAAGAGGATCTGGGAAGAATCGGGCTTAAACTCGAGTCCGGAACGTTTTTCGGAGGACTCCCCGACAGAGATTAAGAAAGCAAAGGTTTTGGCTTCTCCCGATAAGTCGTGGGGAATGGAGAAAGAAGGCTCTCCTTCCGCTCGTTTAGACCAGAGAGAAGAAACGACGAAGATATTAAAGGATATGCAAGAGTATTGCTTCTCTAGTCGGGGTTCTTTCGAGAGATCCCGCCAACGAAGAAAGGAATTTGTTAATCTTCCCTGTGAAGAAGTCAAAAAACCTTACTATCAACCTCCCAGAAAAGAAGATTCTTCTTCGGATGAGGGGTCTATTTTTCACAGACCCGCGAGTTCGGGGCGCGAGGCGCCAGCCAGGCGCGGAGCGCCAGTCAGCCGCAAAGAACTAACACGTAAGCGCGAGGCGCCAATCAGGCGCGACGCGGCAACCAGGCGCTATCCGATATCGCAGGAGACGACTAGGCGCGAGAAGCTGGCCAGGCGCGAGGAGCCAGCCACACGTGAGAATTCCTACAAGCAGGAAGAGACAATCAGGCGCGAGGCACCATCCAGGAGCGTAGCGCCAGCCAGACGAGAAGTCCAGCCAGGCGCGAAGCGCCAGCCAGACGCGAAGCGCCAGCCAGGCGCGATGTGCCAGACTGCCGAGAAGCGCCAGCCAGGCGCGAAGCGCCAGGCGGCCGCAAATAGACATACAGGCGCGAAGCGCCAGCCAGACGCGACGCGATAGACGGCCGCGAAGCGCCAACCAGGCGTGAAGCGCGAGGCGCCAGCAAGGCGCGAAGCGCTAGCCGAGCGTGAGGCGCCATCCGCGCGAGAAGATTCAACCAAGCGCGAATCGCCAGTTCATGCGCAAGGCGCCAGCTGATCATGAAGAGCGGCAAGAAGAGAGAAGTTTATAAGGGGTAATAGACAATCTTTTCATGTAATGTCTTCGGATAGCGAGTCTCCTACAAGTAGAAACCCTAATGCAAGGAAACAACCTGGTACATCGAAGGTTACGGTTTCAACCTCCATGTCTCAGGATGTTTTGGTGGATAAGAAAGAGAAAACTTCTAGATCTGTCAGTCTCTCTCCTTCTAGGAGTATTTCTCCTATAGGGAATAGGTCTACGGACAAAGATTTTAATATAAGAGCTCGCTCTCCTTCTAGGATGGAGTTGGATGAAGTGTCGGAGGAAGAAACCCCGAACAATGAGGGGGTATCTAACTACAAAGTGTTAGCCTCTCTTCTCCTGCAAGAATTTGGAGACTAAGCCCTGCAGCTCCTCCTTCCCCGAGATCTCTGTTCTCCAGTACGAAGGTTCCTAAATCGTCTTCGTATTTAAAAATGAAAACCAGCCATATCAATGAAGAAGGCTATTCAATCTTTAAATTATTGGATGAGGTGAAGAAGGAAGCTCAGAAGACAGTTTTTTGCACTCCTCCATGTAAGCTCGGAGGTAGGAGGGGAATATGGTACAGGACAGAGGAAGCGATGGGGCTTATGCTTCCATCTTCCGCAGAGGCGGATTTTTCAAGCTTGGTTTGAAGCATCGAGAAGAAATGCTTGAATACAGCTAAAGCATTATTGGAGCATGTCAGAATTGGATCAACACCTCAAGGGACTTTTCCATGTACTAGAAGTTTTTAACTTCTTGGATTGGTCCCTTGGAGTGCTGGCCAAGAAGGCAATTGAACCAGATGTTTTAGAACCTGAAGTTTTACATTGCATTTTATCCTGTATGGATAAGGCGGTTCAGGATGGTTCGGGAGAATTGTCATCTCTATTTGGAGCAGGAGTAGTGAAGAAGAGATCATTATTTGGTTCATTTCTAACCAAAGCGGTTTCTCCTTCACAAAGGTCAGCCCTGTTATACGCTCCTCTCTCGGATCACCTTTTCCCTTCGCACTTGGTGAAGGAGATTTCAAAGTCTCTTGCTGAAAAGGCAACCCAAGACTTATTAGTACAATCCTCCAAGAAATCAAGACCAACAGTACCAGTAGCGAAGAAGACTACTCGTACTTCGGTAGTGCCCTTTCGGAGAGGTTCCACCTCTCGTCCTCCAACGAAAAGGAAGACAACAACAAAAAGCGAGGAAGGTCTCCTTTAGATCTTTCAAGAAATCAAAGTAGCAGCGAGGTCCTCCAAACATCTGTAGGGTTCCAGCTCCTAAACTTCGTAGGGCATGGAAAGATAAGGAAAGCCGATCCTTGGACGTAGCAGTTCTTGAGGAAAGGTTACATTATATCCTTTTCAGGACAGACCACCTTTGTCGAATTCCCCAAAGGAACTGTCGGCGAAGTACAAGGACCCTGTTCTGAGGGAGACACTTCTTCAGATGGTGATAGGAATGAAGGACAAAGAGGCAATAGAAGAGGTTCAGGATCCTTCCTCTCCGGGGTTTTACAACCGCCTGTTTTTAGTTCCAAAGGCATCCGGGGGATGGAGGCCAGTCTTGGACGTGAGCATTCTGAACAAATATGTGGAAAAGAAAAAGTTCTCGATGGAGACTTCTGCCTCGGTACTTTCAGACCCCTGCGAAGAGGAGACTGGATGGTCTCTCTAGACCTGCAGGGATGGCAGATTTCCACGTTCCTATTCACCCGTCATCAAAGAAGTATCTCAGGTTTGTGATTCAGGGAAAGTCTACCAGTTCAGGGCCTTGTGCTTCGGCCTCTCCACGGCTCCACAGTATTTACGTACCTGATGCGGAACGTAGCCAGATGGCTACACCCGGCACCTGAAGGCATAAGCGTCTCTTTGTACCTAGACGATTGGCTGATAAGAGCAAAATCCCAGGAACAATGTTTGGAGGATCTGAAGAAAACATTAGAATTGACAAAGGAATTAGGAGTTCTCGTGAATCTCGAGAAATCGCAGATGACCCCCAGTCAGGATTTAGTCTATTTGGGGATTCAGATGAATTCTCGGGATTTCGGGTTTTTCCGTCCCCAAGAAAGGATTCTTCGGAGGGATTCAGAAAGTTACATCCTTCCTGAAGAAAGACAGGAGTTCAGCCAGGGAGTGGCTGAGCCTTCTAGGGACTCTTTCTTCCCTGGAACAATTTGTATCCCTAGGAAGACTTCATCTAAGGCTCTACAATTCTTCCTAAAGAGATCTTGGACTTGGAAGAAGGGCCATCTGTCGGACACTTTTCCGGTAACAATAGAGGTGAAGAAACACCTAAAGTGGTGGCTGCTCCACTCAAAGAGAACAAGGGAGTGTCCCTAGAGGTTCGGAACCCAAACCAAATCTGTTCTCAGACGCTTCAGAAACGGGATGGGGAGTGACTCTAGGGGCAAGAGAAGTCTCTGGCAAATGGAAGAAAGAACAAAGAGATTGGCATATAAATGCCAAAGAACTATATGCAGTGTTTCTGGCCATTAAAATTCTTCGAGTCAGAAGTGAAGAAATCAAAGTTGATTCAAGTCAACGCAGACAACACCACGGCGTTGGCTTATATTAAAAAACGGTGGGGTACCCACACTCGTTTTTCCCTATTCGAGATAACGAAGGATCTGTTGTCATGGACGGAGGAGTGGAATATTACCCTCCTGACCAGATTTGTGAAAGGGGAAAGAAATATCAGAGAGCAGACAGGCTCAGCAGGACAAAACAAGTTCTCCCCACGGAGTGGACTCTGCACGAGCAAGTCTGCCAAAGTCTGTGGAACCTGTGGGGAAGGCCGCAGATAGATTTGTTTGCAACGTTCCTGTCAAAGAGGATAGAAAACTTCTGCTCCTTAGTAGAAGACCCGAGAGCGATAGCGGTGGATGCCATGCTACTGGAGTGGTCGGGACTCGATGCTTACGCTTTCCCTCCATTCAAGTTGCTAGGAGTAGTGATGAAGAAGTTCGTAGCATCAACAGGGACGAGATTAACTCTCATCGCCCCGTTTTGGCCATCCCAAGATTGGTTCACAGAGGTACAGGAATGGACAGTAGATTACTACCCAAGATCTCTTCCAAACAGGATAGATCTTCTCAGACCACCCCACTTCAAGAGGTTCCATCAAAACCTCCCCGCTCTCGCTCTGACTGCCTTTCGACTATCGAAAGATTGGTCAGAGCGAGAGGCTTTTCAAGCAAGGCTTCGAAAGCAATTGCTAGAGCCCGGAGATCGTCAACTATCCGGGTCTATCAATCGAAGTGGGATGTGTTTAGAAGATGGTGTAGGAAGAATAAGCTGTCCTCCTCCGATACCTCTGTGACCAATATAGCAGATTTTCTGTTATTCCTGAGAGAGGAATCCAATCTGTCTGTAGCTACAATAAAGGGATACCGAAGTATGCTCTCAGCGGTATTTAGAAATAGAGGCTTAAACTTGGCAGAGGATAGAGATTTGCACGATCTCATAAGATCGTTCGAGACGTCAAAATCTATATCCTCTACTCCGCCAAGTTGGAATCTGGATGTTGTGCTCAAATTCCTTACATCGGAAAAATTTGAACCCCCCGACCGTGCCTCGTTCAGGGATTGGACGAGAAAGTGTGTTTTTCTCATAGCCTTAGCGACGGCTAAGAGAATAAGTGAAATCCATGCCCTAGATTCTCGGGTGGGTTTTAAGAAAGACGCAGCCATCTGTTCTTTTCAAACTCTGTTTTTGGCAAAAAATGAGAACCCTTCGAAACCATGGCCAAGGAGTTTTGAGGTGAAAAGTCTTTCAGATTTAATGGGAGACGAGATTGAAAGAACTTTATGCCCGGTTAGAGCTCTTAGGTTCTATCTTAAAAAGAAAGAAGAGTTGAAGGCATGTAAACAAAGTCTGCTGACAAGAGTGCTTGGGCTAGCACAGGCGGCTTTTGGTGCTTTTGACAGTATGAGAATGTGTATAGGTCTTACAAGCGAGGTAGTACAAATGGAAATTATATTTGTTTATTTTTATTTTTATTTATTTTTCATAAAGAATTAGGTGTATAATATTGTGATTGAGTTTTTTGGTTGTTTGCGAGGAGTCCGGGGATGACTTCTTGCAATCTTAGATACAACATTTGGTTAGGTTAAGGTGATCAGGATCGGGATTGTGCTCCTTAGAAAAAAGGTTCTTGTCATATAAGTGGATTGAAACCCTTTGACATAGCCCTTATAGGATCGGCCAAGTAAGTGGATAAGACCCCTTTGGCAGACCTACAAGAACTCTTAGCAATAGATCAATATCTCGCTGAGGCTCTTGAGACTAAGCAGACTCCTGGGCATTAACCATGAAGTCTTCAGTCTAAACAGGTAGGAACCAAGGTTTTATGTTATTAATACCTACAACGATTGTTGTGTTTTCCTGTTAAATCAGTTATTAGCTGTCTTTACCCTCCTCCAATGGTGTGAATCAGCTATGTATATCTGACAGGTAAGTTGAATGTATAAAAATGATATTGTTATGATACAATAAAGTTTTATACATACTTACCTGGCAGATATATACAATTAAATTACCCACCCAGCCTCCCCTCAGGAGACAGAGGGTGTAGAAAAAAAAAAAAAAAAAAAAAAAATCTGATGGAAAACGGGAATGGGTTTTCCTATCCCGCCACCCAGCGGCGGCGCGGTGGATCACCTGACCTACCTGTAGCGTGTGCGCGAAATTCGAAATTCTGTCGGCGCGACGGAGTCAATAGCTATGTATATATCTGCCAGGTAAGTATGTATAAAACTTTATTGTATCATAACAATATCATACTTCTCTTTTTTAACCTTCCCCATCACCTGTTAATCCTAGTCCTAATCTTGGCTCTCTTACATCCGTAACCGATGCTGTTGCTAACCTAGAGGCAAGTAGATAAAAAATTTTCGATGATGCTTCAAGCAATGGAAAAATTAGGAGCGTCCATTAAAACAATAATGGACAAGGTAAGTGGTGGAGCGAATGCCATTGCTATTGTTGTGGAGGAGGTGGCTGTTCGTCCCGCTGATTCTCCAAGGCGAAGATCCCTGTCAGACTCCTCAAAACCTGGAAGGAGGCATACTGGTAGCCCAAGGGAGGTCAGTGGGGTCTGCCCATGAGCAGTAGCCCCCTTGGGTGATCCTGATGATAAATCACAGGTCACAATGGACTGCCATTAGAAAGGCGTCTGTAAGGAAGTGCGTCCTTCTTCTTGTGCATCCAGCTCCAGGGAGTCTTCTCCCAGGCGCCAGTGGCGCTTCATTGACGAGTCCCGTCCATTGAAAAGGAAGGCTCATAAAGTGTCTACTTCTCTAGTCCCCTGTAAAAAGGCTAATCCTTTTCAAGAGGATCAACCTTCATGTAGTTTCTGGGGTTCTTCAGAGAGATTCTCTCAGGACCTGGAAGGACAGGGACACAGAAGTGAGAGGATTTCATCCTCTAAGTCTTGGTCCTCATCTAGATACTCTTCCTCTGGTAGACTTTCAGAGATCACAAGCAAGAAAGGCTCAGAGAGTTCTTTGGCGCCGGATCCATGTCCTCCTGTACCTTCTACGAGTGTTGGGAAGTGTAAAATTCTCGTGATCTCATCGGCACCTGTTCGTACTTTTCATGTGGGAGAAATGATAGTGCTTCCACCAGTCTCACCTGTAGTTCACGAGAATTCTTGGCTACAGTAGCCATGTCCAGAGTATGAGTGCCCGTTGGCACAGAGGATACCTATGGCACTGGAACCTACGATTATTCAAGAAAAGTTGGGGGCAGACGAGCCCACCAGCTCCCGAGCGCCCATTGGCGACAGTTTTCTCGGGTGCCAAAGTGTCCATTGGTGCCCAAAACTTCGTTGGCTCCTGAGCGCTTATTAGCACCCAATCATCCATTGGTGCTCAAGCATTCATTGGCACCCGAACATCCATTTGCCCCCGAGCGTCCATCAGCTCCCGAGCTGCCACAAGTGTCTAAACAGCCAGGTGCGCAGCTGGTTCAGTATGAAGTGTTTAGACAATCTTTGTCAACAGTTACGCCTTCTGTCTTACTGACAGGGCCACATGCTAATGGCTGCCCACGATCCTCCTTTTTCAGCCATTCAGAACAAGTTGGACAGCATCTTGGGTTTTATACAGTCTTTGGTGCCTCCTGTTCAACCTCGAGAACTTGTCGCCAATTTCATCAGCTGAAGAAGAGCAAGAAAAAGAAGGTAAAGAGTGTTCTGATGGCATACAAATCGCTACTGTTTTACTTTGTAGCAAATTTTTCTGATCGTTCTTGCCAATGACACCCACTTCACCAGTGTCTTCCTGCATGAGAGACAACCAAGAGGACTCGGCAAAGTTGCCTAAATTAGAGCTTTCTTTTTCGGCATGGAAGGCATTGAAGGAGATTAACCTTTGACTTGAGGAGGAGAGGGATCACAGCAAAGTGAACTTCAATTTTCCTCGTCCTCGTCTTTCAACAAGACATCATCTATGTTAAGAGACTGGAGAAGCTCTCTGTGGGCCTCCGCCCAGGGAGACTTTTCTGGACTTATTGACAAGGTGAGAAGATCAGCTTTCAATTCAGCTAAGATAATGTTTACAGCTTCAGAATTAGACCACCACATATAAAATATCTTCAGGGTGTTTGAGGTAATAATTTCCCTTGACTGGACAGTGGGAGCCTTGAGCCGTAAACTCAAAGATTGTACTACGATGAATGAGGATTCCTTTGCGGACAATTTTGGAGTTATCTCCTGTTTAGACAAAGGAATTAGAGACGGATCCTCAGAACTAGCCTCTTTCTTCACATTAGGCGAGAGAACTTTAGTGCTCTTTTACCTCCAAAGGTATATCTCACACTCAAAAGTCCACTTTGCTTTATTCTTTTCTAGATAAGAAGCACCTTTTCCCAGATGACACGGTAGTTCAAGTTTCCTCGGAATTGGAGAAGAAGGCAACACAGGATCTTCTTGCACAATCTACTAGACGTACTTGAGAGACTATTCCCAGTACACTTCCTTTGCCAGCCATGCGCGGTCAACCCTTTCGGAGCAGCGGATTTGCTAGATCGAAGGGCAGAGTACGCTTCACCCCAAGATCTATCAAAAAGTTCACAACCAAATCCTCCGCCAGAAAATAGTGTATCAGTCCTTCGTGCACCTGTAGGAGCAAGAATCCTACGGTTTAGGAGAAACTGGGAAGCAAGAGGAGTGGAATCTTATCATCAAACTCTCCGATAGTTTTGAGAGCCTAATTGGAAGATTCAAAGAGATTCATCGCCCATTTGAGTGAGGTTTTGTCCCTCTTGCAGAAAAAGCAATACAGTTAGTAGAACAACCACTAACCCCAGGATTTTACAATCGTCTATTCGTAGTGCCCGAGTCATTGGGGGGCTGGAGGCTCGGGTTGGACATAAGCTCTCTGAACCAATTTGTGCAGAAGACAAAGTTCAAGATGGAGACGTATCAAATGGTCCTATCATCAGTCCGTCAGGGGATTGGATGATCTCCATCGATATGGAGGACCCCTACTTTCATATTACAATCCACTAGAACTCGGAGATTTCTGCGGTTTGTCTTCAAGAACAAAGTCTTATCAGTTCAGAGCGATGTGTTTCGGACTTTCGACCGCCCCACAAGTGTCACTCAAGTCCTAGCTCCCATTGCAAAAAGGTTACATCTAATTGGGATAAGAATATCCCTATACTTAGATGATTGGCTGCTTTGGTCACAAACAAAGAAAAAGTGCACGGAGGACCTACAGAAAACTCTTGTCATTAGCTCAGGAATGAGGACTGCTAATAAATCAGCAAAAGTCAGTTACTCCCATGTCAGGAGCTAGTCTATTTTGGGATGAGGATAGACTCAGTGAGTTTTCGGGCTCTTCCATCCCCACAAATAGTGGAGTCATGCTTACAGAAGATGGAGCAATTTCTAGTCCTTCAGAAATGCTCAGCAAAGGAATGGATGAGTATCCTCATTAGAACAGTACATGACACTGGGAAGACTGCATGTGAGGAATATACAGTTCTTCCTCAGGGCAAAATGGAACAGGAAGAAATTTTCGTACTCTCTTTAATGTTCCAAATCACAAAAAGATGAAGGAGGACCTGCAGTGGTGGAAGTTAAAAGACAGGCTTTTAGAAGGGAAGTCTCTTCTACCGCCGAGCCCCAACCTAGTGTTCTTTTCAGATGCCTCAGATCAAGATTGAGGAGTGATACTAGGGGAAAAGGAAGTCTCAGGGACTTGGAATGTGCAACAGAAACAGTGACATACAAATCAGAAGGAATTGACTGCCATCCACTGGGGGTTATTAGAATTTGTGGACGAGGTCCGCAGTAAAGTAGTGGCGGTCTTATTTGAACAATATGACAGCACTCCCGTACATGAGAAAACAAGGAGGAACCCACTCGTTTTCTCTTTGCGACCCGGCAAGAACCCTGTTCTTATGGGCGAATTAGAACCAAACCAGATTTGTAACAAGTTTCCTTCAGGGGAACTCGATGTACTCGTGGACGAAGTAAACTGCAAGAAGTAGGCCCTTCCCACAGAGTGGATGATGAACCCAGTGGTGTACCTCGATCTATGGAAACTGGCAAACCAATACTAGATCTGTTTGCCACAGCAAGAACCATTGTCTCCCTCTTGATTGTTCAGCAGCCCCAGACCTGAAATCATGGGCGAAGGATGCGATGCCTTTGGACTGGTCGAACAGGGACTTGTATGCATTTCCTCTATCCAGGATGGTAAGAGAAGTTGTCAACAAATTCAGGGCTCGCCACAACAGCTCGATGACTCTCAATGCTCTATTCAGGCCAGCACAGGAATGGTTTCCAGATTACTAGATCTCCTGGTGGATTGGCCAAGGTTACTTCCACAGACAGCCCCACTTCAGAAAGTTCCATCAAGGGCTGTCCACTCTGTCCCTGACTGCTACAGACTGTCCAACGACTCTTACAAGCAAAATGTTTTTCAAACCAAAGGTAAGAGCTATTGCTCAATGCAGAAGAAAATCTTCAAGTGATGTCTAACAGACAAAGTGGACAGTTTTTAGAGCCTGAAGTAAGGAACATAACATTTCGTCTTCTAGCACATCTATAACAGAAATAGCAGTTTGTTCATGAAACTTACCTGACAGATATATATATAGCTGTATTTTCTGAAGTCCGACAGAATTTAAAAATTCGCGGCACACGCAGTGGGCGGCCAGGTGGTAGTACCCATTCCCGCCGTGGGAGGCGGATATCAGGAACTATTCCCATTTTCTATTCATATTTTTTCTGTCGCCGGTCGGTAAACAACTGTTTACAGACCTCCGCCTAGGATTTTGAAAACTTCATTAGCCGCTTAAGTATCCTAATTATTCTTTCGATTATTAACTTGGATTTGTGGCTAGGCATACGCTATCGTAAATGTTTTCATTGCATTTTATGTCTGAAGCTAGTTAGCCTAGTTTCAGACTTTGTTGTCTGCATGGTAAGGTGAGGCTACCGGAACTTTCGGTAGACACTCGCTTTATATATATGACGTTTACATGTTTTCTTTGCATAAGTTCAATGTAATTAGTGTAATGTGTGACTCATTACGGAAGAAGGAGGATTCATGTACGCATTTTAGAGCGTGTTAGAATCAGGAGTTTTCCTCCACATTATCTTGATAAAACTATAGAAAGGTAAACAGAAGTTAGAAATAATGAACCTTCTAACCTCCTGTAGATTTTATTTTGCCTAACCCTGTGGTATGGCTTACGGGCCTAGAAGAAGTGTCTGCTAGAGGATTACATCAAGTATTCTTAGACTAAAGTGCTCGCTCTCCAATCAGTGTTGTGAAGTGTAGTGCCCCTTGTGTTGTGGAGGGGGCGTCAGATCGGCCCCATAATGCTCTAGGCCTGGACCTCTGTCGGACTCCCAGGACTCTGGGAGAGGGAATGTCGAAAGCCGCAAGAGGGTTACGGGGGCTCCCCACCGATCTGGCGTCCCTTCGGCAGAACCTGTTGACGCTTCCCAGGCTGCTAAACGTCCTCCGAGGCGTCCTCCCCGCGCAAGGGTTGGAGCTCTCGGAAGGACTCGCGCCCTCTAAGAAGCTTTAGAGAAAAGGACGCTTCACGTCCTCTCTCTCGTTAGGAGGGAACGTCAGATCGGCCCCCCATAACGCCTCTAGGCCTAGACCTCTGTCGGACTCCCAGGAAACCAGGGAGAGGGCATGTCAAAAGCCGAAGGAAGGTTACGGGTTTTTCATGCTGATCTGGCTTCCTTTCGGCAGGTCCTGTTGTCGCTTCCCAGGCTGCGAAGATCGAGCACGTGCACGAATCTTGAAGGATTGCTTCTCGTCCTCCGAGGCGTCCTCCCCACACAGGGGTTGGAGCTCTCGGAAGGACTCGCGCCCCCTAAAGAAGCTATAGAGAAGAGGACGCTTCACGTCCTCTCTCTATCGTCTCGAGAGGATGAAAGAGTCCTGTGCCCTGTCAGGGCTCTCGAGTTATATTTACATAAACGAAGGAAGTAAGAGGTCCTTCGGGTAATGTATGGTGCTCAGGAAGAGACCACATTTACCCTTTTCGAAGAATGCACTGGCTCTTTTCCTAAGGGAAATATTAAGGAGGCTCATTCATCTTGCAGAAGAGTGATTTGAGCCTCCTGCGAGTGAACGCTCATGAAGTTAGAGCTGTTTCAACACCTCGCTAGCATTCCAAAAGGATTTGGTAATCAAGGACATTCTAGATTCCACCTTTTGGAGGAGCAACTCAGTATTCGTCTCCTCTCCTAATGGCGCTCCGTATACGTTATGTAACGTTCGCTTTACTTCGAAAAAGCAAGCTGATAAGTTTGACGTCCGGCAAGCTGCTTTGCACAGTCAAACAACTTATGTCTCTGGTTCGGCATAAGAAGGGCAATTAGAACGTGAGAATTTTTTGGAGGTGCTCGACGTCCTATAGTGGGACATTCTCCAGGACGCTCGGCAAGCACCTTGCGAGGGTGTCTTTCGGACGCTCGGCGTTCCTTTGCTGAGTGCGTTTCTGGAGATGGTCTTTTGCATTACTAAGACGCAAGTTGTCGCACAGGCGGCCACTGTCTTTGTAAGAAGGTATGAAGGTCTTTAAGGCCCGTCTTGAAGACGAAAGCCATACGTCTTCCTTTAGTGTTCACACTTCTTCAGCAGCGTGCGGCTCTCCATGGAGACTCGCATGAGGACGTCCCTTGAAAATATTCAACGTCATATGCAAAACGCGGTTCGTCGTAACATTGAGATGTTGGAAAGGTCGCTCGCCAGGACGCCTCTTGGCGGGCCTTGCATGCATCAGGGCGCTCAACGAGTTCCTCTCTGAAACGTCGTTCAGAAGACTTGGTGTTCTCTGCTCAGACACGCTCGTAGCTAAGCAGGACGTTTTTTGAGGACGCTCAGCAGGACGCTTTTGAGGACGCTCGGCAGGACGATTTTGAGGACGCTCAGCAGGACGCTTTTGTGGACATTCGCCAGGACGCTTCGGTGGAAGCTCGGCAGGACGCTTTGCGAGAGTAAAGGCGTCTTATTTGCTGTTCACGACGTTTCTTCAGGGACGCTTGACGCTTTATAAACGCTCGTCAAGACGAGGTTTTTTTTTCAGGACTCTCCACAGGACATTCCTTTACAGAAAAAAGGATTCGGATTTTGTTAGCGGAGAGACATACCCGAATTTTTTCTTTTTTTCGACCCCTTTCCTCTTTCCACTTCATCGATTTCTTTCTTGAGAATCGGGAGGGAAGATTATATACTTCGGATTCCTGGGTGACTTTCGGTTCATGTTTAAAGGGTTTCCCCTATTAGCAAAGTGCTAATAGTTTTGTCAAGTAAGGACGTTTTTTCCCCATTGTCAAGATACTAAAACGTTTGTCATTTAAGTGGGGGACCCCTCATAAATGGGTAGTTCTCATTGACATAGCTTTTAACGTTTTTATCGTTTAAGCGGATAAACTCGTTAACAAATTTCGGAAGAGCTCTCATTCATTTTCAGAGGCTCATCCGGGGAGTAAGAAAAAGACTTGTAGACTAGATCCAGGAAGTCTTATGTCCAATATCATAAGAACATTGAACGGTCCTTTTCGATCCTCAGTTCTCTTGATGATCTCTATTCGAATATTACTCCCTTTTCTTGGAAAAGAGTCTTGGCAAAGAGTCAAGGAGGTCTTTTAAAAAGCTCATTCATTAGAGCGTGGACAGTCGTTTTCTTTCTTTCTCTCTTCCTCGTCGAGGAAAGATGTAGTAGGAGAAATTCGATATGCTTCAAATTACTACAATACGTTACGGTAGTTTATCTTTGCGTCATTTCTTTTGGCTTAACGCATGGGTCAAGTCATATACGCATTATCGTATTTACCTCTGCGGATAGAAGCCGAAAGAAACTGTTGTCTAATGTATTTATTTGACACTCCCTTCAACCTTCCAAGAGTTTTCGGAGTAAGAACAACTCTTCAGGTATTGTTACGACAACACCGACTCAGCTTCTGTTTTTAGCGAATTCTGTTTCGTTTAAATAGACCTGCTGAGAGTTTCCTTTTGCTCGATATCATACCTATTTCCTTCGTAAAGGGAGTAGCTGGCAACTCAGGCAGTTAGTATTTCTGTTCACATTGAGCTTTCCTTCGAGGAAGACTTCTCCTTCACTCTCTTTGATAGAGATCGAAGGTGGTCGATCTCCAATCCTTATTTTGTTTTCTTGAAGGAAAGAGTTTAGGATGGAGATCGTTGTTCAGAATCCTATAAATATATTACGTATATTAACCTCGCGACATGATTCTACTAAGCAGTTGAATTGTCCGAGGGGTAGGCGCATATCCTAGTTATTCTACGGATTGCGACTTAGACGAGAAGTATTCTAATTGAACTGCAACTCTGGGTTGCCTGCAACCTCCCAGGAGTTTGTTTCAATTTTATATACTTATGGTTTTGTACCGACAACACCATTTCAACACCGTTTCGCCTAAATATAATTGCTCGAGCATATCTTTTATGCTCGGTGGTTCTAGCCGAACGCATTCCTTTGTGGAATATGGATTACCTGGCAACTCAGGATGACGAGTCAGTGGGAGCTCAAGCTCAGCTACTGCATATTGAACTGCCTGATAGCAGCTCCGTATCAGCTGGGCCTCCGAGATGCACGGTTGATTATGTCTCTCTCTCTCTCCTGCTTTGATTGACTACCGAACCGTATCTCTGCCCAACAATCATGGACTTAGGTCTCTGATTAACGGGGTTTCTCGCAATTATGAAGGAACATCTACTGCTGTGACGATAGATTCCATCGCCTTCGATATTGCGAGAATTTTTCAACAGAGATATCTCTTAGACTCTTTCATCTTTCTGTTTAACGCACGGTAACAGAAGTCTGTACAAGTCTCCCGCTGCATCGCACTGCGATAATGCGAATGATTTTGCAGACATCTGGGTTTGTCTTTAAAATATCTCATATTCGTAGGTGTACAATTGTTCATTGTTCAACCCGAATTAACAGATATGTCAAAAGACATCGCCTACTCTCCGACCTGACAGCTCTATTCAAACTGTTCAGCCCATGAGAAGCAGTTCTTCAGGCAGCTTTCCCCTGTGTTTTCATTACTGAAGAACGCCCCGCTTTCATTGCAACTACGACTTCTCACCGGACCAGCAATGAAATAGCGGTTAGCGTTTTCAGTCATTGGTAGGCACAGGTTCAGAATCTTGAGAATCCTTATCTCGATTTGTCTGTGAAGACGTAGGTTGCATTCAATATCTACCTTCGTCTTCAACGGTACAGAGCGATAAGATCTTCAAGAGTAATGGCAGCCTCTTGGCCAAGGCAAAGCAGTGCTGCCTATTTTCAGTGTTCAATCGGAGGAGGCCGTTTCTGGAGATAGTGAAGGGAAATGACTGTTCCTCCCCTCGACCTCTGTGAAGTTCCTTATGGTTCTATCTTTCCGTCTGAAGTATGAGATAAGCTAGAAGTCCTAACTATTGTAGAATATGCAAATATGTTGTTGACGGCCTCTAGGCTCAGAGATTCGGTTCTGTCAAACAACAAAGCTTCACGATCTTTGAGGTCTGTGGAGATCTTACAAAATTCTCTGGATCAAAGGTTCCGACATGGAACTTAGACGTAGTCTGAGTGTTCTGATGCCAAAAGCAATTCAAACCTATCCTTTCTGCGAACTTAATACACGTGACCAGAAAGGCTAATATTCTAACCGCTCTAGCCACGGCAAAGAGGGTTAGTGAGGTTTTAGCCATCATCAGAGGTTTTGGCTTTAAAGGACATAATCGCGGTCTGTCCTCTAAGCATTCCGTTCTTGATAAGAACGAAAACCTGTCTAACCCTTGACCCGAAGGCTTGGAGACCAAGGGTATGGCACAAATTATTGGGCAAGGGCATTAGAGAGTCCGTGCCCTGTAGGGTCTCTCAAGTTTTATCTTGATAAAACTATAGAAAGTCAAGGTCAACGGACAATCTGCGGTGTTCCGTAAAAAGACCAGACGGTTCATGTCCAAAAACACCCTGGCATTATAGCCAAGGAGTTCTTTTAAGAGGTCTCATTCATTGTGTTTGCATAAAGATTTGAGATTTTTTCTTAATATGAATGCTCAAGAGGTGAGGGCGCGGCCTCGGAAGCATTTCAACAGAGCATGACACTCAGTAACATCCTTAGTGCCACGCTTAGCGAAAGCAACTCTGTGTTCGCTTCACACTCCCGACAATCTGCGGGGTTCCGTAAAAGACCGACTGGTTCATGTCCAAGAGCACCCTGGCATTATAGCCAAGGAGTTCTTTAAGAGGTCTCATTCATTATGTTTGCATAAAGATTTGAGATTTTTTCTTAATATGGAAGGCTCAAGAGGTGAGGGGCGCGGCCTCGGAAGCATTTCAACAGAGCATGACACTCAGTAACATCCTGAGTGCCACGCTTTAGCGAAGCAACCTCTGTGTCGCTTCACACTCCCGATGGGATGTGAAGACGACTTTCAGATCCGTAAGTCGCTAGGACCATACATATCCGTAGATATATTATTGGGGCAGGAAGCAACACGAATCCTATCCTATAGAAAAGGGATAGGTGTGCTTTTAACTTTGAAGGGTTGGTCGCTTGAGGCGCGTTCCTTTTCTTTAGCCTAGAAGTTATGGAACTAACTTTGATAGGTTAGGTCAGGTGGTGGTTTTAGCTTCGTTGCCCTCAGAAGTATGGTCATATGGTCTAGTCACATTGTGGTCACGCCCCCGTTGACAGATCAGAGCACACCAGCATTACAGGTCTCTACCTCGCTGGCAACTCTAGTAACGCAGAAGCAGACTTTGGTGACAGTAATCACGAAGTCGGCTATGCTAACAGGTGAGGAACTAAGATGTATATCATCTACTTAATTTAGTTTCCCAAAAAATCCTATTCTGTCTCTTCCCACCATCCGAAGGTGGGATTCAGCTATATATATATCTGTCAGGTAAGTTTCATGAACAAAATGTTATTGTTATAATACAATTAAGTTTGTTCATACTTACCTGGCAGATATATATAATTAAAGTGCCCACCCACCTCCCCTCAGGAGACAGTGGCACTGATAAAATATGAATAGAAAATGGGAATAGTTCCTGATATCCGCCTCCCACGGCGGGATGGGAATGGTACTACCACCTGGCCGCCCACTGCGTGTGCCGCGAATTTTTAAATTCTGTCGGACTTCAGAAAATACAGCTATATATATATCTGCCAGGTAAGTATGAACAAACTTAATTGTATTATAACAATAACATATTTTCTGTTACATTTAAGGACAGCTAGGAACCTGTCTACCTCGACTATCAAAGGATATTACTAAGGCAATGTTGGGATCAGTTTTTAAACACAGAGGATTGGATGTATCAACAAACAGAGATCTTTCAAATCTCATTAAATCTTTTGTTACAGAAAAGCCTAAAGGTTCGAAGATCTTATCTTGGAACCTAGAATGTAGTCCTTAAATGGCTGTTGGAACCCCCGTTTGAGCTATTGTGCAGTGCATCATTGAGAGCTTTGAAGAGAAAGACCCTATTCCTGGTAGCCTTGTCTACAACAAAAAGGGTGAGTGAACTAAGTTCCATGAACGAGAGTGGGATTTGCTCTGGGTAATGCAGTATCCTTTGGGTTTTTAGCAAAAAATGGGACTCCTTCCAAGCCATGGCCTCGTTCTTTCATTATTAAAAAGCTGATAGGCTTAGTAGGACTGGAAGAAGAGGAGAGGTTACTGTGTCCTGTCAGAGCTCTAAAATGTTATCTACAAAGAACAGAAAAAATTAGGGGCTCATTTGATCATTTATGGTGTTTTGTAAAGAATCCTTCTTGCCCAGTGTCTAAAATGCCCTGACATTCTTCTTGCGTAATGTTATTGTAGAGGCTCATTCCCAAGCGAAAGAAACTGATTTTAATACACTGAAAGTGAAGGCTCACGAGGTGAGAGCAGTGGCTACGTCGCTCTCCTTTAAACATAACCTCTCTTTGGATTCAATTATACAAGCAACATATTGGAAATGCAAATCAGTGTTCGCCTCTCATTACCTGCAAGAAATTGAAACTGTATATGAAAATTGCAGTCCTCTGGGTTCGTATTTAGCAGCTGGCACAGCATTGGGTAAGGGTGTGTAGGAAGTCATTCCTTCCTATTCTAGTCTCTTCACCTTGAATAAGGTTGAGTTTAAAGGGGAGTCTGGAGGTACTATTGGTGTACTAGGAGTACCCTTCAGTCAAATTTATAGTTGAGTATGAATTGTATTATAATTTGGGAAGTGATATTATTTTTACTCTGGTAAATATATTGTATGGTACTGCGGCCTGGGCAAGGGCATCTTTTGGTTGACCATTCTAGCCACAAACTATTCCTTAGCTGCATGGACCCCACTTTAGTAGAGGACGATTCCTGGCTATACCACCACTTTCCTACGATTTTAATTTTCAAAGAATGTAATTTTGAAAGTATGTGCATATCCATGTATCCCACCTCCTACAATGTGGGATTCAGCTATGTAACTACTTGGTAAGTTGCATACATAAAAATGACATTTTTATTATAAGTTTTTTTTTGTATGCTTACCAAGTAGTTACATGATCAAAGCCCTCCCTCCTCCCCCTCACATGGATAGAAGGGCATGAACAACTGAATTTCGTGCCGTGTTGGTTCCTCTCTATCCCGATAGACAAAAACAAACCAGCGCTACCGCGAATTTCAAAAATTCTAGCTGCCAACGGATTTAGGAACTAGAGCTGTGTAACTACTTGGTTAGTATACATAAAATCTTATTTTATTATAAAAATGTCATTTTCAATGAAGTGTTGGTTTATAGTCGTTTATTAACTCGAAAGTCTTAGCTGCTGTTAGTTAGCTGTGCATGGCCCTGGGTATACGGTAATGCCTTGCAGTCATTTGGCATAGAGCATATAATAGTGGTAAGCTTTTTTTTGTTTACAAACCTTTTATAAGTACAGTTCATAAAATTAAGACTGCAGGATTGGAGTGTTGCTAAAGAAGAGTACACTATGAATAATTGCAATGTTTGATGTCTTTAATTGTGGCATTCAATTTAAGGACAAAATAAATTAGGTGCTTTGAATATATTTTTGGGCTGCAGACATGTAAGTTTACATACACTACAAATAATAAAATGGTGTATACATGTGTTTTATAATTACAGTATACAGTAAATTTTTGATTGGACCATTTTCTCAATAATGCAGAGTAAATGGTTACTTCAGTCATTGTACATATATTGGAGTTTTGTTTCTTAAAACACTTGCATTTCAGGTATGGAGGTATAAGAAGTGTTACCCACGAGTAGTTTGGTCTCCACTGTAATCCTTGAACATGAAAATGGTTCTATCACAGCGTCAACGAGAGGAATTGTGAGTGTTACATGTATTTTGTATAGTTGATAAGTTGTGTGTGTTTCCCTTTACTATATTTATTTTAGTGTTTAGCTGTAGCAACTGTAACCCTATTTTACATAAAAAAAGGCATCTGTGCAAATATAGTTTATATATAAACTATTTTGTGTTTATCAACAGTAATTTTGTATTTTATTTAATCCTTGAGCTAATGTAACAAGTTTTATTGCTTTATTGACTAGGCAACTATGGTTGCAGGGTCCTTCCTCCTTTAAAATACCAAGAATGGCCATGGTAAATGGTAAGGATTTTAACGCAAAGAACATCTGCAGAAAAGGAGAGGATTTGATATGTAAGGTTCCATGGATAAAAATGGAAAAAGGAATTTTAAAGCCACACCCTCAGTGTATGTAGGGGCCATTTCACAGTGAATTATTATTTTTAAAAGTATATTTTGTTGTAGAGAAAATTTCTTTTAGCAAGATTTAATTGTGCTCCCTTGGTCATTCATAAGCTGTTCAGGAACTTTTACTAGTTGTATTCTCTTTGTTCTGAGGAAGTTTATGCATGTCTATTAGTCTAGCTATCATATTTGTCAAATTTAGTGCTGTGAAAATCAATACTTTGCTTTATTTTACTTTGTTGCTGTCTGTGAAGTTATTATGCCTGTTGTGGTACTAATTCTGGTGTAATTTTAATGAGTATTAAATTTTATATTACATTGAGTATTAAAAATAAAAGTTTTGAGTTGAAAACCATACTGTGAATGTGAATGGGAGAGAGATAATTTTGATGAGGTAAAGTTTTGAAAGATTCAGTGATATATTCGAGTCATGTCGTATTAAGTATGAATGGAAAACATTCATTCGGATAGGAACATTTCAATATCTCTTGTGGGTAATTGTCAGTTCAATGTACAAATTGGATGTTCAGATACGAAGCATAATTTAAAGAGATTTAGAAATGTACCATGCTTTGTTACTCATAATTATGGAGGTATTTAGACCTGGGATGGATGACTTAACAGTTTCTGTTCACGGATGCACAGCAAATGTCACGAAAGAATGAGCATTAATCCTCTAGTAAACAGACGTCTGCTGTCTGTTTCTCTTATGTTAAAATGAATAGAACTTCTGATTATGAAGGTTATTGTGTCACTTACAGAATGTTTAGTTGTTGCTGTAAGTAATATACATGCACGTAATGGCAAAACTTTTTATTAAAAGTATAAGTTTATTGATTATGAAATATTTTCATTACAGCATATCTGCAGTGACAGCTTTTCAAGTGTTTTGATAAAGTAGTAGTCATTGAATGGTTTAGCAAAGTTTTTATGTTTGAGCTGTTATGGCTTTATAGCCACATGGTAAAGAGCTCATAAGTTGTAGTCCTGAAGATCAGTAATCTGTCATTAGGTCTTGGTTGCTGTCTTAACCCTTAATGGACGGATATGCTCACATGATTAGTAATAAGTTTTGGGTGGTGGATGGATTTACTCATGGTGAGTAACAATATTACACGCCATCGATTTGGGGGAATGGGACGGGAAAGAGCTGCCATTACTTCTGTAGCCCATAAATTCACTAATGGCAATTTTAGATTAGCTAAAATCCAGTGGGCGGCTCATGAGAGTGTCAATTTGATCTTGACTTCAAGGGAGGATGTAGTACTGCCTCTTTCTCATATGACATCTTTTTATAAATTTGCTCATGAATATATCAAAGAGTTGCTGTTGGTTTTAGTTCTTATCTTTTATGATAGTATATCAGTTATAAAATTTAATTTTGCAAAAAATTTTACAAAAAACATGAACAAATCCCAAAGTTATTGCATCTTCGTTCTCGGTAAATTTACGTCTATATTTTACAACAAATATGCTCAGAATGTGTTAACCGGTTTTATTTCTTGTTCGTTTTGATATTGTGTAAGCAGTATTTATAATTTTACAAAATAAAATTATCTTTTTAGAAAAAACAACTTTGTAAATCTTACGATTGTCTGGTAAAAGAGGCCCCACAATGGGTTGTAAGTAGTCATTTTCAACCTCTTGTCAATGTTACCCCAGCCTGGGCTGCTGCATATTCATTTTTTAGCCCAGCTCTTAAGGGTTAAAGGTTTATTATATTATGCTAAAGTTTGAGGGACTTGACAACTAAATATTTGTCCTGTACAGTACAAGGTGAAGTAATGGTTTGGGATTAGTTTCACATTACATATAGCACAGCCCCTTAAGTGAATATTTCTTTTTGATTTGCAGGAATAAAGCCATAGCTGACTATTTGTGCAGTAATGGCTATATGGATGCTTTGGAAGCCTTCAAGGCTGAGGCAGATATGCCGGGGGAGATTGAAAGAAAATACGCTGGCCTCCTTGAAAAGAAATGGACCTCAGTCATCCGACTCCAGAAAAAGGTGAGTGGTTTTTCATGAGTGTTGTCCTTTTACTGATTTGGTTCATTTGAACCTAGTTTTTTCAGAGTCTTGTTTAGATTTTGTGTAGAGTTTTGATTATTAATTCACCATTGTTTATGCTTTATATTCACTTTCACATGAACTATAGAGTTAATTTAAATACAAAAATTGTATAGGTACATATCCCTCCATATAGGTATTTACCATCAGTCCACCTCACATGTGTACTTAGGCATTACTAAAGGTTGCTTACAGCATCCCTTTAGCCCTTAGCTGCACCCACTTTTTAGCTGTTTTCTCTACCTCCATTCCTGCTTCCTTTGTTCCATCTTGCTGTCCTATCATTCCAACCCCCTCATTTCATGGTTTTGATAGAGTGCTGAATGGTGGAAAGTCCTCCAGTGTGGGTTTGGTGTCTCGTCACCTTCATTCATTGACAGTCGAGTTACACCAGTGGGCGATCAACACCTCGGTAGAGCTCTCGGCCAGATACTGGAATTCCAGGGGAGAGGAATGTGGTTGCTGACAGGATGAGTCGGAACCAAATCCTGGTCACGGAGTGGTCTCTACATCAGGTCGTGGCAGACAGGCTTTTTCAGGTTTGGGGGAGGCCTGGTAGACCTCCTTTCAGCTCGCTTCAACAGAAAACTGGAAGTTTACTATTCAGTGGTCCCAGATCTTCTTGCTCTTTTGGAGGACGCCTTCCAACACCCTTGGGACAACCTCGAGGTGTACACCTTTCCTCTGTTTGGCTGGTCTGTCAAGTTCTGAACAGGGTAATGACTTCTCGAAATCTCAGGATGACTTTGGTAGCTCCTCTGTGGCCGCAAGCAGAATAGTTTCCGGACCTTCTGTTCCTTCTGTCAGAGGTTCCAAGAGAGATTCCCCCGTGGAGGCAGCTTCTTTGCTAGCCTCGCATAGAAAGGTTTCACCAGTCAGTAGAATCCCTGTCTTCACGGATGGAGACTATCAAGTATCTTCTCCAAGCAAGAGGTTTTTCTCAGGGAACAGCGAGACATATATCTAGTTATCTCAGGAAGTCCTCTTCAGCAGTTTACCAGGGGAAATGGGCAATCTACTGTTAGCGTATAGCAGATTTTTTGGTCTTCCTCAGGGATGAAAGAGGCCTTTCTGTTTCTGCTATCAGAGGCTACAGAGTGACGTTGAGTTTGGTGTTACGTCTGTGAGGCGTAGACATCTCTTTGTCCTGGGAGATCTTGTTGTTCAGGGGTTTTGAGCAGACCTGTTCTCCAAGGGAACTCAAACCTCCAGCATGGGATGTTTCACTTGTCCTGAGAAGTTTACTAGAGCTCCTTTCGAGCCCTTGCATCGATCGTCAGACAGGAATTTGATGCTCAAGATAGTTTGTCTTTTGGGCTTGGTTTCTTCGAAGAGAGTGGGGAGCTTCATGGCCTAAGTTATGATTGAAACATACCAGGGGGTGGGGGTCTATGACCTTAGAGTTTGTTGCAGAATTCGTGACGAAGACCCAGAATCTGTCTGTGCATGATGACAGATTTGCCTCTTTTTCCATTCCATCTCTGAATGACTTTGTAGACAATGACCCATAAGAGCTCTTGCTATGTCCTGTCAGAGCCCTATGTTGTTATCTTAAAAGGACTCAACATCTCAGACCTGGGTGTCATAGGCTTTTTGTTGTCACTGGTTGATCCAGGAAAGAAGTTTCCAGGAACATTTCTTTCTGGATACGTGTGGCGATCAAGCAGGCTTATTTGTCTTTGATGGTTCTGTCGCTGAGTCTGCAGACTGGAGCACATGACATCAGAGGTATAAGTTTCTCCCTGGCATTTAAGCAAAATTTTGCTGTTCATAGTTTTATTTTAAACGCTGGTACTTGGTAGCGTCAATCCACGTTCACGTCTTTTTACCTTAGAGATGTTGCCCATAGGTCTTTGGAGTTAGGTTTGCTTTATGTATTTTTGAAATAATCAAACCCTTTATTCAGTAGCACATAAGTGAGGAGTGATAACAGACCCCTGTGATTACAGGCGGCCCGCGGTTAACAGCGCAATCGCTTAGCGGTGAATAGGTTTTACGGCTGTCGTCAAAAATATTCATTAAAAAGATAAGACATTTTAAGGTATTTTTACGGCACAATTTTTGGTTAACAGCGCTGCTAGCACCGTTATGTCTAACAAGTTCTTACATTTGTAGACATGCCATTCAGACCATATAATGGTTATGAAAATGATATTAACAAATTTTATGGAGAGTTATTACATAGGTATTAGGGTAAAATATTTGCCTCTGATGCTGTTCTATGCCAAAAATATTGAGTTACATAAGTGCAAATTTAGCTATGGATGTGTCGATTTATAAATGTTCATGCTTTTATGTTTAAAATGTGTATGAAAATGTATTACGTATAGGGTATTTTTATTTCTGCACAGCAATATGATACAAAGGCAGCTTTTGAAACTGCCCTTCACATAATCAAAAAGGATGTTTTTTCATGTTCTTTCTTGTGAGATGGGATAAAGTTAGGCTTTTGTAATTTGGTCTCTCATGAAATCGGATTATCGTAACTTGAGCACTACAGCTACCTGTCTGTACACTCTATAAAACCTTATTGTATCTTTACATATTCTAGACACCCAAAGGATTATAGCTAGGCTTTTTTCACTTTACAGTATTTATAATACTATTATGTACTGTACAGTAAATTCCATAGTACTATACTGCATAAATGTAATTTTACTTATTGCACCATTACGGGATTACGGCGCCGTTTGACTGGTCTAGGGCGCGCTGTTAACTGGTCTAGAATTTTGAAAGAAGGTGTGTGGCGGCTGTATGCTTTAAAATCGCTTAGCTTCAAAATCATTTGGTGTCAGCGGCCAGGAACGGAACCCCTGCTGCTAACCGAGGGCCGCCTGTATATGGTTTGTTATATGAACAGTCAGAATTTTCTTTAGTTCCGTAGATGCCATGAATCTGCTCATATATCGTTGTATTGCAACCCAGACAGCTGAGTTGTTAAATATCGGCGCACCTATCTCACAAGCATTGGTCCACCTTCTTTAGAACTCTTTCTTCTAGAGAGGTGGTCAGGTGGGTTAACTCCCAGCCAGTTTAGGATACTTGTATCTCCCTCCAACTATAAGTCGATCCTATTATTAAGACTGAAGGTTTGATCCGCATATGAACAAATGACAAATTTTAAAATCAATTTGTATTTTTCATAGCTAACAAACCTGAGGTCTTCTTGTCTACTGCCCACCTCTAACCTTTCCTCTTTATCACTTATTATTTCCTGGGTTGGGAAAGACTAAAGCGTCACAAGGTCCAGCGCGTGGCCTCTGACCAGCTTTCACCTCGTATGCGCAGGCGTTGCCAGATCTCACAGATTCCTTGCTTTACAATCTTTTTTTTAACCGGTTACCAGTTGGCGCCTGCTGTTAAGACTTCAGGTTTGTTAGCTATGAAAAATACAAATTGATTTAAAGATTTCTCATATTTTCATAAATTGGTGGGTTATGTCCAAGTTTTCATCATTAGGGTTTAAAATGTTTCTGATGAGGTTATTTTTAAATTTTCAACTTTTCTTCAGCAATGGAGTTATAAGTGAACACAGAATAAATCCAGCATATAGTATTAGCTCCCTTTTGATGGTTTGTAATTATTTATTCCTAATTGCAGGTGATGGAATTGGAAGTCAAGTTAAATGAAGCTGAAAGAGAATACATTGCTGGTGCTCCTACGCGAGACAAACGTTCACCATCAGAATGGATACCCCGACCTCCAGAAAAGTACTGTCTTTCAGGACACAGAGCACCTGTTACAAGAGTGAGTTTCTTTAGGTTGAAACGGTATCAAATTTGTTTCAGAGTTTGATTGACAGGAAGGTTGAAATTTAGTGGGATGTAAATAAATGGAATAGCTTTGTTAATAGCAGTCAGTATTTAAATTGGATTGAAGGTTGCAGTTTTTCAGTGTTGTAATTTATATATTTTTTAAAAGCTGTAAGTAAATTTTGCTTATTTTAAGAGAATCCATAAAACAATGTAGACAATTAGACCAGCTGAATTTTATTCATAAAACATGTAGACAAGTAGACCAGCTGAATTTTATCAAGTGTACTGTATTGGGATGAAATAAAACCCTAGCATTTTGTTTATTTGATAACCACAGATTTTGTGTAATGTGGGTGTCACTTTGGTCATGACTTGAGTAAAGTAAGACTTCTGGTCTTGTCATTGAAGGGGTACTTAATCTTTTCACAAGAAAAGATACTCTGCTTCCTAGATGATTAGTCAAACCAATACTTGTCCACATGAATTCATATTTAGTCATAACGCTCACTGTTTTAAAAACAAAAGAATAAGGGTTTGAGGTTAATTACAAAATTTTTAGAAATTTTACCTTTGTTCGTCTTAGTTTTTTCAAAAAAGAAATTGGTAAACCAAGGTCTAGTCAGAGGTGACATATTATATCCAAACAGAAAGTAGATCTGTAAACTAAGCAAAAGAAATTTTTCCAGGTTATTTTCCACCCGCTTTATTCAGTGATGGTATCTGCAAGTGAAGATGGGACCATTAAACTCTGGGATTATGAAACTGGAGATTATGAGAAGACGTTGAAGGGCCACACAGATAGTATTCAAGACATTGCGTTTGATCATAATGGAAAATTCCTTGGTAGGGGAAATAATTTTCTCATTTTTATAAGAGTTGGTTCTTTTGTTGTCAACAGTTCATGTGCATTTCAAAATGTTGAGTAAAGTTAATTAGTTTGTACATGTTGTTTAAGATTTTATATAATTTTTATCATCCTGTTTACTCAAATCGCCCCAGACCATCTCGTTGACAGTGTAGTACAATAAGAGAGATGCACTAAATTCTAACAGTATTGCCTTTTGTTTTGTAGGTTTCAGTATCTATGAGGTAGTTTCCTAGTTCTGTATATAAGTACATAACTTCAGATGTTGAAATTGGGTACAAATACATTTTTGTTTGGCAGGCATACATGTATTTCATCTTATAGTCAGAATTTTTTTATTTATTTTTTTTTTATTTATTGATTTATTTTTTTAAAGTGTACTTTCCTTGTTTGGGCTCATGGTGCTTGTAACATTATGCTTAACAAGAGAGTTGTGCATTGAATAAATAATAACACTGAACCTTTCAGTTTGTCTAATGTTATTTTTGTGTATGATACTAGTATATTTTTATAAGTTTGTTTTCTTAAAATTTTGAATTTAGACACCATAGTAAAGCTGCTGTGCTTGGTTATCATAAGTTTGCAGCAGTAAAATACAGGATCAACTTTATCATAATGCTGCTAACCTCTTGTATCAGAATTTTCCAATAACTGAAACCTGCATTTGGGTTTGAAAAGTGCAAGATCGAGATATTATTTGATTTAAGAAATTTGAGCTCCAGTCCACGACTGCTTGCTGCACTTGACTAACAGGATTCTGTAGTTGATGTAACGAAGGAAGCTGAATGTCTTGCCGGTTCCCTGTAGGTTTGTCCTTTCTAATCACCTCTTGCTACTCCTAGGTCTGTAATGAAGAATTGTAATTTTTAAAATAGTTAAATTATTAAAGCGCAATTATGTAAGCATTATGCACTTACGAAAATGTATTTGATACCTTATAATTAGGGAATTAAGTAGACATGCCATTGTATATGATAAAACTTCCAAATTACCCATTGCTGCATTCATATTCAACTGCAGAGGTAACAGCTTTAGCCTTGCTTTGGATCTACCACACAGATTTGAGAGGGAAGAATGTATAATTTATTCAGATTGCATAAGAACTGTAGTATCTCGAATAAGTTCAGTATGTACGAAGCCTTACAGCCTTTAAATTTTTAAAGCTCAAACATGGAAGTACTTATTGAATTATTTTTAGTCTGTTCAAGTCTGCTATTTCTTGGCATTGTTAGGATTTTTTGAAGAGAGAACCTGGTAAGTTAACTGAAATGGGAAATGTTGAAAAGATTTCCCTTATGTGAAGGTTGTAACCATTTAATGTGTGTTAATTAAGGAAATGACAGAAAGTATCTACTGTAACCCCTTTGGGATTCACAGGGCTTGATGAAACCCCTGTGTGGTGCATCACTCAATTGACACCTCAACCTTGTGAACTCATTTAATCTCGGTAAAGTTAATTTTTATATTATAATACTGGTGTTGTCATTTGGCCAGACATACATGTATTTCATCTTATAGTCTGCTTGATCTGAGTTTGTTGAAAAAAGTAAAAGTCAGAGTCCCAAAAACAAATATGTTGACTTGGTTGTAAAAGCCAATTGTTGAAAATCAGGATAGAGAAATTTTGTTTGCAACAAAACTAGTAATTTGCTTTTCCAACTTAAAATTTTTTTGGTACCTATTTCACAATTCAGTGGAAGTGAAAAAATACCAAAAATGTGTATGCTTTTGCAAGTCACAAATATACCAACCTAGCCCATCATACTCTGATGGAGATCTGTAGAACTGTCTGCCAATGCTCTCCAGATGTTATCCTGAATGATACCAGTTGTAAAAGTTCTTTTTAAGTTGTCTTAGTAGTGGGGAATGTTGACTTTAGCATCATGGGAATCTGACAGGGTTAAAAGTATTTATGTAGAATCTTACAGGGTTAAAAGTATTTATGTAGATATTGGGTTGGGAATACATACTTTACCCATAAATTTTTTTTTAGAAGTGGTGCACTAGTGCATACTGTTTGGTGTAAATGAAGGAGCACATTTTGTTGCAATACTCAAAGACATTCTAATTGGATGTAAAGTTACTTCTGGACTAAATCAGTGGCTAATTTTTGGGTGATGGCAGAGTGTTAGTTTTGCAGCACCTTACATATAGTGGGAATTATTAAAATTTGGATATCTTCATTTGAGTAGAATTATGAGTTTTAGTTTCTCTATTCCCCTTAAGATTCTTGTAATAATTATGGTGCTCAGTGGCTTTGGTCATAAATACCATACATCTAGCCATCCTTCATTGGTTGAAACACGAACTAATTCACAGCTTTGAAAATATTTACTTTCCCACATTTTCCTTGTGGCTCTTCCTTATTGTATTTGACACTGAATATAGATCTTGTCTTTTATTATGTATTACCACATTGTTTTCCTTTCAAGAAGTCTAGTGCAAAGGAAGTTTAGCGTTTCACTAAAAAAAATTTATTTTTGTGAGTGAAATTATTCAATTTCTTAAATATAAATATATTTTTTTAGCCTCTGCTTTATGTGTAGGTCCCTTTTTGGTAACCTTGAGTTGCCAATTAGACATCATTATCAAGGGAAAAAACCAGTGGTGTCAAGTACTGTCAAAGGGGATCCCTCATCAGTCAGCTCAGCCGATCATTTTTTGCACTTAAATTAGATGGTTAACATGGGGTCATCAAAAATGTGGTCTGTGGATATGTTCTGTGAGTAGTTGGACAGATGTACCCAAGTAACAAAGTTTGTGCAAAGTTTTATGGAAACTTGAACGCAATAGCAGCTGTACTATAATCTTAGTTAATTAAATTGTGTAAGTAGTCACTGTGTTTGCATATTTGTTGAATTCTAGGTGAACTTGTCTTTTGAGTAGTAAGTTCTACTCTTAAAAGGGTACTGTCTAAAGGAAGGTTTTTATTAAGAAAATTTGTTCCATGAAGTAGATTTTGGTAAATATTTTGTAGTAAAATGAAAACTTGTGAAGAATAAGTTATATTCTTTTAAAATGAATTATTTATTTTTCCTCCAGTATCTTGTAGTGCGGATATGTCAATCAAGTTGTGGGATTTCACTACATACGAGTGTGTCAAGACAATGCACGGCCATGACCACAACGTATCATCGGTCACCTTCATGCCCTCGGGCGACTATATTCTTAGCAGTTCTAGGGATAAGTCTATCAAAATGTGGGAAGTGGCTACTGGGTAAGTAGTTAGCTATAGAACTTTTACATATACACATTGACTTTTAGACTATAAAATGTGCTTCTAAGTTTATCCAGTTATATGTATGTATGTGTGTGTGTGTATATGTGATGTGTGTATATCTATATATATATATATATATATATATATATATATTATATATATATATATATATATATATATATATGTATATATATATTATAAAATATATATATATATATATATATATATATATATATATATATATATATATATATATTTATTTATTTATTTACAGATTTCTCACTGGAACATAAACCCCATTATTTGCGGGAAATTTGCCTATTCGCAATATTTTTCTGTAAGAAATATTCACAAATTCCCATTTTTTTATATATATATATATCAATTTTATCCTAAAATGTATTTTTTGTGATAAAACTTAAAAAAAAAAAAAACAGGTAAAAACATTTTTAGTGGGTTTCTTTTGAGTTTTAACTAACAAAATAGGTAGTTTTAATTAAGCATTTTTTAGGGGTGATGTTTTGTGGTATGCATCCTCCACGAATATGAAGAACTGTATATATATATTATATAGATAGATAGATAGATACATATTGATATAGATGCATATAGACATAGTGTATATATCACACAAAAAACAGTAGTCATGCGAGATACATTCATAAAGAAGCTAGGGAGACTTCTTCTGGTAATCAAGCAAAGTTTTATTAGCGACATGCTGGGGTTCAGCCCCATCATCACAGCTGTAAAAACAATTAATACACATATAAAGCGCCTCAGTGGCGTGGTTGGTATGGTGTTGCGTCCCACCTCGGTGGTCGTGAGTTCGATTCTCTGCCATTCCATTGAGGAGTGAGAGAGGTGTATTTCTGGTGATAGAAGTTCACACTCGACGTGGTTCGGAAGTCACGTAAAGCCGTTGGTCCCGTTCTGAATAACCACTGGTTCCATGCAATGTAAAAACACCATACAAAATATGTTCTCTGTCAATTTATTACTTAAAAGCTTGTTTAGGTATTTGAAGAAAACCTTAGCTGGATAGCAGTTATCAGTGAAGTATTGTTGTAAAACCATAATCTCATGATGAAAATCAGACCAGCCAGATGAGAGAGAATAGGCCCTGGGGAAGAGGGTATATAAAGCATTTTACTTTTAAAGTTAAAATAAAACTACAAACTTTGTAAAAATTTGTTCCTAGTCTAGTAAACGTCTTAATCTAAAAATTGAGGTGCATAATCAATCTGTATTACGTGATACTTCTGTATCTAAGAAAGAGAGCCTATTCTCTTTTTCATAATCAATTGTAAACTTGATATTAGGGTGGGCTTAATTGGCAAATTGTAAGAAGGAATCAGCCCTATCTCTGTCACGGAAAAGAATAAACATATTGTCAACATAAAGGCAGTAAAAGAGTTAGATTAGCTAGAGGGCCATTGTCCAGCAACCGCTCCTCAAGTTCTCACAAAAATCTCTCTGTTCATGAATATCACTGTTGAAGAAACAATTCAAATTATTTTAAACAAGATTTTTATTAATACAGTGGTCCCTCCGTTTTTACGGGGGATGCGTACCAGACCTCC
The DNA here is from genome assembly GCF_015104395.2 of Macrobrachium nipponense. Taxonomy (NCBI): domain Eukaryota; kingdom Metazoa; phylum Arthropoda; class Malacostraca; order Decapoda; family Palaemonidae; genus Macrobrachium; species Macrobrachium nipponense. The sequence goes on along the minus strand of NC_087211.1, from coordinate 73,698,559 downwards.
CTGTGAATGGTTAAAACCCGCGAATGTTTGGAACCCCTATAAAAATGCTAAAAACAGCTTATTTTGTTACTTAAAACTCAAGAAAACCATTAAAAATTCTCACAATTGGTTTTTTTAATTGCAAAAAAAAAAATAAAAAAGCCAGGAATTTGTGGATATTTCTCATAGAAAAATACAGTGAATGCGCGAATTTCCCGCAAATAATGCGGGGAGATGTTCCTGAGAGAAATCCGCGAATGTGTGAGTCCGCAAATACAGGGGCCCCACTGTATTCTGTTTCATGGTTTTGATTATGATAATTTTAAGAAACTTCTAACTTTGGCAGTGCAGGACACCAGTTATTTTTAAAGGGAAGTCTTATGTACAACGGTCTTTGCAAATATTTTTGTGTGAACTGGAGAAGCGGTTATTGGTCAATTGCTCTTTAGCTAATCATCCTCTCTTTTACTGCCGTTACTTTGACGATATGTTTATTCTTTTCGTAGACAGAGATAGGGCTGATTCCTTCCTACAATTTGCCAATTAAGCCCACCCTTACATTATTGATTATGAAAAAGAAAATAGGTTTTCTTTCTTAGATATAGAAGTGTCATGTAATACTGACAGGTTTTACACCTCAATTTTTAGAAAATCGACGATTACTGGACACGGGACAAATTTTTACAGCTTCAGTAGTTTTAACTTTAAAGTAAATGCTTTATATACCCTCTTCCACAGGGCCTATTCTCTCTCATCTGGCTGGTCTGAATTTCACCATGAGATTACGGTTTTACAACAGTACTTCATTGATAACTGCTATCCAGCTAAGGTTTTCTTCAAATACCTAAACAAGCCTTTAAATAATAAATTAACAGAAAAATAACAAGTCCAACTCCTCCTAGAATGCCATTCTTTGCTAGTGTCCTGGTTATCAACGCTACAACGTTTTATACCTAAGTTAAAGTTAAATACGTGAACATTGCCCGGCCATAAAAGGCCAACTAATCTTATGAAACCCATTAACTATTGGGTCTTTATTTAGATATAGAGAAAAACTGAGCATAACTAGTGTAGAGGAAACTAGAAATTTAGCTTTTTATTTGATTTCAGAGTTGAGATACAGTATATCCTCAAGGTTAATTGCTTCAAAATTTATGGATACATACCTGTACTTTCTTATCCTTACAAGATATGTAAAATATTGCTCTGAAAACTTTTTTTCTTTTTAAATAGTTGATATAATTTACTAAATGATTTTTCAGTTATTGTGTTAAGACGTTCACTGGCCACAGAGAATGGGTTAGAATGGTTAGAGTATGCAGTGATGGTTCCTTAATTGCGTCGTGTTCCAATGACCAAACTGTGCGTGTTTGGCTGACAGCAACGAGGGAGTGCAAGGTAAATAGTTTTATTATAATTTTTTTTTTTTTGCTTTCTTATTTTGCCATGTACGTGGTATAGAGGCTTAACTACATTTAAGTTTTTGTTTTTCATTAGTTTCTAGCAAAGTAAATAGTATCATTATCAGTAAATTAACAACTGTTTTGTCATTTTGGTAATTTTTTATCTTTTCTCAAAAAAATTGTTAGTTGGCAGTAGTAACAAATGTTGATTTGAGTGAGTTTGCCAAGCATACCGTCAGGGTTAAGAGTGTTTTGATTACTGTAGCGGGTTTTCCCACTACCTGATCATATTTCACTGGAAAATGTAAGGGAACCTCTTAAGGCTCAAAGTTAAAGGTAATATATTTACAAGTTAATTACTTGACATATTCACGGGAGTCATAAGGGCACTAGGACTTTCAAAGTCTGACTTATTACTGAGAAAAGTTGCTTATAGCACTGGAATTATGTGATTGAGTTGCCAACATGTGCTGAGGACTTGAGCCGAATAGGGGTGCCCAGAGCGTCTTAAGGATAAAGAAATCCACCTCTCAACAGGGATGAAAGCAATAGAATACCTGGAACGAGGTATTGCTCTATAAACACACGTGCGACATACAAAGTACTGATCAAATGCGGTGATGCCACCAAATCTTTAGGCTTGGTTAATATACAGGGGGTCCTCGAGTTACGACGTTGATCCGTTCTTAAGATGCGTCGTAACACGATTTTCAGCGTAAGTCGGAACATTGAAAAATACCACATGATTTAATGTAAATACCTATCAATAACAACGAGAGAACAATTCCTTACCTTTATTAATTTGATTGGCTTGCACACTGGAGAGGAAGCTGCGGTGCTGGAGAGACTGGGGGAGGTTAGTGAAGAGAAAAAGAACCTCCAGAAGTTGCACCAATAACCTTTCCATTTCAATTATTAGACCACTACGCTGCTTAGTTATCACTGTCGCTTTCATAGGAGCAGATCCTTTCACATGTTCAACGATGCGCTCTTTATCTTTGATAATGGTAGCAACGGTCGAACGGCTAAGGCCAAGCGAGCGGCCAATGTTTGTTGGCGTTTCTCCCTTCTCAGATCGCTTTATAATGTCCACTTTAATTTCCATGGTGATGGCCTTTCTTTTCTTCGATGCACTACCATCAGAAGAGTCCGACTTGCGCTTGGGAGCCATAACAAAGAGCAAAAAGTTACAAAAACGATACAACACGAGGGAGAGAGAGGCAGTGTAAACAACCAAAATGGCGTATGGGCGAGGAATGAGCGTAGCGAAGCGACGCCGTCCTCTCCCCCACAAAGCGTATTCTTCCGCCGTGCGCCCGGAACTAGTTCGCGTTTGTTTACGTTGCTTACGACGCTAAACCGCGTAAGACGGAACGACGCAAAATATTATTTTTTATATTTTTATGGGGGCGCGTTCGTAACCACGAAACATCGTAAGTCGAGACCGGCGTAACCCGAGGACTTACTGTAAATCCTACGTTCTCAGAATTCCTTCGAAGGGCAAGAAGTGACTGAATTACTTCACAGAAAGTTATTGTATTGAATGGGTGGGTGTGAAACAGACACTGACTTAACGTTATCTCCCCTATTAATTTCTCTTAGTGACTGCTAATACTAGGTCATTCAAACAATGAGCACTAGTAAATCACAAAGGAACCACAGCACTTAAATTTGATTAGCTTTATAGAACAAGGGGGCATGGCTGGGGGGGATGACAAGGGATAGCTATGAACATTCGCACAGAACGCAGATGAAAAATACTGTAAGGAGATAAAAGTGACTGCTGCACTACGCCTGCACTTTGCAGTCTTTGATCACTGGTCGCCATTTCTTAATGTCTGCTGAAGAATAAATAGAGATGCACTCAAATGCCGTCAGGTAGGGTCTAGCTTGTAGCCACATGGAAGTACAAAGGATAAAGGGCAGCTCAGCAGATGAGCTGCGTACTTCGTTGGGTGTGTGGAGTGTCTTAGAGATCGGCCCTCTCAGTGACAGCTTTCATTAATTTCGTGTGCCCTCCGGCAGCTTCTGGATTAATTCTTGCCCTATGGGAGCTGGCGTCAGCATTTCAAATTCTGAAAGACTGGGCAGCCAGCAGAACAGTTGAAGAGAAGGGTGCAGAGATTGGCAAGAGAGAGATGCCTTGTGATTTGTTCATTTGAAAAAACTACTTGATTTATGTTAAACTGTGGCAAAATGGGGAAAATATAGAATATGTATATATATATATATTTTTGTGTAACACACCCATATATATGTATACATATATATAATTGCTGAATGTAAGATTAACTTATGATTTTCTAGTTATCAGTACAGTACTTTTAGAACAGGAAGAGTTTAGGGATCAACAATTTACTGAGGTGATGGTGAAGTTTGTTTTAATTTCAAGTCCTTCCTCAGGCTGAATTAAGGGAGCACGACCATGTTGTGGAGTGCATTGCCTGGTGTGAAGGCAATGCATGCACAGCAGTCAATGATGCGGTCGCTACAGACAACCGTAAACCTAGTTACCAAGGACCTTTCCTTATTTCTGGTTCTAGAGATAAAACCATCAAGGTAAGCCTGGGAGCATTTGGTTTTATTTTATAGGGATTAGAAATCAAGCAGTGGAATGATATGATTGAACATAGTCGTAAGGGTTAAACAGGGATTAAGTTTGTGATTTTTTCTTCTTTATTGAAACAACAATATTAAGTGAATTTGTAAGAGTGTACTAGAGGTTATTCCTGCAAGTCCAAGAACAAAAGATACATTCTGGAAGGGAGCAACATGATTACTAACACAAAGTGGACTAGATTTTCTAAGGGTTGGACTGCAGAATGCCAAGATTTTGGACGATACAAAAAGAATCTTGCTGTGTCAGTTTCAAGCATGATTGTACAATATATTATATAGTTCTTGATTTCGTACAATATATTATAGTTCATGAATTCGTACAATATTATTATATAGTTACAATATATTGTATAGTTCTTGAATTCAACCAACCAGTAGTAATTCTTAGTTTACTTTATTTGCGATGAATCTTGCCTACTGTTAAAGTAGCCTATATCATTGTACTGTTAAGGGTGAAGATGTATGCTAACTTAATTGTCCAACTTTTACAAATAGGAACTTTAAAATATGTAATTATCCAAATAATTTTATTGTGTTATATGTCTTGGCCATATATTCCTTGGAGATACTTTAGGTCTTCTAGAGTATTAAACCTTTGAAGAAGTTGCAATCTGTTGAGATACAATTTTTTACATCAATTTTCACCCAAACATTTCTTCCACAGGTTTGGGATGTAGGCGTGGGTCTATGTCTCTTCACTCTTGTTGGCCATGATAACTGGGTACGTGGCCTTTTAGTTCACCCAGGTGGCAAGTATATTCTCTCAGCCTCTGATGACAAAACAGTTCGGATATGGGACATTAAGAACAAGCGTTGCCAAAAAACCCTTGATGCTCACTCACATTTCTGTACTTCATTAGGTGAGTTTTTTTCAGTCAACAGTTACATGTCCCTTACTTTGCTCTGGACAAATGTATAGCAGTTCTTGAAGGAATAGATTATTTAATACTAACAGTAGAAATTTGTATAATTTTTTTCTTTCTCTTCCCTCCAGATATGCACCGAAGTGCGCCATTTGTGATTACGGGGAGTGTTGATCAAACCATTAAGGTTTGGGAGTGTCGTTAAGTTTCTGGGTATGAAGACAAGCCATGCCCACCCATCTCCCTTTGAACTTGGTAGTCACCCCATCGCCCTACTGCATGCTACTGTCAACACACAAAATGCTGAGGCTACTTTCTGCTATATCTTGTGTTGTCATATTTATATTTTCTTAACTATTATTGGGTAGTTTTCTCATAAATATCTGTAAACTTTGTCTGCCCCAAAATTGCTGTGGAAACATTAATTCTCATCTCTGCAATAAACCTTAGGTAGTCTGTGTTGGAAGAGACCAGGCCAGTATGCAGTAAGAGGTGCGTGGCACAATCACTACCGTGTTAGAAGGGAGCCCTCCCAGTAATTTATTATTTTAATTTATTAATATTAATACTGTGAGTGTGAAAAGAGCGGCACCTTCATTGTGCACCACTCTTTTGGTGGCAGTTAGGGCGTGGTTACTTGAAGTTGAAGCTCGAGGGTGTGTAAAGGGTGGGTATAGAACACCTGTGTATAGAAGCTTTTTGTATGGCCTCATTATGATGCACGCATGTGACAGCTGAGGCGGTGAGCTGCAGAGAGGGTTGGAAGGTTGGGGGTGCATTGTCAGAGATAGTGATAATTGATTTTTTTTTATGCCAAAGAAGAGAAAAAAAAAAAAGTGTCTTCAAAACTAGTGAATATCTTTCGCTAACAAAAGCTGATTTGCATCTTCAGAGCAGGTGTCGCAAGTGACAATTCATTCCCAGGTGTTCAGAACAGAACTTGGCTGACCATGGAACCATTTACGTTTGTAAATATGTAGGAGCAGATAGTTGACTATAAAACAACTATGATATTAGAAAGTGGAGGGCAAGGAAATACATAGGCAGCATTGGGCATGGCCCAACTTGTTGCATGTACATTCATTAGTGTGCTGTACATCAGGTGAACAAGTCAATAGGCTAAAATTTAACTAAAATGTTTAAAGTGAAAAATATTTATTATGTATAAATGAGATGTTTAGTTCCTCATTTATGTCGTCATGGATTTCAAATTTGATTTTGCTCGACTTTTGTCTGAACTTTCCAGAAGCCTATTGGTTTTGTTTGATGACAGCATGCTTGAAAATTAAATATAACTGAGAACCCTGGAGTACAGGAGAGGCTTGTACAGGTGGTCTGGTGCTACAGTGTTTCTGCTGAACGACCTCCAGGAAAAGTGCAGGAATATTTATGGTGGAGTTCACCCCCCTTGTGTGACACCACCTCTGGTTAGGCTTGATTCTTTAGGGGGACCAGTATGGTTGATAACTATTGTTCAATGCCAGGTGCTTTTTCACCTTACTCTTTTCGCTGGGTTCAAGTGTGCAAAGCATCGGGTGACTGTCCATTGTTCGTTGATCAATGGAGTGGCAAATATGCGTTTTCAGCAATGGACATGAATGGACAATAACAAAATTTCATCGGTTAAGAGAGTTGCTTGTACTTCGTTTCGATTGTTGAACCTGTTGAATCTTTTCTTGCATTGAACTGGTTGTTGCATTTCAGGCAGATTGGTATCTATTACTTTGGTTGTGTCTCATGTCCAGCTAAACATTTTTTTAATTATGCCTGACTCTGTACTATTTTTTTTTTTTTTCTCCCTCATTCTTTGTTACTGTTTCTGTGTTTTATGATCTGTCAGATCATAAGCAGTCAATTATTGAATTCTTAGGCACAAAAGGTGCCTTTATTACTGACATACTGTGATTACCTTTTATAGTCCTTACATTTACAGAGCTTTAGTATATTTTTTGTATTTTTGTACTATTTAACAATGCTGTCTGCTGTAAAGAGCATCGTGGCATTTTATCTTTTTGATTCAGTTGTTAATGCTAAGCTGGAATTAGATCGATAGGTGTAAAACCGTCACCTCCGCAGGTAACGGCAGGGTTAGTATATTTACCTTGGTAATGGAATAATGCCAGTGTTAGCAACACTCGAAGTGACCAAGCCTATCCTGGAAGAAGCTTTCACCTGCATTACCAGTAAGGGATCAGTGTGTTCTGTGCACTGGGACTTGATTGTGCCAGTGCAGTTGAACATAATTCATATGATGCTGACTCTCCTATATTTGACAACCTCAAATAGTGGCTGCCACAAAGACTAAGCTGGAAAAGCATAATATTGTAGCCATTCATTTTTCATTGACATCGAACACAATATGCATGTAGTAGTTACTAAACACTACGATAATACAGTAACATGAAGACATTTACAAACACACACACCACCATTAATAGATCTGAGGTTTTAAAGAACTAATAAACTGTTTAACATTGTATTAGTGGCAGTCATAACTTTTTGTCAAGTATATGCTGCTTTAGTCATCAGATGCCTGCTGAGTGTTGTTTGTCATTCAACTCCCGCTCCTCTCTCTAGCGCGTAGCCAAATAGATTGTAAGTGCATTTTTTGGTGCAAATGTCAATTTTTTTTTTTTCAAATCAATATAGTATTTATTTCACAAATGGAGTGACAGTTGCCTACATTTATTGAAATTGAGTGGTTAAGAAAAAGAAAAAAAGAAGCTGCCAGATTGCATTGGGGCATGGTTCAGTTGATGCTTTCTCATAACACAGTTGTGTACTTAGTGACAGCAAGAGGTAGAGGTAGGCCGAGTGTAACCCTACTCCTTGCCTGAAGCCCAAGTTTGTAAAAGGTATAATACTTCTTTGGAGTCCAGTTTCCTTTTAAGCTAAAAATGGAATGGACTTGTGTAACACAGTGTCCAGCAACATTGTCTTTCATGAAGCAGACTTTGCCTCACACCATTACATTAGTTGCCGCTTTAAGTCCTGATACATTCCATAGTAAATGGCAGACTTGAGTGGTCTGTCCTTTAAGGTAGAGAGTGACTTCAACTACAGTAGGATAAACATAAATCTTTATATTTAGTCATTAAGTGCTAAAAATCTTGCTTGGCCATAAATTTGTCTGATCCTGAAAGGTAATGCTTGCTGACAACTATAATTTAATGTATGAAATAACTAACCTAACTTTTGTCACCATATAGTCACATACACACACTAATAACGTATCTTTGATGTTCAGTACTCCAATAATAACTTTGACGATAATAATCAGTGAATCCATGTACCTTTTGTTTCCATAACCGAATGTGCTAAGACCAGTGGGTTTGAGTATAGGAAAAAAATTATAGATGACTGTGTGCATATATGTATTCAAACAATATATATATGTATACATACTTTTCATTAAGTTGAAATAAATATTTTTAATTACTTTAAACACAAATTATCTAATATATTAAAAGCAGATTGCTTAGAAACATGAACCAATCTTGTCTTTCAAAATGTTTGTAGTAGTGAGCAGATAATGTGCATTTAAGGAAAAAATTTGGCATATGTTTTGATTGAGAAGAAAATTGATTAAAATATGACCGAGTTAACAGACTGACTTGAAATCACCTCTACCACCTCCCTCAGAAATTCAGTGAGTAGATTATTAGCCAAGCAAGTCAATGATAGGCTTTGACAATAGACTTTATATATATAAATATATATACATAATACATATATAGTAAATTTTATAGATCTTTGAGTGACATGATTTGCACCCAGGAGCACATTCGAGTACTGTCAAAACTTCATGCAATCACTGGAGACCTGTCTATGAAAAGTTATAATGGTTGTTGAGACTATAAATGCTCATTCCGGCAGATCATGTTGCATAGACTTTTTATTTATTTATTTCTCCTTGATTCGTAGTCTTAATTTTTCAGCAGCATATAGCAAACTGAAACGCTTGTATGTTCACAAGAGGAAGAAGTCATCACATCCTCCGAGCGATTTCAGGCACTGATCTTTTCTTTAGTTCACTTCAGTTTTCAGGTGTTCAGGGCTTCTGCTCTTGCTAGGTTAGAGAGACGTCTCACCCTGAATATGTACAGGCACCCTGATATAAGCACACCAAAGCTGAAATTGTTTTTTGGTTAGCTATTGTGTATAAAAAGTGAACTAAATTTCTCATATACTCATTAAAATTGATGTTCAAAACAGTCTTTTAGTGATCCAATTTAGTGTTGACAGATTAGTGAAGTCATTCAGTGGTCATGGGTTTTGTAGCCAGATGTTATTCAAGTCATTGATGTTTGTGTTGTTTCCTTAGTATTTGATGTTTTGGTGATCTGCTGAACAATTTTCCCCCTCCCCTTAAAGAGGAAAAACAGAACATATTTGGAAGAGATTTTTATTTCATCTTCAGAAATTTGCATGGCAGAAATTAATTGTTTTTGCAGCTTTTTTGCTTGTTTTTTCATGTTTATGTGCATGTTTATTTTATCTCCTCGTGTGACGTTTGGAGAGATTAGATAATTATTTTCATTGTTGGTATTGACAATTTAAAATGTGTTGTAGAAGAGCATCAGTAGATTTTAATATTCCAAAAGTCAGGTTTCTAAATGTGTCATCTTTTGGTTTTAAAGGTTATTGGAATTTTTTTACCATCATGGCAGCTCAAATTTAAAGCAAGTTTTTAGCGTATGGAAAAATGCTTTATTTTTTGTTCATTTTTTATTTTGTTTTATTATTATTTTTTTTTTTTATAATTCAAGGGCTTAGATGCTTTGTATTGAGTTTATTGCTATCGAGTCTGTATATAAAAATCCTTTCTCTCCTCTGTACATTTATTCTGTAAACGTAAGTATCTGCGAATAAATTCAGTGTACACCACCTTTTTATTTTTTATATCCATTTATGCTTTGTTTTGCTTTTATTATGTTAGCCAAGTGCCTTTGTGTTTGCAGATTGTCACTTGTTGGGATACCATTCCAATGAAAGATGAACATAATGTTGGTTTTCTTTAGTAATTTTTAAATTTTTTTATTTTGTTCAGTAGTACCATACTCGTGATGTTTTCCAAAGTCACAGTAGTACGTTGTATTTTTATTGGATTTTAATGATCAAAGTACTCGCAACGGATGAGGCTTGCATTAGTCCAGTTAGTTGCAAGGGCTCTGTGCATAAAAGCAACTAAGCAAGTTTTATACAGTTTAAATTTCATTTGCCTAAATTTAAGTCACCAGAGGTAAAATTGACCAAGGTCTTGGACGGGTCTTTAAATTACAAAAATTTGGCTTCATATTTGCAACCACAAAAATAAAGTGCTATTCTTGATCATGGTGAAAAGTGTTAGTTCCACAGTGTTTGTGAAATTATACACTGTGTTGGGTAGTAACTGGGAGATTTTGGTCAGTTTGAGCGTTATGTAAAATGCAATTCTGCATTACACACTAACAATAGGACACCATGGGGTGAAGGAGTCAAGTGATGGAAATAGAAGATGGACAAGAAGCACACATTTAAAAACTGATCATGAAATAATGCTGATATTTTGAGCACTATTGTACCAAATTGAACTTTTAAAGGATACAAGAGACAGTATTTATCTATCAGTGTGAAAAAACAAAAGCAATGTATCCACACACCTTTATTGCATTGAATGGCCATTTCTGCCTCACTGAATGGCCTTTGCTGCCCCAGTGCTTGGTGTTACACCTAAACTTTATAAAACCAACCAACCAACCAACCTCAGTGCCTTGACTTTAGCCTGAAATTCCACATACCAGTCACTCCAGCATTGATAAAATAAAATTTTCAAAAAGAATAAATCTGGTGGACACGTGTTTCATAAATTCAAGACTTAACAGCTCCTTTTTAGAGAAATTAATCTCGACACAAATAATGGTATGGACATATATGGAAAGGGCAAATTTTCGGGTAGTGAATGAGAAAAATGGGGGGACAAATTGACTAGCTGAAATGGATCCACAAATGAAGAAAACTGTACAATAATGTGGTTAACCCACAGTGTGATAAATATTGGTAATACTCCTTGCCCTCATTACAGGGCAAGGTAGTCCCATCTTATATTGACCAATAAAACAGTTAACTTTTTCGTGACAAAAGCTCAACCAATTTAGGATTCATAAGTACTGCATTTTTATCAAGTAAACTTAACAGATACTGGTGAAGCATGGGTCCAGAATTTCATTGTGATTAATAGTGATGAGTTGTGTTGCACTCATATTGTGGACATTGCTTGATAACTGTAGCTCACGAGATGCAGAGATTGTATCAGCCCAGATAAAATAGTGTAAGAGAATTTAATTTGTATGGCCCATTCATTACTAGATGTGTTCATGGTAATTTTTTAGGTGGATTTTTTTTTTTTTATAATTTATATCTAAAACCATATTCAAGGATCCAAGAAATTTAAAGCTGCTAAACTTAAAATACCAAACAACAAATACTGCATTGCACTAAGTTTTAGCCTTGGTTTTGTCAAATTTGAATCACTAAAAGCTTATTGGTGCATTAGAACAGCAGGCAAACATTGCATTGTATCTGGGAGCAATAGCTTTCTTTAAAGTATAACTACAAAATTATACTGCACCTGCCCAAACAAAAGGATGATTTAGTACCCAGTTCAAGTATCCAGGATGTTCAAGTATTTGTTCATACACAGATAAAACCCTTGGTTTTAACAAAGGGATTTTCTCAAGTGTTTACCTGGTGTTTGGTTATTAATAGGACAAGGCTTTGGTGGCAATGGGGAAAGAGGTGGGCAGACCCTAATCTGGTTTCCAACAAGAAGCAATGCTTCTGTTTTCTTTCAACTGCCTTCTAACCAAGACAAGCATTGTCTTTTTGCTAAGAAGCCAGTTGTTTTTAGTGTGTACTTCCTGCCCATTTTACGCCTTGGTGTTCTGGTTTTTCGTTCTCTTATCAATCATCTAAGCAATCCTTAGCCACCTTGGATACAGACCCACAAACCACTTGTAGCAGATGCAGTTCTGATGATTGTAAGGTAATCAAAGTATGTGACTCCTGTTTTAAGTGTCGTAATTGGTCTCCAGAGCAATGGAAGAATTTTGTTGAGAGGAGGAGATATAAGTGGAAATCGGATGCTCCAACTTTTGGGGGGGAGGGCTTTGCGCCTCCAATGGTGGCAGACCCTCCACAGATACCTCCATTCCTTCTCGTTCTACCTCTTCCATGCCAAAATGTCTTGTTGCATCTTCTTCTCAGGAAGATTTTACTCTTCGATCTTCCATTGCTTTGTCTTTAGATGATTCGAGGCGAGTGTGGGGTTTGGGAGATCTTGTAATAGACATAGCTGCTAGGTGCTTGTTCTTTTGGGGAAGGAATCTTCCCTCCCATAAGGAAGAAGTAGCTCCCTCTTATACAGTCGGCCAACGAAGAATCTGTATATTTTCTTAATTCATTGTTCGTCATGGAAATATTGACATATGCAGGTGCCAGAATATTTAATTAAAATAAATAATATTTAACTACAATACAATATAATATTTCCTTTCAAAGATGTAATAAATTAAATTGGAGTTTAGTAGATTTACTCAATGTATCAGAGATAATTATTTTGCAAATTAAGGAAAATATATACCCACAAGTCCACAAATTTTAGCTTTATTCTCAACTAAAGTTTTGTGACAGCATAAACGTTTGGAAGTTGGCTTTGCTGCTGAGCCAATTTATTGTACAATACAGGAGTGTCTTCAGTTCACCACCTACAGCCAATAAATAGTACATTAAGTCTGTCAATATTCTTTATTGGCACATTGTAATTCAACTAATTATGTTTTTTGATCAATAAAGTAATAAGCATGACGATTAGTAGGCCTAAATTTGACTTCAGATTTTGACACCTGTTAGTGTAGGCCTATTTTCACTTGTGTACTCTACTCTCTTGGATAGGTAATGTGAATGAATATTTACAAAGACAATACCTATATTATGTAGCCTGCTTTATTTGATTATTCCCATTATTCTTTTTTTATTGGCCATGTTCTTTTTTCTTATCCATTTTGTTATTGCTTAACAAAATTACTCAGACCTACTATGAGATTCAGAGCCTTTGTCATGGTGTTTTTCCAAAATAACTTTTTCTGTGCATTTGACAAAGATAGTAGTACTTAGCCATAGTATACTTTATATCCCTACCTAATTTTCGACAGCATTGTTCATTACTTATATTAGAAAAAAGTATATTCATAAGAGTATAGCAGCCGAAGCCAGTGGTGGAACACTAATGTATGGGTTCAAAGTTATATGTGACGTAAACATATGACAACCTGACTCCTCCCATCAGCCGTCTAAATTCTGAGTGAATATTTGCACCTTGTCAAGGCTTCAAGAATGGCAGCTATGGTAAATCATTGTTCCCATGGTTGCAGGACAGCTTTTGTGATTCGACTTGCACAATTGTGTAGAAGTAAGGAGGCCTGTGGCAAACCCTACATAAGCTTGAACAGGTAAATGAATAATAAGAGCCCTTTTTTGGGTAAGGAGGACACCTGGACATCACAGGCTACCAAGTTTTTGTCATTTGTTGACTTCCTTAAGGTGCAGAAAGATAATTATATATGCTCTATAAAGCAATAGTTGTTGATTTCTTAGTAAAATATAACTTGTGGAACAAAGTTTTCTTCACTTTGTTAATTGATTTTTAATTATATATTTTTTTTAATGGAGAAATAGTGATAGAAAGTAATTTCTTGGATTACTTGTGGAAACCCTTTCTAGGCATATTTTCTAAACTTTGCCATTCGCTAAACAATTTGATCCATCTATGTATGGTTCTCTTCGGTATATTAAGCCTTCTTGATATCTCTCTAAGAGGAACTTGTACCAAATGCAGTGCAATACATAATTCTCTCTCGCTGAGCAAATGTTTCTTTGCTAGGCAGACGATCCATAATGAACATAAAGGGCGTGACAAAACGGCCAAGTTTGACTGATAAATAACACATTGACATTCGATTCCCGTGCACATCACGGCATCGAAAATTATAGGGTGAGGTCATGGTTCACACTGTTAAGGTTATTGTTTTGTTTTTTCAGCTTAGATAGCATTTTGTGAGTTTCCAATGTTTTCTGTAAAATTTAACAAATGGAATTGTTCAACTACCATCAACTTTATATTGAAATGGTAACATTAGGACTATGTTTATGCGATACTACTACTGACAGTTGTCTCCTATGTACTTAGTAATTTAGGTCCATGGTTGTGATATGACATTTTTTATCACCTAAGTTTCATTCACGTCAATTTTTCTATACTTAAAATAGTTTTATGCAATAATATAACATGATGTTCTAATGATTACAGTGACTGTTTTTAATGCCATTACATGAGATTTCTTCATCCAAAAAATTATGAAATTCTGTCATTCTAATTTGGGCATTTTGGCGACGGTACAGTCTTTTCAGGCATGGATTTGCAGAAGCTTTTTGAGTTGGGCAGCATTAGGCCTTCCAGGGGTACCCTTCTTTGGGGGTCTACCGTCTCACATCATGTCTTCCAGCACTCCAGTGTCTACTGTCATGATGGTTTCCAGAAATATGGTTTCTGTGACTTCTTCGTGCATTTCCATGGATGCTTTTCCCTCGTCCTACACCATCCTGTCATCAGCCTTGTCACTTCTATTGGCTTCTACTCCTGGGCCTTCTGTCTGCTGCTTCCGACTTTCTTGTTCAAGCTCTTTTGGATTGAGCTAAAGGTGCTCTTCTGAAGTACAGCTATACCAAGTTAATGAAATCGAAGAAGAGTAGTCGTGAGTTCCCTCATCATCTTCGACTTCTTCCTCATCATCTGTCTGTTCTATCCCCATCAGACGCTGGAAGAAGAAAGACTTCATAGCATCTCCACACAAGAATATTTGCAGGGCCACTCCAGATTCATGCTTTGGTTTTTCTTGCACCAATCATCGTTCATCTAGAAACGACTGTGTTGAACCTGTTCCTGCTTCATCTATTTACAAGAGTGTTCACCCTAGTTTTGACCTGGGATCATTCTCACAGGATATGCATCCTCGACAACAGTTCTTGAGTAAAGTTAATCCAAAACAGGGAACTTCTACTCCAATTTTGCCACAGCTTAGGCATAGTGATAAATTAGAAGTTAAATCTCATGCCCAGGCAGAGGATCCTTTACTTGGGCATGCTTCGAACGAGGGGTGTGTGATCATCAAGACAAACAGCCTCATATCAACATTCTGAAGCTAAAAGCAGCCTTCCTAGCCCATCAGAAGTTTCAGGAAAGGGTAACAGGGCACTTCGCAGTCCTCATGTCCAATATTACCATGGCAGTGGGCTGGTGGAATATGTAAATGAACAGGGGCTAGTTTCCTGTCAATTTCATGCCCCTGTCAATTTCATAAGTTGAAAGTACAACTACACCAGTGGGTGGTGA
Source organism: Macrobrachium nipponense (assembly GCF_015104395.2). NCBI lineage: Eukaryota > Metazoa > Arthropoda > Malacostraca > Decapoda > Palaemonidae > Macrobrachium > Macrobrachium nipponense. Next base: position 73,683,266 of record NC_087211.1, on the reverse strand, counting down.
CTCACTCAGTGGAATTCTCAGCTAGATACATTCCAGGCAAGAGGAACGTTGTGGCAGACAAGCTGAGTCGTTGGGGTCAAGTGCTGGAAAGAGAGTGGTCACTTCTGGAAGTAACAGGTGTTTCATCTGTGGGGAAGGCCAACAGTAGATCTCTTGGCAACCAGATACAACAGAAAACTAGAGGTATTTTGTTCAGTTGTTCCAGATCCCTGGCCCATGGCAGAAGATCACCTGCACCACCCTTGGGACAACCTGGATGTTTATGCCTTTTCCCCCCTTTTGCCTGATCCGTCAAGTAATCAATACAGTAATGACTTCTCAGAACCTCAGGATGACCCTAGTGGCTCCCATGTGGCTACACACACAGCGATACCGCGATCTTTAGTTCTGCTGATCGAGGCAACACGAGATTCCCCCCTGGCATAACCTTCTTTGCCAACCACACAGCGAGAGGTTCCACCAATCAGTAGGGTCCCTATCTCTTCATGGCTAGAGACTATACAGTATCTCCTGTGAGCAAAAGCCTTCTCACACAGAGCAGCAACAGAGATGTCTGGCCATCTAAGATTATCTACCACCGTGTACCAGGGAAAATGGGCCATCTACTTTGACAGGTATTGTTAACAGGGTTTCTCTCCAGTCAGCACTTCTATTCACCACGTAATGAACTTCCTTGTATTCCTCCAAAGGGAGAAGCTACTCTGTGTAAGCCATCGAGGGCTACAGAGCTGCACTAGGATTAGTTCTGCTTTATTGGGAACTGACCCTGGCACTTAGCCTCACTCTGGCTCCATATGAACCCTTACAAGATCCATCAGACAGAAATTTAACCCTCAAATGGTCTTCTTACTGGCCTTGGCTTTATCAAAGAGAGTAGGTGAACTTCACTGACTCTCTTAAATGTTAAACACGTGAGGGGTTCGGGGTCCATAGCTTTCGAATTTGCCCCAGAATTTATAGCTAAGACTCAAAATCCCTTGGTTCATGATGACAGGTTCGAGTCATTCTTGATCCCCTCCCTTAGATATTTTGTTGGTAACAACCTAGAGGAATTGATTTTGTCACAACACCCAGACGAATTACTTTTATGTCTTGTCAGGTACTGTGTAGCTATCTAAAATGGACTCTACATCCCGGACTTTTCATCATCACAGGCAGGAACAAGAATGATGAGTCCAAGAACACCATTTCCTTTTGGCTGTGATGTGATTAGACAACCATACAGTACCTCTTCAAATACAAATGCCAATACAGTGCATGCAACTTGTCAGTTTATAGGATATTGAAGGCTGGTACATGGCTTCCCAAATGACCTTCACATCCTTCTATTTGTGGGATGTTGCCCATAGGTCCTTTTTCCTTGGGTCCAGTGATGACTGCTCAACAAGTTGTGTTGCTCATCCAGTGTTGATTATGAAAGTGAAAGTGAATGGGATGACTGGCCTTCCTTTCTCTTCCTTTTTCTCCTCTTCTGGGAGGCAGCAGAGATATTTAAACCTATATTTGCTGGAACTGGTTAAGATACAGGTGAGTGAGCACCCATTCTATTTGCCAGATTTTACTGTTCCTACACAATACAAATTCATTAGTAGAAGGCAGTCCCTTCTCCCTTACAAGAGGACTGATTACCTGACAACAGAACAAGGTTGGTAGCTAAAGGCCCAGATGTCTGGCAATTGGGGAACCCCTTGCTTAAAAGATCAGAGGTATTGACTCCTTCCTATGCTCTAAGAATTGGCAAGGAAGTGAGCGTACGTGTGCTGAACGTCCAGTCTGTTCTAAAACTATTTTATCCTCCCACCAAAAGTTAGTCTTCCCTTACATTTAGACCATGGGTTTGTTATGTATATGAACAAATACATATTTTTAATAAATTTGTACTTTTTATAACTAATAGACCATGGGTTTGTTCTGTATATGAACAAATACATATTTTTAATAAATTTGTATTTTTTTATAATTAACAAACCTAAGGTCTTAACGTACATGGCTCACCCCAAGCCACCCCTCATACAGTTGCCTGGGCTGGAAGAAAACAAACGTCACAGCATCCGCTAAGGGGAAACCAGGTCGGGGCTCTGCCCACCTCTTTCCCCATTGGCTATCTCCCGTTGCCACCAATACCTTGTGCTATTAATAACCGGACTCCAGCTAAGCACTTGACAAAAATTCCTTTTGTTAAGACCTCAGGTTTGTTAGCAATAAAAAAAAGTCAAATAGATTAAAAATTTGTCATTTTAGTTCTGGAGCCCACCCCACGTTAATAATTAGAGGTATGCCACTGGCCTATACAGGTTTGTTTGTTTGTTTGCTTGTTTTTAATTACCAAAATTGATAAATTTAGGCTTGAAATTTGACTACAAACTTTTGATTTAACTTTTCTTAAAACTTTCATGGTCACTGCTGAGTTAAGACTATTCAGATTAAATCGTTCCAGTTGTTTTACACTCTGGCAGCCCAGAAGAGTTATGTAGCACTTGTACTTTCAGCCCTTAGACTGATTTATAGTCTGAACCACCTACTGCAACATGAATAGAAGACATCCCTCATCCTATGTTACGGAATAATTTACTTTCTGTGGTTCAACAATGTTTTTTTCCAATAACAGTTTACAAATGGTCAAACCCTAACAAAAATAAATTAGCAAAGACTGGGGTTTTTAAGAGCAAAACTGACGAACAGAATTGAAACTAAAGTCACAACAAGAAATCTTCATGCATAATATATTCTACATTATTTAGTCCCCAAGTACAAACAGCTAACGACTTGGTACCGAACTTCAACTCCTAACTAAATGTAGTTAAAAACAACATGAAAAATGCATTATCGAAAACTCACCTTATTAGACTTCAGTACTACAAAGCACTAATTCCAAAACAAACTTACAACCTTGCTAGAACAGACTGTGAAACAACAGACAGGGACGTCCCAATGACGACACCTCATCACCACTAAAACTGACATGGAGACTGCTCCCCTCGACCATGCTTCCGTCCCCCATATACCAACCCTATACCATCTTTACCTTTACAAACCTCCACCCAATCCCCAAGACCTCGCTAAACGTTTACCTTGTTGCTTGTCCTTTCAACATACCTAGTCATTATATTCGTTAACTTGCTGTAATTACCGAAATCTCGATAGAAACTGAGTGCAACCAATAATTGAATTTAAAACCATTTCATTCATAAAGGTTTTGGGCCTCCAATGAAATGAGTGTAAATCAAAGCAGTACGTCAAACAAGGCAAAGGAAGTGGCTACTGTATACTTGAGCTAAGTCAAGTAAATGTCTTTTTGGTATTTAAAAATAATTGAAATGTATAGCGCTGGAGCAATGATGCCTTAGGCAAAGATTGGTTTTCGCTCAAAGAGTCAATCCATGTCACACTAAGAGTTAGGATACGAGACCAAAGCTCTTTAATAGTTTGGACAGGCTTTTGCACACGCGAAAGTAACAAAGAAAAATTATTGGTGAAGAAAATATGCTCTACTGCGTGATGCCTGCGTTTGTCACAATATGGCAGCGTTATTACGACAATGCGATTGTACATAACGATAACTACATAAGTCTAAGGAAACCTGTTGAAGGTAGCCTCAGGCATGTATACTTCCCAAAGACCCACAGAAATTGAATACAGACTTAAGAGGGAACAACCTGAAAAAAAATAAAGCAGATCAAGTCATCCGTGAGATCGTGATATTTGACTTTTAGCAGGCCTACACTCCAGAAAACCTCCAGCATTGATATTTCCTGCCTACTGCATGAAATATGACTGAGACCCCAGCGGCTGTCTACAGTCTTACTCTTTAGAAAAATGCTCTCGCCTACTACAGATGCTGCTCCCCCAAACGACAGAGGAGAAACACACACACCCAAACACCTACTATGAGATTCAGGGCCACTGTAACACGGTTTTTTGGACTTTGCTCCTTATCAAAGCATCGGATGTAGCTGAAAGTTGACATATGTATATTTTACAACCACACACAAATTTTGGCAGCATTATCAATGACCTAAACCTGATAGTTTTAATTTTTATAGAGTAAAAATTATCCAGCCGATGCCATGGCCAATGATTACGAGCCAAGAGTCGAAAAACATTCATTACGTAAGCAAAGTAAACAACATTTGACGAAATGTTGCCCCGCCCATCCACCAGACAGAAACTCATTCACCTTATTCCATCGGCTCTGAAACCCATAGGAGTCAATAATGGCTAACAGGATTTGGAATTTTCTCCGTGGTTGCAAAACTGCATTTGTCTTACGACTTGCAACTTTTTACAGTCAAGAGAAAGCCCGTGGCCATGACAAAGACTTTATGAATGGCGGAATGATACATAGATGTGGGTGGGGTATCTGTGCTAGCGTAGTAATACGACTGTAGTAATAGCAGTAATATACATGAATTAAACGTTTAGGCCAACTGCTGGGATCCTTGAGGATCATTTAGCACTTCTTGCAACTACTCGAGAAATGAGTTTTTATAGCCTGAAGTTAAATTTTCTAATCCAACAATGCCCATGATAGCCTTCAGTGTTATCCTGAATTATAACGAGGGCAAATTGGGTGGAGCCTCATGAAGTCATCATTCTGACGATAATTATTGGTGAAGGTTCAAAGCCAAAATGCGGTAACGGTTTTTTTTTTTTTTTTTAGTAAATAGGTAGATAGCCAATAAATAAAAATTGCTTGACATTGGATATAGCAGTTATCAAATCAAGCTTGTCTACTATGTTTCTGAAAATTACCAACTATTCCTTACATCTTGTCAATCTGACTGTGACCTATAAAGTAGACTATAATTTCTTAGGAAACTTATTTTGGAGTTAGACTAATAATAGAAGTGTTTTTGTATTTATCAACATATTTTGTTGGTTTGTTCATTATGACAATTATCAGTGGAGAGGTTTCAGAGTCCATAAAGGTGTACTGCTTTGCTTGTATTTAAATTTTTATGTCATTGTTGCCAGAGGTCTAGCCTTCGTTACGTATAGCCAATCATCCATCGAGAAAGAGGGAAGAAATGCTGTCATAAGTTACGTAACGAGTGCGTTCGGAACCTTTTCTCTGAGTAAGTTGGCCCGTCTTCAAAAAAAGTCACTGTTACATTATAAGTACCAAATTTATTCAACCTACGTAATGCAGAATACAGTCAAAATTTATGTGTATTCTGAATAAGCGTTATATTTATGAAATGCATAGATAAAAAGTTATTGCGAAAAAAACGTGTTACAGAGGCCCTGAATCTCATAGTAGTATATGCAGCCTTTCACTTTTTAATCCTTTCCCATTCGTCTCTTACTAGGCTATCGAACTTCTTTAACTTAGCCTAACTCCAATTTTTCCCCTATGAGAACAAATCCTTCGTGCAAGTGCAGCGAGTCTATATAAATATAACTCAGTAGTTTCATAATAACAATAATAATATAATATGCTGAGGGTAAACCCTCTTTTAAACATGTTTTATTAAAGGTAATTGCTGCCTCAGCTGCATTAATTTTATAGAGATTCTTCTCTGTTTTTCTAATTATGGTTTTCTCATTGTTGCTTAAATTAGTGAGCAACGCACCAGAGGTCAGAAGTAGGTACTATTACAGTATTATGGAAGTCAATTTTATTATCACAAAGCGCCTGGGACGTTAATTAAACTTTCAGGGTACAACCCGTAGAGTTTCTCAAGCGTGATGTCAATTTTGAATTGTGAATTCTGAATATTCCGCGGCGCTTGCCAGGGAATATTCAGAATTGACATTACGTTTGAGAAACTCTACGGGTTGTGCCATGAAAGTTTAATTAACGCCCCAGGCGCTTTGATAAATAATAATAAAATTGACTTCCTTGAATACAATAGCTGTTTCAACGGCATTTAATTTATATAGAATCTTCTCAATTATATAGAATCTTCTCAATTCTTCTTATTACCTTTTTCTCGTCAGCATGTAGCTGGTGTATTAAGTTTCCTAAGGACATGTAAAGATTTTCATTTGTCTTAGGTTTATTCCTCTAACGTGTCGACAGCGCACAGGCAGTCATCTATGAGAGTATATTATAGTTATTTTTTTTTTTATTGACAAGTATACATAAAAAATAAGTACAAACTTGTCCCAAAAAAGATACAATACAAAAAAATACAGAGTAGATAGCTATCTCTTCTTTTTTCTGTAAGTACAAGGCCCATAATGACAAAAATAATACAAACATCAAGTACACATTACATCAGCACATAATATCATATACACGAAAAAGTAAAGAAAAAAACATATCCACCTATAAACCTTGGCTTATTATTGTTAAGTCTCAAACACAACGCTTGCAAAAGAGACGAAAAAAAAAAAAAAAAAAAAAAAAAAAAAAAAAAAAAAAAAAAAAGTGAATTAAGATACGTTTTGCAAGTATTTATAGCATGCAAGGTCGTGTACAATCGGTGGGCGGGTCGGTGAGTAGGGATTTTAATTGGTCGTTGGATGGTAACGAAATCTCTCCCTGAGGCGATGAGATCTGCGTAGTCTGGCCGGAGTTATTAGCGTGGGTTGGGTGTTGGTTGGGGTACCCACCTCTTGGGCGGCAGGTACTGCTGCATTCTGGACAGATGACATCAATAATTATACCTACTTACGACCTTCGGTGCATTTGCTCACCAGTTTAAGCAACAATGAGAAAACCATAATCAGAAAAACAGAGAAGATCCTCTATAAAATTAATGCAGCTAAGGCAGCAATTACCTTTAATAATAATAATAATAATAATAATAATAATAATAATAATAATAATAATAATAATAATAATAATAATAATAATAAGTGAAAATCCCGAAATTATGGTAAAGGAAGAAACTGAAACCGATTAGCTATAGAAAAGCGAGACACTAATTTACAGGTTGAAGTGAACATCTAATCTTGAGTTGGAAGTCTAGGTAGATACAAGAGAGGTATACAGATGACCGATATGAAACGTGGTCTGATCAGTAGGAAGTAAATGCGACGCAAAAATAACGAATGGCGTGAGACGAAGGCCGCATAAAAATATCAGAAACTGAAGGTAAACAAAACACACAGACTGCATCACTTTAAGGCAACACTAAAAGTAAAGGATCTAAAACAATGTGGGGGGAAATGATGCTCTGAAGACCATAAAGTCGCCTGAATATATTTGGGAACAGGAGAGCTTCCGGAATCTTCGCCGGGGGAGCGAAAGAGGGGGGGGAGGGGGGGTAAAAGCCGCCTAAGAGGATGCACAGAGAAAGGAGAGAGCCAACTACAATGTCATCAAAAGTTAAAGGAAAATAACTGAGAAGCATTACTCAAACCAACAGGAAGAACTTTGGGTTCAGGACAAGCCTCACCCTCCAAACCTAGGGGGATAGTGCCGTCAGTGCACCTCACGTGCTGCAGTGTAGGCATTACTTAAGGTTCTTTGCAGCGGTACTTCGGTCCCGAGCTGCACCTCCTTTTTTATTCTTTTTTTTTTTTTTTTCATCTTACTTTCCACCCTCTGCTGCAATTGTTTCGTATTGCAACCGCGAGGTTTTCCTCCTGTTACACCTTTAAGCCCGTTTTACCCTCAATATCCCCTTCAGTGCTGAATGACCTCACAGTTCACAGTGCCTGACTTTTGGCCTAGAAATTATATTCCATTCTTTTTCAGGCGTCCTCTCACCTTACGCTGTAAACTGGCCCAAAGAAAATACAATAATAAACTAATACTTATATTTTTGGAAGTGTTCTTTTGCACAACGTCTTTCGCCCTTCTGAGATGTGATCTGCATTGAGACAGAATGTTTCGCGTCTCGTGAAGACAGGCGGTATAAAAGGTTGTTTAGTTGGCGAAAGAATATGAGATTTAGGCCAGAGGCCAAGCGCAGAGACCTATGAGGTCATTCAGCACTGTAAGGAAAAGTGTTACTTGAGTAAAGGAGGTTTAAAGGTGTAACAGGAGGAAAACATCGCAGTTGCCCATGAAAAAATTATTAGGAGCGGGGGTTAAGTAAGATGGAAGAAAGAGAATATGAACGGAGGTATAGTAAAAGGAGGTGGTGGAGGAGGAGAAACGTGCTAGGCGTCTTAAGCCAAGTGCAGGCCATGAGCAGTGACGCCCAACGTAGACTAAGTTATTGTGGTAATTCATCTCTAACCCTTCTCCACATATATATTTGGAGATATGTGGAGCCATCAATCAACCTAGCTGTGCTTGAGTACCACATATTTGATAATTGCTATACCATCGAAAAAAAGGGCTTAAGTTATGGGTTGCCGATAGAGTAAAAAAGAAATTTGTGTGTGGCTGTACAAAACATCCCCTGTGACGGAGTGAGTCGAAAATCCTGTAAACATATCATAAGTTACAGTCGCATACGAATGTACAAACAGGCTCGCAACTAGTATATATTACCTGGTATCATCAAACTCTTTATCAATGAGAAAATGTGAGACGAGACCCGAAGACGCTCTACAGCGATTTATTCCAGAGCGCAAGGACACCTTCAAGCTACCAGAGTATTACACCGTCTATAGTCAACAACAATTGAAAGATATATATAAAAAAGTTGAAAAATCGAAAGGAAAACCGATGAGCAACGAGATTCTACTTGACGTCGTCCTTACGGGGAATACCATTAACTAGTTACGTAACAGAAACTCGGGAACGTTCCGCAGGACGAAGCTGGAGCATCAGAGCAGGGCGAAATACGCAAGATATCGCGTTATGGATGTTCGTGACAGATACTCGTCGCGCCTCAGGCATCTGGGAAGTTAAAGGAGGCGTGGCACTCGACCGTTTCGTAAGTTCCCGTGTGGAGAAAGGGACACTGCAAGTCTAACTGCAGAGGGGAGAGGAACGCGTCCTACAAATCCGTTGCTCTTTTGGCAGTGTTCGCGGGAGTTTTTCCTCTTCCTGCAGAAGCTTCTCTATCGTTACTCGTGCATTTAAATGTTATTTAAATTCTAATGGGGATACATATTCTATCGTGCTTTCGAATATGAATAGCCAACTGTTATCAACACAGTTTAAAACTTACAGGCATACGATCATTGTTGTTATTTAAGAAGTGGTGCTAATATCCTGTCCATTAAGGCCCTCATGGATCGCTGTAAACAATATAATACATGACAGGAAGAACGGACGATTGAATTTCTCAAGCTGCAACTTTCAAGCAAAATAAACAATTTTGTATGAAGGTGAGTTTTTATACTTTGAATTTTTTGCACTGCTGATATATATATATATATATAATATATATATATATATATATATATATATAATATAGATATATATATAGATATATATATATATAATATATATATAGATATATAGGATATATACTATATATATATATATATATATATATATATATGGATATATAGTATATACATATATATATATTAAATATATATATAATATATGATATATGATATATATACATTATATGTATATATAAATAGAGAATAGATTATATAGATATATATAGTATATATAGTATATATATACATATAATATAAAAATATATATATATTAATATAATATATATATATATATATATATATATATATATAATATATATATATATAAATATATACACACAATTATTTAATTATTGTATTAAATATTTTCCCCAAAAAATATTCATTGAGAGAATAAAAGGTACAACATTTTTTCAGTCCCCTAAATGAAGAGATAAATGAGGCCTTTGTATTTCAAAACTCACAGAAACAAAAATTTTATTTACAAAACCATCATACGCAGCCCCTCATCCCCATTCTAAATGTGGCACTGGACACCTGTGTCTCGACAAGTCCCTCCATTTCTTGGATACTGACTTTCCTTCCATCATGTGTAACAGTTCCAACAATTGTCTTCTCTTATTCTCTGTATATGATCACACTACCTCGACACAATACCATACGCTCCGATGTCTTTTGTTTTATTCCATTTCAACAGACTCACTTTACGACCATCAATAAATTTATACGCAACAATCTCTCGTTAGTTACAGGAATGCTTTGTTACATTCTCCTCTTGTGTTCCACGACCTTAGCAGTGCTTCCACTTGCATGTTGGGGTAAACATGTTTATCTGATGAGACCTTCATCTCATTATTTGGACTTTATTTCCTCTTCACTTCAATTTTTTTATACTTCCGCAGTTAAGCATTCAATTTCCTTTATTCTAATTGTTGTTTAGACTTTTCTCAATGAATTTTTGCCAATACATACAATACTACATACATACATACATACATACATACATACATCATACTACATACATACATACATACATACATACATACATACATCATATATATATATATATATATATATATATATAATATATCATATATATATATATATATATATATATATATATGTAAATTTATGAGAAAAAGAACAGGGTTTCTATTCGGAACTCTGGAAAGTATTTGTTGCCTTTTGCCATACCCCGTGCAATTCAATATACATTCAGTTTCATATTTCATCAACAATCCGTATGTTATCCATTCACTCTCTATCGCACACACAAACAAAATATTTTCTTATAATGGGCATGGCATAATTAATGCCTTGTATATTTTCTGTAGATCGTGCTGTTTTACTTGTAATGTTTCGCATTCAGTTTCTATGATAGCGACTACTCGTTTTCAGAGAAAACGGACTATTTAACGGGCTGACTAAACTTTGTGAGACTATCTACGCATTTAAAACCATTCTCTCTCTTATGATCACTGGCGTATTTTAAAATCACACGAAACCACGGTATATAACAACTCATGACGCTAGTAACCCATAAAAAAATGACGGCAATATATAAGTCGTGTTTATTACGTTCTCTTCATATGTGTTGGTTATGCCTTCGTCATGGTTGAACCTTTAATTCATTACCCGAAGAGTATCCACGTTACACAGAAAAAATATAAACAGAGTACATTGCGTTTTATATAGTTGAACTGTAACCTGTTCTGTGCCCTTGCCCTTCGACATTTGAAGGTCAAACTTGGTCACTGTAGTAAGTAGGAATTCAAAGAGGCAAAAGGCTAGAACACATTTTGAGCCACAGAAAACCCTCGTCGAATTCCACGGTAACGGGCAAGCTCTGAGCCAATCCTCAAAAGTGGACCATCTAGAAAAAAAAATCCCTGATAAACGTACTTTCCAAGTTCATTCGTGATACGTGCAACAGTATAAACGGGATTTCAGGCTATACACTTAGAAAACCAACCCCTTCTCTACCAATGCAGTCTTTCCATGGCGTCGACATTGCTGTACATCTCTTAATTAACGGTTGAGGGTCACTGATTAATAAGGACGCAGTTCAAAATGTTATAACGCCACGCGGGCTGAATTTTACCGTGAAATATTCAGATAAACTCGTGTGTGTGTGTGTTGTGTGTGGTGTGTGTGTGTTTTTTTTTTTTTTGCACTGCTAGCGATATGTTTAATGATGTTGCTTAAATTATCGCATATTCTAAAAATAAATTATTATTATTGTATTCTCCAAATTTTCACTTGTCCTAAGCCAAAAATCTCATACTATACTAACAAGGCTGCCATAGAATAAGATGTCCTTATGTAATAGAGAAACCCACGAACCTTATGTGAGAAGATAACACCCTCTCACCACCTCCATATTTGAGAAAAACGCCCATTTCGAAATGTAGTATAATAACAGATGCCATGAACGAAATCACAAACGAATAGCTGGAAATACAAATATACACCATTTGTATAATGTAAAAAAATCGAAACCAAACAGGAACGATAAAAAGCAACAAAAGCTACAAATAGTCATGATAAACCTCGGCGAAACTTAAAAAAAAAAAAAAAAAAAAATCCCACACGAGTGATGTAAATACCCAAACGTAAATAAGTCAAAATATTTTTTTAAGTTATGCAAGAGAACAATGGGTTCTGGATACTGGCACAAAGATAATTTCCACGTAGTTGGAGTCTTTCTGCCGTGGACCTTGAAAAGTCAGACTACGAATACTTTTTTACTTTTTGTCTGATGTTATCTACTTACGCCCTTCTTTCACTAAAACGCCTTCATTCAACGTTACATTTTTCGTGAGAATGAGAATGGCTGACACTCCAAAAGTTTTTCTTTTATGTAATTACGAGAGGAATTCTAATTTCAGAATTCTTTCGACAGAAACTAACAAGAGTGGTAGCGTTTTTCTTTTGCATCGACGGACAACTTTCATTCGTCGTAAAGAGTTGAATTCCTGTCACGTTTATGGGAATATTTACTTTGCCCTTTTACTTGCAAATGGTCATAACTAGTCCTACTAATGTTGTCACAAATTATTTTCAACATTGATCTCAAATCTGAGAATGTGGAGTCCAAAACATTCCTCGAAATAATCAACTAATACTTCTTGGAAGTTCAAAGAAAACTTTTTGAGCCATTTTTTTATTTGTTGACAGCAGATGTCTGGGAGACAAATGAACAAAAGAATGCCTGAGGTAATTGCTGATGAGCGCCATCTTTGTCCTCAGACATCGAGTAATAAACAGCTTAGAAATATCTCTTAAAAACTTACGACTCAAGTAATTAACGTTTAGAACTGTTAATTTACCAAATAAAGCTACAAGAGCCACCCAAAATGAGAAAACATTAAGAAAATAACCGAAGACACAACTGCAAAAACCAGTGACGCCACGAAAGAACGAGCCATTCCGCAAAGCTATAAACGAAAACGAACAAAAGAAGGGAGCCCGGCCGCATCGACCGAATCTCTGAAATCAGTCGAAACAAAAGAACTCGTGCCAACATGCCTGCCATTTATCACTTACACCGAAATAAACCGGACGAATAGCAAACTATAGTAGTATTTTGTTTGTTTGTATGGAACTTTTACGCTGCATGATTTTTTTTATTTAGATAGGTTTTTAGCATTATGCCAAGCACTGGGGCAACTAAGGCCATTCAGCGCTGAAACGGAAATTGACAGTGAAAGGTTTGAAAGGTGTTACAGGAGGAAAACCTCAAAGCAGTTGCACTAGGAAACAACTGTTAGGGGAGAGGCGGGACAGTAAGATGGAAGAAAGAGAATTTGAACGGAGGTACAGTAAAATGGAACCAGTGGTTATTCAGCACCGGGACCAACGGCTCTACGTGACTTCCGAACCACCTCGAGAGTGAACTTCTATCACCAGAAATACACTTCTCTGACGCCTCAATGGAATGCCCGAGAACCGAACTCGCGACCACCGAGGTGGCAGGCCAACATCAAGCCGACCACACCACTGAGGCGCTTTATGGTAGTATTAGTTAGTAGGGATTTGCCTTTAAAACGGCTCCTTCAATATGACAGGCTATCGGAACCAAGGGGGTCGTTGACTGAATTGTCTCCGAACCCTGTGATTTTTCCTCTTTTAGAGGCGGGTCAATCGATACCCGGTGGGGTTAGGGCGGAGAGGCTCTATTATCCTCTCCTCCTCTCACAAATCTATTCCTTTTTCTTTTCTATTTAAGCTGGATAACGATATTGACGCGTCGTCTCGTTGAGTTTCAAAAGGAGATGAACAATATCCATGTTGAGTAGGCCCCATTAGGTCACTGTCAATAAACCAACAGTATAGAATTTCCTCCTGATCGACTTGGCCTCGCTCTACGAGAGAAGGAAATTATAAGCCACTGTGTATTCGTCGACTTTTTATCCCCCCACTGTATTTCGATTAAATATAACGTTCATTGAAGACCCCAAGGGGAAGAGGTTGCTTTCATTGAAATTGGGGTGAAGGTTCAATAACTGATTGTGACGACGAATGGTTTCAATTGCGTCTGTGATGACTACTATCAGAGGAGAGGAAAAAAGCTGCTTGAGAGAGAGAGAGAGAGAGGAGAGAGAGAGAGAGAGAGAGAGAGAGAGAGAGAGAGAGAGCCACCACTGGCCCATTTACTCGAGACATGCCCCTCTTGCGCGGGACTTGAAGGATCTATTCAAGCCTCCTCCAGGAGAGGAAATTGTAAGCGAGGATTAAAATATAGATCTTGTTAGAGCAGAATTGTATGGGTGATGGAAAAAAATGGGAAATAATCTCCCGAGAGAGAGAGTGTGTGTTTTGTATAGATGGAAAAAGGGGGAAATAATCTCCAATGACAGAGAGAGAGAGAGAGAGAGAGAGAGAGAGAGAGAGAGAGAGAGAGAGACATGTCAGTCAGCAATTAGTATACATAAACAAGATGTTTATGAATGAGTAATAAAACCATATAACTTTATAAAATGGAAGACAGAAAGTATTAAATAAGCGCTTACACTAATTTGCGGGGTACAGAGACTAACTTGGCATCTCCTTTAGAATGCATAAGCTAAAATTGCCCAAGACCGGATGGGTATTACGTTTGGCATTGTAAAAAAAAATTCGGCTGAGCTTAAAGTATACGTGTAAGGTTCACATAAAGAGGAAAAACGTTAAAAAAATAAATGGTCCATAATACTGCAGGCATTGTTGATAAAAAATATTGCACTGCAAGATTATGTTTAACACCATGTTACCAGAGTGACAATGTAACTTTAATTAAACGAGACTATGTGAACTATCACCTATAAAGTTATCAGAACTAAACTTCCGAGCCTATGTGAGGTAACAGGGGCGACAGAGCATTCTATGGCGTTGCTTAGTATGATGCGAGTAAATCGATATCTGGTTTCTTTTTATATATATAGGCCGATGGAACTGCAGCCACAGCCTCTATCTAGAAATGAAGTGGGTGTTACTTTGGCTTGATATGTAAGCGTCACCTACTCCGACGTGTTTTGTTTGTTTGTTTGTTTGTGTGGTGTTTTTACGTCGTATGGAACCAGTTGTTATTCTCCGTCGTGCTAGAATTAAACATGGCGGAAGCTCCGTGGAACGCCGCGCTTCGTACTATCCCCTCGGGGATCAAAGTATCATGTACACCCATTTCTATATTGTGTGGTCGACAAATCATATTAATAACCGATATTTTTGTGCGGCCGTCTACCTTACGTTTACCATAGTATTGTACTCGGACCTCAGAGTAGGTGACGCGTACATAAGTCAAGGTAGCAACTATGAACGGACTTAAACGCAGATAAGGAAAAGCAAGGAATGAATGGTGACATCGGCTTATTCAAAATACCTGAGTAATCTCTCAAAGATAAGAATATGACTCCAGATATCGTCAGAATATCACAACAATCTCACCTGAACGGGAATTGATAGTGATGTCACCATTAAAATTATACAGTAATCTCCCCAGAAGAGGCAATGATGAAGAAAATACCACAATCTCACAGAAGAGGAATGGATAAGAAAATACCACAATAATCTCCATAGAAGAGGTAAGGGTGAAGAAAATGCCACAATAATCTCCCCAGAAGAGGAATGGATGAAGAAAATGCTACAATAATCTCCCCAGATGAGGAATAGATGAGAAATACCACAATAATATCCCCAGAAGAGGAATGGATGAAGAATGATACCACAATAATCACACCAGAAGAGGAAGGGATGAGAAAATACCACAATAATCTCCCCAGAAGAGGAATGGATGAAGAAAAATACCACACTAATCTCCTCAGAAGAGGAATGGACGAAGAAAATGACAATAATCTCACAAGAAGAGGAATGGATGACTAAAATACCACAATAATCTCACCCTCAAAAGGCCACAATCATCTCCCCAGTAGGTAATGGATGAAGATGACACCCTCAAAAGAGCAACATAATTTCCCCAGAGCAAGAATGGATGAAGAAGTCATCCTTCAAATACGATAATCTCCCATGAATGAGAGAGAACGAAGGTATCATCCCCAAATGTCACACCACACTCTTCTAACAGCGTGAAAGTACGGGTCGATATCTTTAAATTCATTCACTCAAGTAAGCTGCCCTTACAGCTCAGCTTGTCTCCAAGCAAGACATGATATTCCTGTGAATACGTTTTGAACGAGATGACAGCTCTGTCACACAGAGGAAAAAATTCTGTGAGTAGCGGGGTGTGTGTGTGTGTGTGGGGGGGGGGGGGGGGGGGAGAAGAGAATATTTTTCTTAACTCATTTACAACTAGACTGGTTTTTCCTAACGACGAGAGTAGTTACTCTTCAGAAATATAGAAACCTTGAGCCTTCGTCAGCTTTTCTCATAATTATAATATTAAAGCTCAAATGCCTTACAGCCATTTCTGACATTTCCCCCAACACGGATTAATATACCGTATAATTTTATTTAAAAGCTCGTTCTCCGATGTATGAACGAAAAATGACATATTCTCGTTCCGGATAGCGGACAGACATAACTGGAACAACGCAAAATTACCACAGTAACAGTTGACTTACTAATTTCCGGAGTTTTTCCTAAGAAAGTTTTCCACGAAATAAGTTTGACTCTCCAAATCGAGACTCCAGAACCAGAATCTAGAAGCCACTTCCCATACACACCTTCAGTGAAACCAAGACCTTGAATGGAGCTACCCTCCACTCCACGTGAACCGCGACCCACTAGGCCACTACTACTACTACATCAGCTGCAGGCCGCCTCTGCGGTACTTAGTCAACTAGGTGCTTCCACGTTTAAGCTACTTCACGGTAGGACAGGAATTACAAGAACGTCCATAAATTTTATTATAAGAACCTGTAATCACTATATCAAATCGGCTTTGAAGGGAAGCACACAGGATATTATGAAATTGACTGGAAAGAATACAATTGCGTTGGCTGTAATCACGGATACTAAACACACGCAGCACTTGATAATACTGGAATAAAATAATTATAACAGTCACGTATTCCATTCTGAAATGACGTTACACATTTTGGCAGAGTACTTTAACTCTCTCTCTCATATATTATATAAATATATATATAAAAATATATATAAAATATATATATTAAAATAATATATAATAATATTATAAAAATATATATAAATAATAATATATATATATATAATATATATATATAATAATATATATCTATATATAAAAAATATTATATATATATATCATATATATAATATATAATAATAATATATATATATAATAATATATAATATATATATAAATATATATATATATATAATATATATTATTAATAATATATATATATATATTATATATATATATATATATATAATATATATATAAAAAATATATATAATTAAAATATATATATAAAATATATAATATTTTAAAATATATATATTAAAAATATAATAGATTAAAAATACTATATACTATATATAAAATTAATATAAAATATATAAATTATAAAAATATATATATAAAAATAAATATATATAAAATATATATAAATAAATAATATGAAATAATATATATAAATATATATAGTAAAATAAAATAATAATATAAAAAATATTATATAATAAAATAAACTATATATAGTATAATATAATATATATATATATAATATATATATATATATAATATATATATAATTTATATATATAATTATAATAAAATAAATATATTATATAAAAAAATATATTATATAAATAAAAGTATATATAATATATATATAAAATAAATAAATATATATAAAATATATAATAATATAAAATATAATATATAATAAAAATAATAATATATATTAAAATAAATATATTATAATATTGAATTTATAAAATATTTATATATATGAATTATATATATAATAATATATATACTATATATTATATTAATATATATATATTATATAATATATACTATATTATAAAGTATATTATATATATAATTATTAGTACGTATTATAACGAGAAATATAATATATAAATATAAATAAAATATATATATATAAAATATATATATATATAATTATATATTATATGTAATTATATTATATATTATAATAAGGTTAAGTACGTAATTGTATATATATTAAAATATATATATATATATATAATATATTAGGAAATAACTCATATAAATCAAGTGAAAGTAAATATATATATATATTTAATATAATATATATATAATATAATAATATATATACTATAAATATAATATAATATATATAATATATAATATAATATATCATGAAATATATCATATATATATTAATATATATATATACATATATAAGATGATTTAATATAATATATAATATATATAATATTATATATATATAATAATATATATTCTAATTATATATATACTATTTTTTTGAAAAAATATAGAGTATATATAGATAATATATAATATATTACTACTATATATAGATAATATTATATATATATAAGTAATATATAAAATATATATATATATATAATATATATATATATATAATATATATATATATATACTATATATATATATTATAATATAAATATAAAGAATATATATAAATATATAATATATATATATAATATAATATAATAATATATATATATAATATATATATATAAATATATATTATAGAATATATATAATATAATAATATATATATATAATATATTATCATATATATAAGAAGATATATTATAAAGAATTATATATATATAATATCTATCTCTATATATATATATAGATATATATTATATATATATATATATATATATATTACAATATATAAGATCTAATATATATATATATATATTAATATATATATATATAACATATTATAAATATATATAATTATATATATTTATATATATATTATATATATTATATATAGATATAGATATATATAATATTATATATATATATATATATATAAATATATATTATTATATATATATACTATATATATATATATATAGATAATATATATATCTATAGAATATATATATATATATAAGATATGATATATATAATAAAAATAATATATATATATATATAGATATATATAATATATATATATATATATATAATATATATATCTATATAATATAATTATAGATATAATATATATAATATAATAATATATAATATAATATATACATATATATCTATAATTATATAATATATATATATAGTAATATATATATATATAATTATTATCTCTATCTAAGATATATATGGAATTTAATAGTATATATATATAATATATATATATATATATACTATATATATATATAATATATATATATATAATATATATTATCTACTATAATATATATATAATATATATATATATAATAATAATATCATATATATATATATATATATATATCATATCTATATATATATAGATATATATATATATATAATAGAATATATATTATATACTATTCTATATATATATATACTATATATATATATATAATATATTTATCTATAATATCTATATAAATATATATATATAATATTATATATAATATATATATATTATATATATATATTTTATATATATATACTAATATCATATATAAATATTATATATATATATATATATATATATATATATATTATATATACATATATATATATATATTATATATATAATATATATATCTAATATATTATTTATATATATTATATATACTATTATATATATATTATAAATATATATATATATATCTTATTATATATATATATATATATTTATAATATATATTATATATATATATATATAATATTATACTATATGTCTATATATATCATAATATATATATATAATATATATATATATATATATATATATATATAATATATATATATATATAATATAATATATTCTATATATATATATCTATATATCTTAATATATATATATATATAATATCTATATAATATATATTATATATATATATAATATATAATCATATATATATATATACTATATATATATATATATATATATATAATCTATTATATATAATAATATCTTATATATATAGTATATTATATATAATTTATATATATAGTCTATATATAGTATATATATACTCTATATCTATTATTATAGTATACACATATAAATATATATAGTATATATATATATATCTATATATATATGATATATATATAGATATATATATATATATATATAGATATATTATATGTGTATATATCTCGGGTGACAAGGAGACAACCGGTTGACAGGAAAAGATTCTTATATTTGCCAACGCGTTTTGTAACTAAAGCTTGTTACATCATCAGGGCTGAAATAAATTGGACAGATGAGTTAAAATACATGTCACATAATTAAAACATAAAAACAACCAATCTTAATTGAAAAGTTCCTAAACTAGTTAAAATTGTAACACAAAGAGGACAAATAAATAATAATAATAATAAAAAGGAAGCGAACAACAGTATTTAAAAGAACGCACCGCTCTGTCAGAAGATGACAGCTGAATGACAAGGAGGGAAGGCAGAGCCACGAAGAAAACATGCTCACGCCAAATGCAGGGGTACAGAAGTGGTGTGTGAGTTCAGCCCTGGCGCCAACTGCTCAATGAATAATGGGCAGTTCGTGTAAGTGGCTTGTTCGGCCCAAGATAGAAAAGTCGGTGTATTTGATATCAACATGGCAAATTTTTGAATGATTTCTGACGTTAGAGAATTCAGGGTTGGACAATTTACAGCCAGTACGATGACTAACACTTCTATGTGAGTCATCTCTGACCTTTAGCAATCTTTTGGTCGATCCCACGTAAATCCCCGAATCATATTTGGGGCAAGAATATTTATAAACGACCATTGATTGCAACGTTGAACAGAGCTTTTCTTTGATTTTAAAAAAAGAACCAACTGGAAGTGGATTTCTTGGAATTAAAATAATTTGCAGCATGCTAAAATGTTTCTCAATAATTAACTTTATATCCTTTCTAAATTTATCCATATAAGGAATTCTCGCATAGTTTCTTAAGAGGAATCATACTAATAGTTGGCAAATCAAGTTGTTTCTTATTTAAAAAGGCTTTACAGTGTTTAAGAAAGATGCGAGATGGATAAAAGTTATC
The DNA here is from genome assembly GCF_015104395.2 of Macrobrachium nipponense. Lineage (NCBI taxonomy): Eukaryota > Metazoa > Arthropoda > Malacostraca > Decapoda > Palaemonidae > Macrobrachium > Macrobrachium nipponense. The sequence continues at coordinate 73,662,383 of NC_087211.1, read as the reverse complement.
AGTAAAGTACCTACAATAAAACTCAATTTCATTGTAAAAATGATCCCATGAGGAGGTTAAAAAGTAAGCTCTGTGAAGCAGAGTAAAAATCGAATTTACCTTAAAATTAAAGTATCACGAACTATAAAAATTGGAACCCAGTATTGTGACCACGTCGGGGGCTCTTCTAATGGAACTTAACCACTTGGTTCTACGTTCTCCTGTTTTTGATTCGGGTCCGCTCCATTGGCTTCACTCACTTCCATCAACTTGTCCGCAGTCGCTATGGCACCAACGTCCTTTCCCTTACCAGATCCCTGGAGACGGCTACTAAGGAACTCGAGAAGGCAAAACTGAATCTTGATTTTCTACACTACTGTCAACTCAACAAGACTGTTCCCAATTTCATCAAATTTAAATTGTACCGTGCCTCTCTCTACATAACGGAGTTCTATGCAGACGCCACCAACAAACTTTTGGACATCGAGATCAACACTAAGAATTTTTATATTTCTAAGCATCTGTCCCGTGTTAACGATCTATATCTACTTGTACGAAGCACTCTGTCTTTTATTGATTTTAGTATCTTCCAGCCTTAACCAACGTGTGAGTTCAATTTTCAATTTTTCTTCTTATGTCTTATCTAAACGTGAGGAATTTTTACTATCCTTGGGGTTTGACTTTTGCTTTCCATTCTACAAACCTAATTATAACAGATTTTTCCCTACCACTTGAGTCACTATTCCATCGACTTCTTCAACAACCATTTAAATTTGACACGAGAAAACTGCAATCTCAGCTATCAGAAATCACTCAAAGAACTTTCGGGAATTTTACCACTGGTTAGACTCCTTTTTTTTTTTTCTTTTTTAACTGATTTGGATATTTTGAAAAAGTTAGCTAAAAATAAAGATCTGATTATTACTAGACCAAATAAAGGTAAAGGTACCGTTCTCATGAATAGATTATATTAGTAAGATGGAAGTAATTTTAATGGATAATAGTAAATTCCAAAAAATTGGCAAACCTGATTGTAAACAAATATTTAACATTGAAGATAAAATTAACAGATTTCTTAAAGAACTTAATACAAAAAATATAATTGACCCAACTACTTATAACGATCTCTATTCATTCACCTAACTATAAACTGGCCAAATATCTCGTTCCTCTTTTAGAACCGCTTCCCTCCGATCAATATACTGTAAAAAAAAACTCACAAGAATTCCAGTCGTATATTTTACAACAGGACTCTGATCTTTTTACGACAAGTTTTGATGTACAGTCACTTTTTACTAATGTTCCTGTTGAGGAGACAACTGAGGTTATTTTTATTGAACCCAGTACCATATATTTTAAGTATGACAGCAATAATCTTAAGAAGTTACTACAATTGGCAGTGCTGGACACTGCCTTTATTTTCAATGATTGTCTATATAAATAGACTGATGGGATGGCAATGGGATCACCCTTAGGTCCCACATTTGCTAATATCTTTATGTGCTCCCTGGAGGAGAAATTGTGTGATAATTGCCCCCCTCAGTTTTTATCCTCTTGTTTATAAAAGGTATGTGGACGATACCTTTGTCCTTTATAGATCCACTTTTCACGCTGACCAGTTCCTTTCTTTCATCAATCAGCTTCATCCTAATATTAGGTTTATCTTGGAGAAGGAACAAAAGGATCAGTTGGCATTTTTAGATGTTTTAGTTTCTAGATGTAATGATCGTTTTAACACTTCGGTGTTTCGAAAAAGACCTCTGGACTGGGTTCCAATTTTTATAGTTTGTGATATTTTAATTTTAAAGTAAATTCGACTTTTACTCTGCTTTACAGAGCTTACTCTTTAACCTCCTCATGGGATCATTTTCACACTGAAATTGAGTTTTAATGTAGGTACTTTACAGATAACTTTTATCCATCTCGTATTTTTTTAAACACTGTAAAGCCTCTTTAAATAAGAAACAACTTGATTTACCAACTATTAGTACGGTTTCTCGTAAGAAACTATGTGCGAGTATTCCTTATATTAAAGAGAATAAATTTAGAAAGGATATAAAGTCAATTATTGAGAAACATCTTAGCATGCTGCAAATTATTTTAATTCCAAGAAATCCACTCGTGTAAGTGTTTACATAATAAAAATATGGAATGTTAGTCCATATATATAAAAGACTAAAACTAAAGAGGTCAACCAGATTGCTTGCAGGAATGTGATCAGACTAGAGACGCTAAAGATGACGTATACAATAAAAGTAGGCTAAGATAACATGCCGTCACCTGTAGTCATTCATTTGTTTATAAACTCTAGTCCAAGCTCCCTGCTTGAGACAACTACCGCGACCTATAATTCAAACGGCCTACGTGATCTGTAGCGTGTCTCATTTTGATTGTGTGTTCGTATGTAACTATGTCATCTGATTGTATGTTCATATGTTCGAGCTACTATCTGCTTCCTTCATAACTTGTAACAGAGATGGTAGACGGGCAGAATAGAGTTAGCTATCGTCATTAGAAGACCTGTACCTCTTTACCTTAGCTTTATCATGTAGAGAGAATAGAATTAGCCATCATCATTGGCAGAAGCGATCAAGCTATCGTCATTAGAAGACTTGTACAATCATACCTGATCTTCACCATGTAAATTCAGTTGGTTCGTTTTTTAAAATCAAAGACAAGCTCTGTTCAACGTTGCAATCAATGGCCGTTTATGAATATTCTTGTCCCAAATGTGATTCGGGGATAAACGTGGGATCGACCAAAATATTGCTGAAGGTCAGAGCTGACTCACATAGAGGTGTTAGCCATCGTATTGGCTGTAAATTGTCCAACCCTGAATTCTCTAACGTCAGAAATCATTCAAAAATTTGCCATGTTGATATCAAATACACCGACTTTTCTATCTTGGGCCGAACAAGCCACTTACACGAACTGCCCATTATTCATTGAGCAGTTGGCGCCAGGGCTGAACTCACACACCACTTCTGTACCCCTGCATTTGGCGTGAGCATGTTTTCTTCGTGGCTCTGACTTCCCTCCTTGTCATTCAGCTGTCATCTTCTGAGTGACAGAGCGGTGCGTTTTTTTAAATACTGTTGTTCGCTTCCTTTTTATTATTATTATTTTTTTGTCCTCTTTGTTTTACAATTTTTACTAGTTTAGGAACTTTTCAATTAAGAATGGTTGTTTTTATGTTTTAATTATGGGACATGTATTTTGACTCCTCTGTCCAATTTATTTCAGCCCTGATGATGTAATAAGCTTTAGTTACGAAACGCGTTGGCAAATAAATGAATCTTTTCCTGTCAACCGGTTGTCCCCTTGTCACCCGATCTACATGTACCTACTGGCCATATATATAATTACATATATATATATTTATATATATATATATATATATATATATATATATAGATATAATATATAATATAGTATAACTGAATCACGAAAGTTAGGACGTGTAAATCAATAAATAAAGGTATATGCCACGAGGGATACATGAAAGGTCGTATAACTGACAGATAGGGATTATAAAGAGATTAGTACCTAGAATCACAACAACCTGGAAAGAAGAAGAAGGCATCGTCACAGGATCCCGTGTTTACATTCGCTCTGTACTTTAGACCTTTAGTTTTTTGGTGATGTAATGTACTCAAGCACTGATAACAATGCATGGAGCATCGTGAAGTGATGTGAGTACACAGACTTATGTGGAAACGTTTATAAGTACAGGAATAGTGCCAAATAGAGACTCAAATGACGGACGGGGTACTTGGAAACGTTTGTTTATACCCAAGGCGTTTGCCTTGGCGTTTGCCTTGGGGAAGGTCCGTTTTTTATGATAAAGTTTACCCGTTCTCTTTGTGTTTTATGAGATACAGTGCTAAAACAACATGGATTCGTTTCCAAGCTTTTTTTAAGGAGAAAGGACTCCATTGGTTTACAATTCCTGGGAGGTTATATGTCCATCGAAAATGTATGTATTGTGTTATTCAGAGAATTGAAACTTGATATTGCTGACATCTTGGGTGTACAGAATGTGAGCAGGAATAAAGTAGTAGTTAAGTCAGCTCAGAGAACAAATTCTTGGAAATAGTAAGACAATTTGAGGATAAGCAGATCAAGATAAGTGAGGTAGATAGTGTGAAAGTTAATGTGATAATAACGTACCTCGATACATATGTATCGATAAGGAATGCACCTTTGAATTGTCTGATGAATTGATAATAAACATTATGAGCAGGTATGGAAAAGTGGATTCAATAAGAAGCAACAGATTCAGTATGGGACCCTGAAGAAAGGCTGCTGAATGGGATACGGACAATAAAGATGAAGATTAGAGACAATATCCCTTCATCGATAAGTGTGTCTGGTTTTAACTTAAGTATATTATATAATGGGCAGAAAAGAACCTGTTACAGATGCGGACAAGAAGGGCCATCTAGTGAAAGATTGTAACATCGATATCATGGAAGGAACTAGTATGTGGAATGAAAGACTTTCCTGACATAAGCAGGCAAAGAAATGATAATAAATCAGAGAAGGATAATGGTGATAACAGAGAACAAACAAGAGAAGGAAATAACATTGAGGGACAAGAGGTAAATGATAGCCAAAGAGGAATGATTGATTAGTGAAGATGAAACCGATGTATACACAAATAGTGCAGCTGACAAAGGTCCAAGAGGAAATACTCAGGAAAACCAAGAAGGAAAAAAATAAATAAGGAAGAAGGATTAGAGGAGGGGAATGAAGAGTATCGAACGAGTGAAGACAGTGGCGACGACGATGATGTGCTCCTTTGCAGTTATCTCCTGATGAAATTGTGCAAGTAGAAACAGAAGGAGAAGATGTTCACAATGAAGAAATTATAAAACGGAAGAAAGGTGGAATACGAAGACAAAATGCAAATCGTAACCGAAAAAATAGTCAACAGTGAAGAAGACGAGCGAATGTCAACGAAGAAGTTCAAAAAGAAGGAAAGGGTGAAGGTGAAAATGGTAGGATGTTGGAGTCTTATGAGGAATATTCCTGAGGAAACCTTAATAGGGAGTAGAAAGAGAGGCAACAATACAACTAAAGAAAAGGGTAATAAGAATAGGAACGGAGATAAAAGTCAAATACCAGTACGACAAAAATGGCAAGCAACTGTTAACGACAGTTCAGGTGTAAAAAATTACCATACAAAAAGGACAATGACAGAAAAACTTAAAAGTATTGAATAATAGCGAAGGAGAATGTTCCGTTTTTTCTGAGTTGTCAAACCCCTTAAATGAAAGCCAGGATATGTTTATTGATAATGTATTAGACCATGGTCTATTTAGTGATCAGAACTCTGGTAAACACAAACATGAGGAATGATGATAATAGTAATGGTAAAATAAATTTTCTAAACTGGCTAAAATAGGTAAATAATTGGTATGTATTTATTTTAATATTTCCTTAAAAATGGCTTTAGTCACTGCTTCATTAAATATTTGTGGTTTAAATGAGCTTAATAAGCAGTTGAAAGTAAAGATGTTAGTTGATCAATATAAAATTGATGTATTATTTCTTCAAGAACATAATATTAGAGATGTGAAAAGGATAAACTATTTAGAGGACTACTTTGAGGTTGTAATGAATATGCCTACTAGCTTTAAAGGTGGCACGTGTTTTCTGTTTAATAAAAAGTCAAATATTTCAGTAATTAACAGTGAAAAGGATGACACTGGAAAACATTTATTCACAAGGATACGGTATAATGATATAAACCTCTCCTTATTGAATGTATACGCACCATCAGGCTCAAGTAAAAAGAGAGAGAGGGAGAACTTGTTCTCTGTAGATATTTGTATTATTTAAGGAACAACATATCAAATTTGATTTTTGCTGGTGACTTCAATTGCGTACTTTCGGGTAGAGATGTTAGTACAGGTAATGAGAGGTATGTATCAAAAGGTCTTAAATCTTTAGTACAGCATTTGGGATTGAAAGACGCTTGGTTTCATAATGAACAATATTCCCGAATATACGTACATTCTAGGTAATTATGCCTTCAAGAATTGACCGAGTGTATGTGACTGATTTGTATAGTAATATTAAGAATTGTAAAAATATTCCATTATCTTTAACAGACCAGAATAATGATATTAACTGAATTTCTGCTTAATAAATCGTTGTAAAATAGGTAGAGGAATATGGAAGTTAAATGTTTTTCATTATTGGAGAGGACGACTTCATGGAGAAATTGAAAAGATTATGGCACTTTTTTTAAAAAAGGAAAAAATTAATACTCCCAACATTATGGAATGGTGGGATACATTTTTGTGAAACCAAAAATTTAAAAGAGTTTTTTCATAAGACTGTCTAAACAAGCTATACAAGAGAAATATGGCACTCTAAAAACTTTTTGCAAAATTATCTTGAATACTTATCAAGTAAAGCCTCTGTAGGTTACAATAAATTGTGAAGAGATGAAGGGCTATAAAAGATAGAATGAAATCAATAAAAGATGAAAAATATGGGAAGGTATAAGGTTTAGGTTAAGGACAGAAGAGAGAATTAAAAAGAGAGAGATTATCTGCAAAATTTATTAGGTAAAGAGAAAACTCAGAGGGAAGAACGAAATAGTATTAGGCAACTGAGGTTAGAAGCGGGTGACGCTCGAACACAAGAGGCGATAGTCTGTCATGTAAAGGATCACTATGAAAAAAACTGTTCACAAAGATAAATACTGAATGAACAGCTACAAGATAGTTTTCCTTAATGAATAGGAGCACAATAACTGATGAGGACAATGAAATGTTATGTAGACAGGTATCTGTCGATGAGGTATTAAATACGTTAAAGATGATGAATAAAGGCGGAACTCCCGGTGAAGATGGTCTTCCTCTGGAATTCTATTAAAGACATGGAATGTAATTAAGTCAGAGTTTATCTTTCTGAAATGATTAAGTTTGCGATAGATTTAGACCTTGAATTAGGAAAAAAGCCAAAAAAAGGGTATCTTGAAATTAGTACCTAAAAGTGGTGATTTATTGTGTTTAAAAAATGGAGACCTATTTCTTTACTGAATACGGATTACAAATGCATTGCCAAAATTTTGGCTAATAGGATTAAAAAATGTCCTCATAAAGTTATATCACGAGAAACAAAAGGATTTTTGCTCGGTTAAGGGAAGATCAATAGTGAAATGTAATACTCTAATTAGGATGTAACTTATTATGCAAATGAAAAAATAATTTGGATTGTGCTCTAATTAACCTGGATTGGAGTAAGGCGTTCGATAAAGTTAATTTGAGTTTCATGTTTAAAACACTCGCACGGATTTTGGGTTTTTAGTGATTTGTTTATCATGAAAATGAGAATGTTTATATACTGGATGCTTAAGTGCAGTTTGTGTAAATGGGGATTGTTAGCGGCTTTTTTCCTGTTGAGAGATCCATAAGGGCAAGGATGTCCGATGTCAATGATGGCATATTATATTGTTTCAAGAATTCTTTTTATACAGAACAATTTAAACAAAGCAATGAAATTGTGCCAGTGAAACCTCCCTAATGGGTTCCAGTGTCTGGTTGTAGGTTTGCTGATTGCAGCTCAGTTTTTGTTAGTAAAGAAAGAAGTATTAAAAATAGTTTTTAGTAATTATAAAGCAATTCGAAGCTAGCTACTGGTGCAGAACTAAATAGAGATAAGACTTGCTCATGGGTTTAGGTAATTGGAAGAACAAAAATGTATGGCCACTTGATTGGATACAACAGAAAAATAAGTGTATGGTATTAGGCATATTGATAACCAATTTGATTATAAGGAAATGGTAGATGAAGAAAACTGGGATGTTTTTTAATCAATAAAGTTAAGGTAAAAATAAATATGCTTTCGACTCGATACTTGTCTTTATATCAAAAGTCTATTATTGTAAATGCCCTTTATTTTAAGTAAAGTCTGGTACATGTGTCATGTATTTCCATTAGGGAAAGAGAAAGCAAAAATTATAGAACAATCTGTTTTTTCGGTATTTGTGGTGTGGAAACTTACCAACCAATTAAAAGGGATTCCTTTGTACTGCCAAAAACAGAAGGTGGTATTGGGGGTTATTAATGTGTTTTATAAAGCAGCAGCTATTTAACAAGTACATTCTTGAATTATTATGTTATCTGATAGTTATGGACGAGAATTAGCCTTATATTACACATGTATAGAATAAATTTGTTTATGGGGTTGTAGAAGATTGCCTTAATAAATGTCCTATGGTTGCTACTCCTTCCTTTTTATAATATCATTATTGGTATGTAAGGAAATTATTAAGAATGCCTAATTTTCCCTAGCGTCAAAAGTAAGAATATTTATCAGTATTTGATGCCAACCCATAAGCCCATTGTAATTGAGAGATACCCGTTGCATAATTTGGGGTAATATATGGGAGTAACTTGTATGTAAATTCGTTGACCCTTATCAAAAGAAGTACTATGTATAGATTTTTGTATGAATCTTTTTGGCTTACTAAGGAAAGACTGAAGATATTGAATATTGCTGATAATAATTTTTTGCAATAAATGTATGGAAAATGAAAATCATCTGCATATTGTCTATTATTTTTTGTAAAATTCTGTTTAAAAATATTTTTGGAAGTGGTTCCAGAATTTCATTGAAAGAAGTATGTGATATAAAAAGTTCAGTATCCAATAAAAGTATTGATGTTGGATTTCGATTATAAAGAAAAGAAGAAGAACAATACATTAAGTTATACTTATTATTGAGTATGTAAATTGTTTTTTTGTGGTACAGCAGAGAAGAGTTGTTACAAAGTCAAAATAATTTCAATATTAAACTGTAAAATAAAGTACACAAAATGGTATTTATAAATGCATATGAACTTGGAAAACATGTC